>NW_009952282.1:177972-179506 GCF_000747805.2 Chaetura pelagica
GGAGAAGTTGTTTTGGAGGTGAGGGGCAGAGCCGCAGCCGGGCTGGGCTGGGTTGGGCAGGACGATGCCGAGGAGGAAAGGAGGTTTGTGTTTTGGGGAGACGCTTCGAGGATGGGTTCCGCTTTAGGGATGCGAAGGGAGTAAACAAGGTGTAGAGCTGGGTTACGGAGCAGCAGTCTGGCTCTGCAGCGGCGGAGGAAGCAGGTTGGAAGGCAAGATGGGAGATAACAGTCTTGGAAGGTTTGGATTGATGTGCCTCTGTCCCCCAAGGAGCACTGCAGAGACTCGTGAGCTTCTACGGGTGTGCAAAAACCAGAAACATTTATCAGTATTGGCAACTTTGCAGGTATTTTTTTTTGTTCAGCTGTCGCTGGACGTTACAAGAGCAAATAGCTGGAAAAGCTGGTCTTGAGATTGTTACTTGGAGGGCTGCGTTATGGGTCTGACTCTTGAACAATGCAGACATCGTGTTTACTGCCCTTAACGTTTCAGGGGGAGGGGGCAGCCCCCAACTCTTCATTGTCTCGCTGGGCGAGTTCCTGAGGCTGGCAGTGCCTGTCGCGGTGTGAGGAGCGTGGTCGGGTGCAGAGCCTTGACTGGGGACGTGGTGGAGTTTTGTGCGTGTTCTCTGTTGCATTTGTGACTTTACTGAAGCGATGGTGTGTGGTTGTGAGCTTCTGAGCCCCTCCTGAGAGTCTCCCTTCCCTTGCTCTCCTCTTTCACTGAAGAGATGGAAATGTATTAATGTATTTATGGGAAGGGTCTGGCACAGGCAAGGCTGTTCTTTTCTCAGTGCCACTGCTGTTTGGATTTCTGCAGAATAAATGATGCCTTCAGCAGAACAGATTTTTTTTAAGCGGTAATTAATACATGTTTATGTGGTATAAATTTGTTTCATGAATAAGATTTTTTGGGACATGGCAATGCAGCCAAGTTTGTGTTGCAGTGGGAGGAGGATGTGAAGCACCATATGTCATTATCTCCATAGCATGTGACTTATTTAGTCTTTTCATGTATTAGTGATTTCGGTTACCTAACTAGCTCAGTTCATTTGTTGGTCACAAAGACTTTTAACACCCAAGTAGCAGCCTGCAAATGTTTCAAAAGCAGAGTAGAGGAGTAAGATTTTCATAGTGGTGTCCAAGTTACATTGGACACTGAGACGTGAATCCAGTAGATCTGATTAATGGGAAGGATCTGTCTAGGAGAAGTGTAACTCTGAATGTTAAAAATTGCAAATAGTTGAAAAAAAAACCTGGAAAAAAACCCAACTGCTCCTTTAGATTACAACTCTACCAGGTTGTATTTTTGGTAAACCTCCTATATCGAGCTGTTTCTCACAGATACCAACTTTCAAACCAATGTGGTAATGCCATATTGCATGTAGGAAGAACTTAGGAACAGTCATTTATTTTCCTGCTGTTGCAGTCCTAGAAGTCTTTATTGAGCTGCAGAGAGTTAGTGTTATAGTGGCACTCCTGGAATATCACCCATGCTTTTGAGTTTGAGGCACTGGGCTCTTTCATTGGCAACG
>NW_009952282.1:179543-249824 GCF_000747805.2 Chaetura pelagica
GGGCGCGGGGGGGGGGGTTGTGGTGTGGCTGGCAGGGGGACATAACAAGGGTCTTGTAGCCAATAGTTTCTTCCAGCAGAAGGAGAATTGTACCTGTTAAAGCAAATAATTTAATTAGTTCAGTCTGCTTCAAGCTGTAACTCCAACCAACATGTGCTCCTTGAAGAGGCCAAATAATGCTTTTCTGCTCGAGGGATTTGACGAATCTGAAGGAGAACATGGTTGAAATCTAAAGCAATTTGAGGCTTCTTTCAGTGCAAACACTACTGCTTATTCTCAGAGTTTTCAATATAGAGTGTCGCTGTCTTCCAAACACGTTAGGTTTTACTGGCAGTGTAAATGTTCTTTCTTTTCAGCTTTAATTTTTATTATATATATTATTTTATATATATATATATTATATATATATTTATATTTATATATTTTTATATTATATTTATTATATATATCTGGACACACCTGCTGGACCAATGTCTATTGAAATACTGTGAAATTCAAACTAGCATTTCAGCAGCAGTGTTTCTTTATAATTTGAGTCCACAACGTGTAGCCAAAGAGAGCAACTGCTAAACTTTCCTAAATTGGGTCCTAATGTGTTGATATTTCTTGCACAGAGATTTTGTTCCTTGTATTACTGTAAGTTAGTTGGGGTACTGGGTAAAACAGTTCTGTGTGATACTGGCTGCTTATCCTCACTGGATAAAGATGCTAAAAATTGATTCCTTTCAGGTTCTCGCATTTCAGAGCTGCAGAGTCAATAGTTTAAAAGCATGCATTGTCATTCTGTTTTTATGAAATTCATACTTTGTAGCCAGACAATTTTTGATGCTGTTATTTAGACTTTTAACTGTAGTAAAGGCTTCACATGTTCTGTAGCTCTCGAGCTTTTTCCCACCAGTGCATGCATCACTGCCTGATCAATATTGAACAGTTCTTACATCACACATGGTGTGTCCTGAGGAATGGGGAGAAGAAAACATGGATTGACTTCAGCAGTCTTTCAAGTGCTGTAAACATCTTGGGGTTCCAAGGTGTGAAGGTCTTAATGTCTGTGTCTAGCTATGGAGGTGTAAGGTGGTAGCTGAAGGTGTCGGTTCTAGTTTGTTGTGCAGGCAGAGACTAGCATTATATTGTTATAAAACTTCATGAACGATGTAAAACCAAGGAAAGATGGTGAAAAATTTAATTTCTAAGCCTTCATGAAAGGATTTTAAAGCAGTTTAAAGGTAATGTCATTTTGGTGAATAGCGTCTAAAACACTTGTGGTAATAGACTTATTGCTAATAATGCAGCAAGTGTCGATTATTTTCCTAAGTGGGGAATTTCCCCCTAAGTGGGGAATATTCTGACTCCTCTGCTAGTAAAAGAGAGCCTCAGTGATGAGGCTTAAGATACTGTCTTCTGTGTGCCTTGCGAATAATTTGAAAATCTTTCCTGTGGTCTGTGATTTATGTATTTCCCCTCTCTAAATTAATAGGAACTATGATTTATGTTTTTAATCTTAAGGGAAAGTTGTTGCTTTAATTCTTATGGATGCCATGCCAAACATTATTCAGTTATGAATTGCAGTGTTGCTCCATATTTTGTGATTTCTATTTTTCTGTTAAAATATATATATATATTGCAAATGATAGCTTGAGTTTTGAAATTATAATTGTCTCCTGGTACTTCAGAAATAATCTAAATTTTAGAGAAAGCATCATCTCTGCACTTGGAAGTTGCTTGTTCAGGGCAGTGCACGGGGGGGGGGGAGTGGGTGGGATGTATAAACCTTTTTTTTTTTTCTCCTTCAGTCACTTTTGGAAGTACTGTTTCTTGAAAATAGTGATTTTAGGGTTAAGCTAAAACTCTTGAAGAAGCATCTGTTGTTAACTGATGCAGGACTCCAATTGGTGGTGTTACCTGTCCTGGCCAGTCACCCTCTATAACTTTACAACTGCTTAAATATCAAGTATGTTGTGGGAGCAGGGCTATTGTGGGACTATCTTAGAGAAGAAGTTATACTCAGTTTTGGCACTGGGGTAACAATAGTATTTTAATGCTTCTGTTGCTACTGAAATCTGAGATGAGAGTTGAAAAGTGTATGTACTGTAAAAACGTTGTTTTGTGAAATATTAGACTACAGGTTTTCCTGCTTAATGTACCCGTTCTCTCCTGCTTGATGACAGGAGAATGACAGGCACATCAGTGATCAACCTTCTTTGGCTTCCTATTGTGGAAGTAGCATCAATGCTAGGTGAAAATATGGGACTTGTCTTAGTGATGAGTTAAAGGTGAATCAATAATGTGAGCCTTCCTGCAGGTGTTCAGATAGCTCCTGACAAGGAGCAGGAGCTGATGGTGCTACAAGACTTGGCAAAGAATTAAATCAAGCTGCAACCTGGAAACGGTGATTGTCACCCTGAAAACTATTTGAATACCAGTCACTCCTTTTGCTTAGGTATTTTGTTGATCCAGCCTGTGGTGATCTCCATGCAAGTAAATAATTAAGTCATGCTCTGGGGGAGCGGAGTTTGGGTTTATGTTATTTAAATAAATCGAGAGAATGGTGGTGCAGTTCAGCTGTTTATGCATAAATGATCAAAGCAGAAACAAGAAGTATTATGTAGGATAAGTGCATCTTGAAGCCTCAATACCACTCACCCTCCTGAAACTCTTGTTATGCCTTTTGGAATTATGTTTTGCAGTGACTAAACTGATTCTGCAAATGTACCAAGAATTAAAATCTGTTTGCGTGGAAGCTGAAGAGTTTAACAGTGAGTTTGGGTGCTGGTTATGCCATCTCAGCTTGTAAACCAAAACAGTTTTTCACTCGTTTTACTTTTCAGGTCAGCAAAGTAAATAATTTAGGACGTTGTAGTTTTACTGACAGAGGGAGGCTCTAGTCCTGGGCTGGAGTTTATTTTCAGGGTAACTTTTTGGCAGGGTGCCTGGGGGGCAGTTTCACAACACAGCCCTCTTGTTTCAGTTTTGTGG
Source organism: Chaetura pelagica (assembly GCF_000747805.2). NCBI lineage: Eukaryota > Metazoa > Chordata > Aves > Apodiformes > Apodidae > Chaetura > Chaetura pelagica. Next base: position 182,520 of record NW_009952282.1, read on the forward strand.
GAGAGAGGGCAAGGGTAGAGCATGCTGGGAATGTGCTGCCTTGTTGTTGTTGTTCTGGGCATTGAAATTCATGTGATTCAGTCAGATGTGGTGAATCTGGACACATTCTGTTGAGTGCAGGAGTGCATCTAGGTAATTCTGGGGGTGCACGTGCACAGTCAGCATTGACTTGGACCTTGTCTGTTGATCTTCAGTGTGGGTAAATGGATTAAACACAGTACATATATTGTGGTTTTGGTGGATGGTTTAAAAATGGAAAGACATGTCTTGTTAATGTGAAAGGACTTTAGTATATGAGTAACTGTATAAATTATTATGTTTCTTTATTTGCATGGTAAAATAGAAGATAGGTTTGAGAGTTGTTGTAAGTTAATGGAATGTCTCCTTTTGAGTCAAAGTGACGTGCTTTGTTGCTATTCTTATCAAAAGCTGTGTCATTAAATACCAGATGCTTTTGAGGACTTTAGTATATGAGTAACTGTATAAATTATTATGTTTCTTTATTTGCATGGTAAAATAGAAGATAGGTTTGAGAGTTGTTGTAAGTTAATGGAATGTCTCCTTTTGAGTCAAAGTGACGTGCTTTGTTGCTATTCTTATCAAAAGCTGTGTCATTAAATACCAGATACTTTTGAGTGCATAGAAGTTACAAATTGAGAGGAAACCTTAAAACATTAACTTCTGAGGATAACTTTCTTCCTCAGTCAAAGAAGGAGGCGCGCTGTGGATCAATGGATGTTGTTGGAACGTGGGTGTTGTGAGGCTTTAAGTTTTTCAGGAAGTGTGCCAGGCTGCTCCCACCGTTTGCTTTGGGGGATTAGTTTAAAGCAGCAGGCAATAGTGCTGAAACAAGAGTTCATGCTGCTGTGTATACAGATCACTGTTTTTATTTCTGTTTAAATTGGCAAATGAGTCCTGCTACCTAAGAAGAGAGGGCACTCAGCAGTGCAGCAGTTCAGACTTTTGATTGTCTTGGGCTGGTCTTGGGCACTTGGGGAAAGGAAACACACCTTGTAACATAGTTTGTGGTGTTTGTGTTCACATTGTACCTAGCAAAGCACAGAATGGCAAGAGGTGACATAAGTGCTCAGGCTAAGATGTATTTTTTAATAAGTTACATTATCGTGCACTTGAGTTATCCTTAGTCATAGCTTCACCACCTGAAGAAGGTGGTTTGAGTCTTGGATCACATGATGCAAACTGCTGTGAGAATATGATGTGTTTCATTAATTGCAAATAAGGCATGCACCTAAGAAATACTGTAATCTGACTTCTTTTTTAAGCAAAATTAAAAAAAACACTTGTTTGGGAGAATAATGGAGGTTGGGAAGAGTGCCAGGCAGATGAAGAACTTGTCCCCAGATCTTAGGAATGCTCTGTTCTCTTCTGCATTGCAATTGGGATTTGTTTTTGTCCTTACCAATCAGCAATGTAAATGGCAGTATTGGTATTTTCGGCAAATGTTTGAAGAAAAGGTAGTGTAAGCTCAACAAAATCTTAGTAGCTGAAATAAATAACTCATTTGCATCTCAACTGTGCAACCTTTTGCTGACTGCATTTCAAACATCAGCCTCTGTAATAATTAGTTTTAATGTTCAAGGCATTCTTTCTGGCCTTCACATATGTAGCTTTATTATGTTTGTGGAAAAAAATATCAAAATACTTTTTAGTAATCATTAATATCCAGTATTAATACTTAGTCATTAACATTTAGCAATGTGTCATGGACAAAGTTCTGTGTTACGAGATAGAAAGCACTGTATTAAATGGTTTTAATAATTCTAGCCTCTGTAGGCATAAAGTATTTGTCTCCTCTGATATTAGATTTGCCCTTGGCTCCCTTCAAGCACTGTTTGTGGTTGTGTCACCTGTACTGAGGGAGAGCTGTGGGTGAGCTGCTCTTCTCTCTTGTCCTTGTACCATGAAATAAGTGAGCAGAGGATGCCAGATGTGGAGAAGTAGTGAGATGCTGCTAGTTTTTGATTTAAAGACTTCTGGGAGTTCTGTGCCATCAGGACGTAAATACAGTTGCATGGATGCCATCTCTATGTGGAAAGGGATATCTGCATGGAGCCCCACGGTGAGGGTGAGTGGGTGCCCTGCAGGGACCACGGCCCAGGCATGGGCCAGAATAACAGTGTGTGAAGGCCAAAGACCCCAAATAGTTGGGCACTGATTTGGGCATTTCACTCATTTGTCATGTTGTGCTTAACACTTTGCTAGCAACATCCCTGCTGCTGGTCAAAACCTTTTGGGTTCTTAAGTGGTTGGTTTTGCACCTTGTTGCTGTCATAGCAAACTCCACATTTAGATGCAGCAGGGGCATACAGTTCAGCTGCAGGCATAAACCCTCCAGCCTGTGGGTACTGGGCAGAGATCAGCTCTTTAAGTGATGAATTTAAACTTTTAAAAGGATTTTATGAAATGAGGGACACTTCAATTCTCCTCTCTGTCTATGGAGTGACACTTCAACTACCACTTAGTCTTCTGGGCGGAGCTTTTGATACCAAGTTTTTTGCAATTAATTTGTACCTTTGTTTTAATTGTGATAAGGCTATAAATGCTGCATGAATCTTGTGAGTCATGTTAGAAAGAAGGTAACAGTATCACTTAGATGTATTCAGGCTGCCAGGGATCTATGATTTCTCAGGAGGCTTTGGTTTTAAGTTTCTAATTCCAAGGTGGGAACAGAGGGGCTGTCAGGTTCTCTGGCTGGTACTGAGTCCATTGTGGGCAGTTGGAAATTCCAAAGCTCTCTGGAAATGGTTGGGTTTTTAAATGGCTGGAAGCAGATGTGTTACTTAATCAATATGTGCACATTCAACCTCATTAGTATCGTTTCAGAATTCTGACTAATACCATATCTGGAGCCTGTATAATGGTGCAGATGAAGGGGTGTTTCTAACCCAGTGAATGACTTGTTTTTTTCATTTTTCTTGTTGCTTCAGTTAACCACTTGAGGAAGCAACTACTGAAAATACAGGATTGGTGTGTGTGTGAGATGTCATTTCAATGTCTTGTTGAGTAGCTTTATTTGTTTACATAGCTGGATAGTGAATGTAAACCTAATGACTAGGCAGCTGTTTTGTTTGGTCACTTCCCCTTCTGAATTGAAGGAGAATACAGGCTGGAATTGAATCTGTAGCTTTATTAGTTCTATTGCTTTGTATTTGTTAATGAGAAGCTTGAAATGCAATTTTTTAAAAATAATTTTGAAGGAATATTTATAGCCTAAACATAATCCACACTTGACACAACTTATCTTGAGAACTGCAAGAAAATCCACTTTGCTTTGGACTTGGTAGTGTTTCCATTTTCTGTTAAACTAAAGCTGCAGGTCAAGTTCGTCATGTTGGTTATTTTTTTATTAGTTTACACCACAGTTTCGATACTTTGCAGCTATTTTTAGTAATATAACCAGAAGTAAGACACAAGATGGTCACTGCTGCAGGATTTTGTAGCACCCTGTAACTTGATTGAACAGACATGTGCAAATGTGTGATTTCCATTATCTTCCTGTTTCAGCTCCCCATGCTGAGGAGAGCAGCCAGGAAGCTGCCTTTTAGGTATCCCAGCAACTGTTCTCCAGAGGAAATATGCTAAAAGCATGGCACTGCAGACAGCAGTCATCCAAATGTGTACCACTTAACTTGGTGAATGCTTGTGTGCCTGAGTTAACTAGTTGTGCACCAACAGCAAGGCTTTTTTGGGTCATTTGGTCAGTAACCCAAGACAGATGTCTCAGGACCTTAAGTAAGGAGGTGGCTGACATACGAATTTGTAGAAACACGGAAAGCAAGTGTAGGAGGAAGCTAAATGAGATGTTAGATTTCAGCTGCCCATCTGAATGTGCACACTTGGCATTTGGATTTCTTATGGCTCATTTAATTATTGAAAGACAACATGGAACAGCGGGTCCTAGGGTGACTGCAGCGTGGTACTGGACAGCAGATGTTTTGCGCTAATGACACGTGGAAGTATTTGCGTTTGAGTGTAGGATCATCTGTGCTGTCATCAGAGACTGATAGGAATGAACTCAGTGATATTGGGATACTGGAATGGGCATCTAGCACAGGAATAAAATCATCAATATGCCTCTGTATTCTGTGCTGTCAGAGTCTGTTCCTCCATGTGGAATTAGGGTGAGGTGAAGTGCAAACTGTAAGGCCTGCAGTAGTTAGCAGGCATCTCTGATCATAACTGCACAACCTCTGGGCTGGGATAATGGAGTTTATGAACCCACTGATACTGTAATGCAGCAAAGAGGCAGAAAGTCAGCCACGTCAGTAGGAACCTACAGCACTGCTTGTCAGGAGTTTGACTGGCTAAATTACCTGTATTGTTTTCAGAATGTCAAGCTGACTCTGAAGGCTTCAAGAGGTCTCTTCAAAACTGCAGCAGTGTTGAAGTAGTGTGAAGGAGTAATTGAGCTCACACTGGGTCCTTATATTTGAGTATTGTTATCTCTTCTTCTGTAAATGTAGTGTAAAGGTGTGAGTTAGGCTTTAGTGCCCAAGTGATTTGTGATAAGTGGAGATGAAAAAATAATGGACACTTGTGCTGTTGTGGTCATTGTACTGTTTACCATCCCCTGCAGGCCTGGTAGACACTGGGAAACGTGGCATGCTATTGGGAGAAGGTGCCAGCTCTGCATGGCCACTCAATTGGCATACAGCTTTCTATTTGCTCCTGTAGTTACTGGTGGAGGCATGTCATAAGCCAGATCCCATGTTCTTGGGGGAAAGGTGGGCTAGATATCTCTTACTTGGCTAGCTTCCGCTGTTTAGCACTAAGAGTAGAATGGTAGCTTGGAAAATCATGATAGATAGGGAGATTTGATAGTGGGAGTTCTGATAAAACAGTTACAGTTTTGTTACTGATTGTACCCTCTCTGTTTCTGGCTAGGTTTTACTGGTTGTATTGCCGAGGGTACAAATGTCAACAACCAGGACTAATACATGACAGTGAAGGAAAATAATGTCCCTTTGCTCTCATGAACATAGAGTCAGTGATGTACTAGAGTTTAAAAGGCTTTGGTAGTAAAGCTTTCTTAGTATTTTCAATACATCCTGAAGTCTTAATAGAATTATGTTCTTTTTTGGTGCCTTGAATAAAGCTGAGCAATGATTTTTTCCTTCAGAACACGTTGCTCCTAGAAAAATTGCTTTAGGTTGCTGTTGGAGATTGGGGATGAAAGATATCTGTGGGACTGTGGGCAAGCGTCTGTCAGGATGGTGACAGTGGTAGGTAGCTGCTTGTCACTGTGTGAAATGGTAAATATTGACAGTGCTGCTGGAATGCTCTTGAATGTGGAGAAAATCTGTGGCTGCAGCCTCAGTTCATGTGGGACCTTCCTACAGCTGTTAACTGCTTTTCTGTGGCAATTCTATTACTTAACATGAAGCTGCAGGTTCACCTTTGGAGTTGAGTTAAATGAAAGTGGGAAGAGTAGAAACCAGCTGTAGAAAACCATTCCTGTACCCCATGGCAACTCATCTATTTAGTCCCATTTCATTTCTTTTCTCATGCAAAATAAGATTCTAATTTTAACCTGCATTAATTAAACTTCAAAATTACTTTGCCACAGTGAGATTGTGGCATTTAATAGCATCTAGGTGTATAACAATACATTAGTTTATGGATGGAAGGAACTTCCTATTGACTTATCTTGCAAAACTAAATTAGAGGAGGATGGGGCTGACCAAAAGAGCACAACTTGCTGGAGGCAAAAGATGCTCTGAGTACAGAGGTGCACAACTCAGAGTGAAGGGACATGTGTTCATCCTCTGGGTAACAATCCCAGCCAGGTTAGTGCACAAAGCTTTACAGTTAACATCTGCCTTGGTAACTGCTAGTGCATTTTAAGGCTAGTGTTTTAGCTGAAGTCAGGAGATCTACGTGACTTGCAAAAAGGCAGGACTTCTCTGGGAATATTTTGCTTCCTGGAACATCTTGCTTCCTGCATAATAGAGTGAATTGAGTTAGAGGGTTGCTGGTTTGATTTATGATGCTAATTGATGTGTTAGTTGATGTGAACTGCATGTACTAATTACTTGCTTGCTGGTCCTCTCCAAATTATCTGACAAAAGCTCTTAAAATAGAACACTGTCTTTTTTTAAACTGGTCAGCATGCAAACATAAACAATTGGGGGCCTTGTTTTCCTTGTGAGTGCTTACTCTAAATACTGGACCATTGTAGTCACTGTGATGTTACAGGGGAACTTCAGTGTAGTCTCATTGTTCTTGAACCTATGGAAAAAATTTTGCCCCCTTCAGCTGGAACATTACCACTATACATGGGAAGGAGGAACATGTATGATACTTGGCTGTGCAGTTTTAGGTACACCACTTGCATTGGTGTTGATGCATATATGCCAGGAACTGCAGTAGGTAAAAAGTTAGGGGAAAAAAATTAGGCATAACTCATGCAATGGCATTGAGATAATAAGGGGATGTTGACTGGTTCTGGTAATGGCAAGATGCATTAAGTATTTTACTTTTTGTGCCAACCAGTTGACTAATGTAAGCTGGAAAGCTTGTGTCTTTCTGGACTGGCAGGGGAAGTCTTCATGTTAGATGATGGAATACAAGAGTCTAAAGAGATTTATTTTACCTTAAATAAGGAAAGACCTGTTGGAGGAGAGGTAATAGCTGTTGGTTCAGTTGTGAGTTGCCCAGGCTGCTGTTTTGGTGAATGGGGTGGCTGGGCAGGGTCTCTTGGCTTCTGTGGACGTATTTGATAAAGTGAGCATTAATCTACCTTGAACATAGTATTTCAAGGTGATTTAGTCACTTTATTGAGTATGAAGTTTTCTAATTTGAGACTTGTTGTGGGAACAGGCCGGTAAGCACTGCAAGGAGACTAGAGGCAGCTGAGAGAAATGAGCCAATTTGGAGGAAAAAAGCACATTTAAATACTGGTGTTTGGCTGTAACTGGAATGTAGGCTGTCAACAGCTAGAGGCAGAATACCTCAGTGACCTAAAAAGTACAAGTGTGTCCCTAAAGGGATTACTTGATGGTAGGTAATGACATGCTGTTAAAATTAAAGCTCAAATATATATCCCTTGATTTGCTATTTGCTAATGAGGCCAGTCCAGTAGCTTTTAAAAAGAACTCCAGTCGATAAATGGGAAAAACCCAATCTAGCCAGAACTTGTGAAGAGCAAGGTAACCTACTGGTGGTGGTATAGATTTTTTTTTTTTGGTAATTAGTATGTAAATAAGGTAGTTTACTTAGGTTGAGCTAGCTACCTGCTAGAAACTTGAATATGAATATAATCTGTTTTGAAGAAAGTGACATCAAAGTGAGACATTGTAGAAGTCTGGTAGCTCTTAACTTCAGTGAAAGGTGTTCCCAGGAATCTCAGTTACTGTGCAAGGTTGATAGTTTCTCCTGGATTACCTGACGAGCTGCAGCTGTTTTGGAGTAGTTTGGATAATGCTTCTCTACTTGCTTACTGGGTAAGTTCTACTATTTGATAAAAGCTGTTCAGTGATGACACATTAGGTAAATCAAATATGGATAAATCCTGTTACAAATGGAATTACATCTTTTTAAAACAACATAGGGGAGGCTGTAATACAAAAAATAAACCCAACCTGCTACAAACAGATATGAATGTAACTGTATAACTCTGTTCTTCCTGACTTGTATGTTTTTAATTAGTAATACTCAGTAGTTGGCTTCAGGTGCTATTGTACTTGCTGTGATAATCAGAAGCACTCAATTTAGCTTCTTCCACAACTTAATTGAAAAGATCTGGAGATAGTGCTGATTTTTTTTGTTCTTTTTTATTTTAAGCTGTGTGGCTGTTGTGATATGTTGGAGAGAGCAAGGCCTTTGAAAAGCCACTTTCAGGTTGTCTACATGCTGGTTGTAATGTGACTGTGTGTGAATAGCGGAGCTGGCACAAGAGTGTTTAGCTTGGATGGAGGTGTTAATGCTGCTGCAGAGGTGTCAGTGCTGGCTGTGGGACTCGTTAGGGCCTGTGTAGGGGCTGGTGAGTCCCTGTTGGTGTTTTGGCAGTGCGGCTCATGCTTCAGCTAACTAGGCTGGAGCTGGCTCCAATATGTAGAGGAAGTGCTGCAGTTTTAAGTGTGACGAGTTTTTAGTTGTATTTTCATGCAAATCCTGGAACAATTTTGTCTTGAAAAGCAATAAGATGAATATGAGCTGTGTCTTGAGAAACAGTAAGATGGATATGAGCTGTGTATCTCTCGTTTGCCTCTTAACTTCATTAATCAAGTCAATAAAGAGGCTCTTCATGGCTAGGTATGTCAGCTGCAAGAGAGGATATTTATTGACCTCAGGGGACAGACAGTGATTAAGATACAGGTTTTGCTGGGGGCGGTGAGTGCAGAAAACTATAGGATGCTAGAAAAATGCTCTGTCTTGTGACCTTCATCTAGTTGGGTTGATTTCTGTGAGTCACGCATCTGCCTTGAGGAATAACTGTTCTGTGTGCTTAACAGACTCTTGAAACATGAAGGTATTAAAAGCTGATACTAAGAATGAGTTAATGCACTTAGACTGCAAGATGCATTATTTAAATTTCCATGAAGCTCTGAAAAAGCAGCTGAGATGACAGCATAACAGCACTGATGCAGCTGTCCTGTCACATTACTGAAGTAGTATCATCCTGTTCAGATTCAAATAAAAATAGTGATAATTAAATATTTTTTTATATTTAAATTTTTTTTTTATAGTCCATTTTTTTAAAATGGAACATAAAATCTGAGCCTTAGAAGATGGTCCAGTAAGTGTCTTGAAACTGTTGACCCTGTAATAGGGTTAGTGGCTCATTTATTTGTGCCCAAAGTAGGTTTTGTGTGTTGAGTGCTGTGGCCAAGCTGTGCATCAGCACGTACACATCATGCAAAAGTGATCTGAAAGCCCAGCTAGAATCAGCTGTTAAAACACTTCCTATACAGACATAGTTGTGTTGAGCAAAAAAAAAAGCAAAGTAAGGGATGACAGAATTTGAATACATGAGAATCTGTGTTAGGGTTAACCTTCTTGGAAAGGTGAACAAATGGGAACCTAGATGCTGATGAAAAATGTAAGACATCATCGCTTGGGGGAAAGTGCAGGGTTTATTTTTTTAACCTTAGCAGCTTGAAAGTAATTCCTATGAAGCTGCAGAAATTGATTTTAGTGGTCAAGATAGCTATATACACTTGAGGTATGGCAGAGTTAGTGACCTCCTAACTGCAAAGTAATTTTTTTTTAGTGTTTGCCTCCAAGCAGGACAAACAGGCCACTCAAGTGTTGGAGATGGCTGGAATAGAGCAGCTTCAGTGTACATTAGTCTTTAGCAAACTTTTTGGGTGGTTGTCGGCTTTTGGGAATAAAAAGAAGCCAAATTCTCATAATACTTGCAGACCAGCAGCTGTTTGTGGGAGACTTTGAGATATAAACTAAAATGACAAACCTTGAGAGAATTCCAAAGGCTTCCAGATTACTTTGATCTGCTTGGATTTTGTGAAGGGCTTTGATGCTGGACCTAGTTCAACTTGTGGTCTCTGACTGCCAACTTTGAGAGTGATTTTGTGTATTGAAACATTTCTATATTCTCTATCATATTGAACATCTGATTTATAAACCAAGATTTTTTTTTTAACTGCAAGTTGGCTGTGGCCCTTTTTTAATTTGCCTCTTCTATCTACTTGTCAGGAAATGGATGAATTTGCAGTTAACTTTTCAGTGTTTAAAAATAAAAAGTGGTGTATTAATTTCCTGAAGAGAACAATGACACTTGATCAAGGTGCTTTTATTTATGTTGCATGCAAGTGAAATGTGACAGGGCAGTATTTGTAAGAAGGAATATGTAAAGTACCTTGCCAATGAAAAATTGTTACAAGATGGAAATAACTGAGACTTAAAATGAGATCTGCTTCTGATCCTATTTAGTGGAACAAATCAGCCCAGCCCAGATGGTTTCAGCTGAAACTGGGTAAAGAACTCAAAATTTCAAAGGGGCAAAGTTTACACATGAGATTTGCTGCAACATGGTTTTTCATCCAGTGGCTAAACTGAGTTGCATAAAAAGAAACAAACCGTTTGAAGTCCTGCTCTGTCTTTACTCTTTAGGAGGTGCAAGCTGTATGTGGAGAAGAGGAGACATTACTTGCTGCTATGCTGGAACATGTGGTCGATTTCTAATCTTATGGAAATGGTGCATTGAGCAGATGAGGCCTCATTAATATCAATAATTAATCAAGTTGCTGCAGGACTATGGGAGTCTCTTGAACAAGAAATACAAAGAAAATAAACTGTTTTTGAATTATCTTCAACCCTGCAGGGTAAAGCCTCTTCAGGTTAGTCAGGCAAGCTGTGTGTGATCTGAGGGTTATATTTCTGTGCTTCTTTATGCCTTAGAATGATTACAGCTGCCATTCAACTTGAATTCAAGATGAGGTGATGTGTTGCTTGAGTCCCTGATCAGGTTTAGCTGGAAAGAATACTAGGAATAGGAACGGTTTTTTGTGTGAGTGGGGCTACAGAGTATAAACTTGTAGAAACCCCATATAGATCTGCAGTCTTCTGAGAGTACAGCTTAAGGGTGGGTGAGCCTGTAGTGGTTCATTTGCTCTTGCTAAATGAGTAGGATCCTTCCACCTCACTAGCTCCCTTTTACAGCATCTGGCCCTTCAGCAAGCAGCTCAGTGTGAAGAACAAGAGTTGTTTTACTGGGGTAGCAAGCTGGATCAGCTTGCTTAAGGCTCAGATGAGCTTCAGAACTGTTCCTGGAGTGGGTGTGGGATCATGCTGCAAGGTCTTGGAGAGGTTGGACAAGTGTCAGAGGCTGTTGGCTCTGTTCAGTGGTTTGCTGGCCTGCACCTAGACCTTGTTCTTAAGAAGCAGGGTCAAGGGAGCAGGGTGCTGTGCAGAAGCCATGGCAGCTGAACTGAGCAGGGAGCTGTGAACAACTTCCAGGCTCTAAGGAACTTGAACCTGTTTCTGTGGGAGCCATAAGCATGTTCCCTTTATCTGCAACTGATCATAAATATGTTGACTTGCTTGTATAATCAGCAGTCTAAGGTTTTAATTAATCTTGCCAGAGGGCTATTATGCACAGTGCCTATGATTGTATTTCATTTGTTATGTATGAATTAACATACCGTTAGAGTTGTACTGCATGCAAGTCATGCAGCTAAACACCATTTCTGTTTCAGCAAGAAGAAATTTATCATTTATCATACCAAATAAACCAAACATTGAAAGATGATACAGCACAGTCTGTTTATGCTGGCTGGATGTTGAGGATTTTGAGCTGCACACATTGATGCACAGCTGCAGATACTGCTAACGTGAGGGCCCGGTTTTCCTAAGTACCTGTTGCCATCTGCAGATATGAAGGAAAGGGAGTGTTGTCTTTAGTACTACTAAGTGATAATCACTCTGATCTTTTGATGGACCTTTACTTTTTGAAGGGGTTTCTTCATGGGAGGATGGAAACAGGTCCTTTTAAAAGATGGAGAGTATGAAAGTGGCACTTGTAAACCACTGTAGCTAAGAATGAAGGATTTATAAAACTCGGTGATTATGTACTGTGTCCTAAGCTTGGATGAAATTAGGAGTATTTTCTTGAAGTCAAATTGTTGTCTTAAGGTAATGCTGCTCAGTGTTGACTACCTTGTATGGTTTAATGTAAGTAATACTTTAGTGGGTTACTGTGGTAATTTGTTAATAATCACAGCACTTACAGGAACAACTGTTGGCCAAAACGTTCCCTTAGGTTTTGCACTGAACCGTTGACATTTTCTGACAATTCTTATTTTTCCCAATGTGCATGAGTGCTGGAGTACCATGTACATGGGTCTCCTTGCCCTCAGTCCCTCTTGCCTTTGTCTGTCTGTCTGTACCACAAAATCAGACTACCCGGTAACTACCAGCCCTGTCAGCAAGGGTGAGACATCATGCAGTGCTGGAGAGATGAGGATTCTGCCCAAAGAACTTGCCACGGAAACATTTGTTGGGAAATTTCATTGAAAGAAAAAAATAAGCTAATGGGCCAGCATAGCTCAGCCTTCTCATGTTGACATAATGCTTCCTTTCTCCCAGCTAACCTGATCCTGATGTGTCTGTGGGCTGGTCACTGATGACTGTAGATACATTCCAGGTAAACAGAGAAGTGAAGATTTTAAGAAACGTGATCTCGTATTTCAGTGAAAAATACAGGATTTATGTTTTCAGGTTTTCAATAAAAGTCAAGTGTGCCTCACAGGTTACCAAGCTTTAGTGGAAGATTCTCAGCTCTGCTAAAGAATCACCCATGTATTTTTACCTTTATTTTCAAGGTAATAGAAACCTTTGTGTTACTAGTAATTAATCTTGAATTTGTTGCAAGTATAAGCTCCTGAAAGGAAGGTAAATATATGGAATGACATTGCCTTGGCAATAAATATCCAGTTTCCATCTAGTTGTTCTTTTTACAAAGGCTGTAGCCTTTGTAAAACTTGTGGTCATCATGATGAGATTCTAAACTTGTGGTTATCATTATGAGATCGTAAGACTCCAAACTCTGAAAGTATCATAGCACAGAAATGTGGTGGTGGAAGAACTGTAAATTTTGAACCAAGTTTTCTGTATTGCCGTGTACAAGACAATCTAACTGATGTGTTACTGTTGGATATTCAGAGTAGAGAACCAGGAGGAAGTTCCTGTACAAAGAATTTGTCTTTGGAATGTACTGGACATCTGAGAGAAAAAAACCTGTTGATCTGAGTATACTGACTTTTTTCCAACTAGCTGTTAGTTATGTTGTATTTCTTTTGTTTTTTTTGAGAGCCAGTGTGGCTTCACTGGTTTTAAGAGCAGATTTGAAGATGGGGCCTGACATCTGCAGTTGTTGTTAGTTTTTATTTTCTGTTTTTTATTGGTATCTTTTGCCTTGCACCTTTGGGAGTGGAAGATGGGCTTGGAGGTACGAGTAGCACAGCAGGTCTGTTGCTGTGATAGTGCTACCCACGTCTCACTGAAGAAGTAACTTGGTCACTGTGTGTGCATCTTTGTGAGCATTGCTAGAGACTTGTGTAACTCCGGAGCAGTTCAGTAAGGAATGCTTTTCCCTATTAAATGAAAGCACCTTCAAGATGACTTACATCTTAAGATCTACATAAGGCTTAATGAAAACATATACTGGCTCATTGCTGGGGAGTGTTGGCCTTTTAAAAATGAGTGCTGTTGACTGCCTCTTCAGTTAATATATTATAACATGTTTTCTTGAAATGCTAGCAGTAGCTACATACTTAATAACATTGAAAATAAAGGGACTTTTCATTCCCTGGAAGATGTGTAAAAAAAAAAAAATGGTATTATGCAGAGATTCTGTGCTTAATTGTGTCGTGGTTGAGGCTCAGGAATTGGGGACTGACTTGGACTCAGGTTTCTGCTTGTTTCAAGTTAATGCACAGGCTGTGCAGAGTTGAAGCACTGTGGCTATGCCTGAATGTATATTCAAATACGTACTAATCCTGTGGGATGAGGGCTCAACATGTCAGTTGTGAACTCTTGTGTTGGCATGTGGATGAAAATGTAGTAGGAATTAGTTAGTACCAGTGCATATGTCCTGGAAGCTGGACTAGCCTACTGAAAGCTGATCTTGGTTCACAATAACTTGCTTTGTTTTGACTTTCATTTGTCATGAATAACAGTGAAGAATTATGGTGGCAGGTTGCTGCTGGTTTGTTTGAAAATAATTTTGAGTGATTCCTGCTTGGATTACAGCACTGTTGGCTTTTTATATAACCTGGCTTGAACAGCATTGCCTTGTATTACTTTAGGTACACAACTTCACAGCTTTTCTGGCAACTTGCTTAATTGTCTTGATAGCAGCCCAGGTTTTACGTGCCATGTAGAGTATAGCTTGCTTTCTTCTCCATACCCCTTTGCCATGAAGGCTTGTTTCAGACTGGCAGTGAATGGGAAAGGGTTGATGTAAGGATGGATTGTGTCTCTGTATGATGCTGGTAATGGGGAGCTCTGAGTCGGACACCAAGTGGCCACCCCTGGTGGACTTGGCTTATCTAAAGCCTTCACTGGAAGTGGTTGGGTGATCCTGGTCACTGCAGATACTGCAGTGAGTTTCTTATATAAGCCAATTGATCTTGATATTTAATGCAATCAAGAGTTTGTCTCCATTGCTCCTTGGTGAGTGGCTTCCAAGTTTTGATTGTCCTGATAATTGTGCTGTCTTCTGTTTGTAGCAGCCGTTGCCTGGCTCTCTGAGCCTTGTTTTCTTACATGGTGCTGTTTGCTGGGGGAGCAATCACCAGAAGTCCTCACCTCTCTCTGGAGGCTGAGTGTTAAAGCTTCATTGAAAAAGAAGCAACCCCACAACAAACCACAAACCCCACAACAAACCACAAACCTTCAGCTTGTTTTCAGAGGTTTTCTTTGAAGCGAGGAAAATGCTCATAATACGAGTACCTGCTTGAAAGAGGAACTTGCTGCCTGTCTAGGGACTAGAAATGGGGTAGTTGAGCTGTTTTCAAGGAACCTTGGAGATCAGATCACTTTCCTAATGCCATGAGCTGAGGCACAGATGTTTTCCCTGGTTTAAATGTGAGTGGCAGCCAAAGCTGTGTGAGGAAAGGGCAGGTATGGCAGGTGCTGCTCCTCTAAGTGAGCTCTGGAGCCCTGCCTGGCTCCCTCTGATAATGCTCATTATGTGTCAGATAATTTAAGGTAACCTTGTTCTGAAGTTACCTAGGAAGAAATACTAGCTGACCAGAATATTTTTAGTCCTCTCCTTCTAGAAGAGCAAGTGATTTTCACCAGGTATTTGTAAATAGAGATGCAGTGTGTATTGCATGCTTAGGTCTGCTCAAATGCTTGATCTGTAATCACTTGTAGTGATTATCTTCACAAACAAATCTGCAAAATTACCACATTATTTTCCTAGAAATAGTTAGCAAGCAAGCAGGTCTGATGCTTGTCTGTAAATGGAAAAATAAAAGGTTCCTGGTGTAGAAGTATTTAATTCAGAACTGGAATTCTGGCTCTGTTTGCGGATTTGACTTGGCAGGATGGATAGGACGTAGTATTGATCAGTAAGGGTAATTAATTTGTTGGCTGAGCCAGAATCCTACACAAGTTGGCCAGACTTGACCATTCAAAACCATAAGGAAGCTGGACACCTTCAGAACCTTGCTTAGAAAACAGGTGCTGATGAGCCATGCTCTGCTTACACATCAGAGGCAGTGATCAATCTTACTTTGCTGCTGGCTGCTACTAGAGCTGATTTTTATTTCATCAGGTTATGTGGATCTGCAGAATTCTTACACTATTGAGTCATGTCTAAGATCAGTGGTGACTCAGTAGCTTGGAGAAGGTTTTAAGCAAAACAGTGATACTTGAGGCCTTTGTCAGATGCTTACCTGCTTTAACTGTTGCAAGATAATTACTACAATAATAAATATTGCAAAGAAAGTGGATCTTACTGCTTTCTTTGAACAGTTACCAGAATTATTTTGTTAGATTTCTGGGAAAGGAACAAAGTGCAAGGTTGTGGCTGAGCAGGAAGGAAAGTGTTTTGACTTTGGCCTAGTAGCTGTGTAATGGAAAGACTTTATATTTGAGCAACCTAAGTGAAATGTAAAAAAGTCAAGATACCAGGAGAATCCTGTCCTACTAGAACTAATTGGGACCTGACTGGGTTGGTTTATTTGTTTTTTGGGAATGACAGAAGCAAGCTAATAATTATTAAACCTTTGCCTAAGACTAGTAGAGAATTCCTGTGGAGGAAAGGCAGGTGCTTGTTTTGAAACACTGGTAAACACAATTTAAGAAAAAGCTAATGGGCTGATATTCTGGATTAATGTTTTCAGTTTATGCTTAGAATTAAGGGGAGCACAATAATGGATGAAAAGGTTGTCAATAAGAATTTCATGTCTTTGCTTATATTAAAGCTTGATTATAAGAGCTTATTATGTTTTTCTTTGTTACAAATATTAACTTGGTGATGAAGGTGGTTGCTTTAAGATGAGTTCCCTGATTTGCTTACAGATCAGCTGTCTCTGAGTTTTGACCTGAATCTTGGGCAGTGCTTGAATGAAACAATGTGAAAGGACTCTGGCCTGTGGTGCTTATGATACAGTCTTCTCCCTTCCTGCCTGTGATTCCCAAAAGTTGAGGTAATGGGTTGCCACCACCTTTCTGACTACCCCCTCTGTCTTAGGAGAACCTCTTAATGGCTTTCCCTGTAACATGTCTCCTTTCCACTAATAGCTAATGATGGTGATTCTCCCAGAAGATATTTAGGATGTTTCAGGCTTTTATTAGTGCTTGTGCTTGTATGGAAAAGCAGATGATGAGCAGAAAGCTGAAACAGGAGGTGAGTAGATGTCCAAGCTAATAAACCAGAAAGGTACTTGGGCTTTTGTACGGAAAGTGGGGTGCATCTGCAGCCACCCTTCTCAGCTCAGGAGTTTAGTGTGAGAGATTAAATCATAGAATCATAGAATCATAGAATCTTAGGGGCTGGAAGGGACCTCGAGAGATCATCTGGTCCAACCCCCCTGCCAGAGCAGGGTCACCTAGAGTACATCACACAGGAACTCATCCAGGTGGGTTTTGAATGTCTCCAGTGAAGGAGACTCCACAACCTCCCTGGGCAGTCTGTTCCAGTGCTCTGTCACTCTCACAGTAAAAAATTTTTTTCGGATATTCACCTTGAACTTCCTATGCTCCAATTTACACCCATTACCCCTTGTCCTATCACTGGTCATCACTGAGAAAAGCCTAACTCCGTCCCCCTGACACTCACCCCTTACATATTTGTAAACATTGATGAGGTCACCCCTCAGTCTCCTTTTCTCCAAGCTAAAGAGACCCAGCTCCCTCAGCCTTTCCTCATAAGGGAGATGTTCCACTCCCCTAATCATCTTCGTAGCTCTGCGCTGGACTCTTTCGAGCAGTTCCCTGTCCTTTTTGAACTGAGGGGCCCAGAACTGGACACAATACTCCAGATGTGGCCTCACCAATGCAGAATAGAGGGGGAGGAGAACCTCTCTTGACCTACTAACCACACCCTTTCTAATGCACCCCAGGATGCCATTGGCCTTCTTGGCCACAAGGGCACATTGCTGGCTCATGGTCATCCTCCTGTCTACCAGGACCCCCAGGTCTCTTTCACCTACACTACTCTCCAGCAGTTCAGCCCCCAACCTGTACTGGGACATGGTGTTGTTCTTCCCCAAATGTAAAACTCTGCACTTCCCCTTGTTGAATTTCATCATGTTTCTCCCCGCCCAACTCTCCAACCTATCTAAGTCTCTCTGAATGGCAGCACAGCCTTCTGGTGTGTCAGCCCCTCCTCCCAGCTTAGTGTCATCAGCAAACTTGCTGAGGGTACATTCTATACCCTCATCCAGGTCGTTGATGAAGATGTTGAACAACACCGGTCCCAGTACCGACCCCTGTGGGACTCCACTAGTCACACACCTCCAATATGGGAGGCAAATCTTCCTAGTGCATTCTTGAGCTTGGTGGTTGTGGGAAAGGTGGTGATGGGTAGGAAGGGAATGCATCAAACATCTTAAAGTTGTTAAAGCTGTTAAGAGTAGGTTCCAATGATGGGGAGGATTCAAACTCTACTTACCTTAAATTGAACAACCCAATTGGATTCAGGCTTCACTTGGCTTCTTGTGTCTTTGTCTTTTGCTTTTATTGGTGAACTTATCATTCCAAGCTGAAGCTGCCAGGAAGTGAGTCCAATACGGTCTCCATAAATGAACTTTGCCACAGGGGGGTTCCCCATGTCAGCCTGGATAAGCTCTGCAAGGCACAGGCTGTGGCAGCTGACTTGGCTGTGCCAAATGGAATATGGACCAATTCCTCAGAGGCAACAATTCCAGCAATTAAAAAACCCTTTCTCTGGAAATTTCAGAATTTTGATTTCAGTGGGCTTTGGAAAGAACGCTATTATAGTTTGCAACAATCTAGGTCTGTCTCACTGGGCTTGTTCTCACATTAAAAAAACAACATTTAAACAACTACTTCTTCAGTATCTCTATTAATCACAGAATCTTAGGGGTTGGAAGGGACCTGGGAAGATCCCCCAGCCCAACGCCCCTGCCGGAGCAGGGGCACCCAGAGCACATCACACAGGAACGTGGCCAGGGGGGTTGGAATGTCTCCAGAGAAGGAGCCTCCACAGCCTCTCTGGGCAGCCTGGCCCAGGGCTCTGTCACTCTCACAGCAAACAAGTTCTTCCTGAGATTCACATGGAACCTCCTGTGCTCCAGTTTGCACCCATTACCCCTTGTGATATCACTGAACATCACTGAAATTACGTTAAGGGTGAATGTCTTTGACAGTTTTCTTTGAGTGAGACATGCTCTGACAGGCAACTTTAAAAATAGAGCTATGCTAGCACCTAGGGTTTAGCATAATAATTGCTGATAGATGAATGATGTTGAAATAATTGACTTGAAGCATAAACCAGGATGGTGCAGAAACAGTCTATAGAAGCAGCTGATCTGTAATGACCATGGACTTTCCTTGGTAAGTAGAGTGTGCTTGTAGAAGCTGCTTGCAGGCTTTCACAGTTACTGGCATTGGGAGCTGACCACACATCAGCAAGACTGCTAATTGTTTGGAAAAATGTAAAGCAAGACCAGAGCATTGCAGAATAAAATAAGGAGATGCGTATTTGTCTTATTCCTGTGAAGCAAGTATCAGAAGCTTGTCATATGTCAGTTTGGAGTTTTGGTAGTAAAAAGATAAATAGACCAAAAGCACTGTACTAGCCATTTTCCTATGACACAATCCTCGTGGGGTGGCGGTTATGAAGTCTTAAAACTATTTTGAGGATGAGCTGCTCAGTTTGTGACTGTGTTTTGTGGCTGACCTCATGTTCAAAGCCTCTGTGGGAAGTGGGAACTGCAGATGGTGGCTGGAAATGCACTTGTGAAGATCTCCAGACAAGTTGAATTTAGACTTAACCTTGGGCCGAGTGCAGGAGGTGCCTGTGTGCCTGATGGAGGAGCTGCCTGCCCTTTGAGAAGCTGGAATACAGTTGATGTGTAAAAGGAAGATCATGTAAAACTTGAATTAGTTAGTCCAGACTTGTTTGTCAGATCTTGTGTATGAGAAACTTGGGGAAAAAAGCTGTGTTGTAAGGATGGGGGGGGGGATCCATAGAACTGAAGCTGTTGCTGAAAGTTTAGCCCTGCAGGTTTTTTCCTGTGGCTTAAAATCCCTGCTGCTTCAACAAAAGGTAGGAAATAACCTAAGCAGTTTCTAGACAATGCTGAGTAATAGTTGAATTACATTTATCAGATGATAATAGCAGAAAAGCCTTGTAAGCAACAAGCGAGGGCTTAATTCCATTAAGCTGGCTAATAGTGTAATTCTCTAACAATTGGCTATAAACTGATTCCAGCAAGTAGGAATTAACTTCCTTTTCTGATAACTAATGCTAAGAGGTCAGTATTTTGTACCTGAAAAGGCACAAGTGGTCTACTTAAACAACTGGAAATAACTGGAAAAAAAATATAGTATGTTTAGATCTAGGAAGACCTGGGCTTCAGCTACTTAAACTGAATAATCTCTGAGGTGGTAGGTCATGGCTGCTTAAAATGTATTGAGCAATACACTACTTAGGTAATACTTGTTAAAGGGTTGAAAATTAACTGAAGGGTCATCATTTAGGAGTCAATAGAAAATCCTAAGATGGCTGAAAACACAGCATTTTGAACATATTTTCAGATGGAAAGCAATAGTAGCACTTCATCAAGAAACCTCCTGACATGACTCATACTACAGCAACTAAAAAGCCCAACTTGAACCATTAATGCCTGGATAAGTAGAAACTGAATGAGAGAAGAAAAAAAATGTAGTGAACGTGTTTTCTTATATAAGTTGGCTTATTGAGTTTAATCTCATTTATCTAACAAACGTAAAACTACTATAGGTGTTTTGTACTTAAAGCTTCAGAAGTTGATGGGAAGCATTGAGTGTATTTCTTGATTTGTATGCTTAAAAATATTGCAAATGGAGATTACAAGGCAGACAAAGTGTGATATTGAGTTACACTGGTTATATAGGAAAAGAATCTGAGGTGTTTATTGTCTGAGGAGTGATTAAATACAAGGCTGAACTCTGGGATCTCTGTAGTCATTTTTCTGGCTTGAACAGGAAAATCACTTCTGATTTGTAGTAACACACAGACTAATGGAGATCAGTTTTTACTTTCTTGCCTTGTACTGTGAAACTGACTCTTAAAGGATGATGCTTACACTTAAATTGAGCTGTAATTTGCATGAGAATTGTATGAACTAGAGGGAGAAGGGACCTAGATAAGGGATTTTTGTAAAAAATCAGAATATGGCTTCTGTTTTGGGTTATATTGTGCCTTTCGTATCACTTTCTAATTCATAATCTGTGTCTGACCCTCTCTGTCCAACTTCACATCATCTGAGGCATGGACAGAATCTTTCAGCAGAAAGACTGAAGTAGTGGTGAAGTTTTCTGTTTAGGAGAGGCAAAGTACCAGGTGGGAGACATGGGAAGAGTTGCAAATCAAAAACCAAGTTAGTTGATTTGCAGCCAAATCAATTGGTGGTGAATGTTAATAAACCTCTTTAGTACTGTTAATATAGGGTGGCTAATCCATAGCAAGCCTCGGTGACGGTGACTTTATGTACCTGCTTGAATTTCCTGTTCATAAAATTGGAAGTACCAGGCTAGGCTGCCCTGTTAGGGCTTTAGAAATTTGAGACTTTGCAAATACCAGGAGCTGTTCCAGTGAGAAAGAGGCTGTAATTACTTGAATGAAACTTGACCGACATATGAACAAAAGTACCTGTTGGGGGGCTGTTGCCAAATGTGGATTGGTGCTTAAGCAGGTAAAATTACATGGACTTTGTACCGGATTGTGTAACAGATTAAATTTCTATGATAGTGCAAGATAACACTAGGTCACAGTCCAAGAAAGAGGTTAAGAGCATGCATTCACAGCTGAGGTGATCATCTGGCTATTTGAAAATTAATACAATTCATAACAAGTTTGTGTTGTTGAATGCAAAAGTTTCAGTGCTGATTTTCAGTGACAATTGTGTGTAAAGTCAGTGTGAGGAATCCTGCGTTCAGGATGGTCTTTTGCACTAGTGCAGGTAAAATTTGAGTGCTTTTTTTAGCATGTTTGGCTACTGGAAGCCCCCTTTTAAACTCTGAAGTAGTGACAGTTGACATGTGGTATTATGCTGAAAAAAGGTATGGTGTGGTTTTTTTTGTTCTTTTTGACCCTGGTTATCAGGCTAAGAACTCAACTGATAAGCAGCCTTTCAGGAGCAGATAGGGAGTGCAGTATAAATCTGCCAGGCTGTCACATTAAGCCAGGAGGTCCTGTACGTGGGACTGGGCCAGTGGTGCTGGGTATTGAGTTCCTGGACTCCAGGAGCAGCTGGGGCTATTTTCAGAAGCCTCTGTGGAGCTGTGCTCTGCAAGGGTTGATCTGTTCCCCTCCTGGGGCAGCTCCTTGTAGAGCCCAGCCTGGGCAGGCAGCAGGGCTGGTCCTTCCCAGCCAAGGCTGTGGGTGGAAACAGCAGGAACTGGGAATTCTTCCTCTTATGCAAGAGGAAAAAATTGTTGCCTGGCATCATGGAGCTGCACATCTTTGGCTGAAGTTGTGACCTCGAAGAGTGCTGTTTTTCTCTGACAAGTTCATTGAAAGCCTGGTGTTTTGAAGTGGTGTGTGTGCACAGAGGTAGCGCACAAGCTGATTTCTGCACCTTGTTTTTCTTGGGAAGGATGTTATTCCTTGCAAACGAACTTGAAGATGACACAGCAAATATAGGTATGATGTTTTCTAGCTTTCAGTACATGCTTTCTGTTCTGAAAAGAATCTTTGAGTGCATTTCCAATTACAAATGTGTCATAAGATGCCTGTTTCTCAAGTAATACTCTGATGGATTGCTTAAAACACAGTAAGTACATCTTTTCAGAATTTTTTAGACAGATGTAGGCAGGTGTATCTGAAAAAAATTCAGTCCTCCTTATTGGTATTCAGCTTGTGTCACAGTGAAATGATGTGCTTGGCAGACAGGGATTTAAGAGAACCCATTAAGTCTATTGTGGGACAGATACAGTAATTCAATAAATTGAAGTGATTTGTATGCATTCCTGATGATTTTTAAGAGGCTTTTTAAGCAGTACATGTAATTTTATGTTTGTACTTTAGTTTTTGCTTGTGGAAATGCTGACCTGGAGATGTGGCTGACATGTAGTCTGGAGCTACAGGCTTTCAGAATAGCTTTAGTGGGATGTAGCTATTACTTAAGGCTGTGCAGAGAGCAGTAGGCTTCTATGAAGTCTTTTGAGAGCCTGGATAAGCAAACACTCTGTTAATAGTTATAAAGGAGCTCTGGTCTGAAAACCCTGGATGGACAGATTAATTTTCAGTTAAAAACATTTGAAGGAAGGTTGCAGTTTATAGAAGTTAGAAACAGTTGGAAACAGTTAATTCAATTAATTCATGTGTCCTCCTTGGTTGTCTGAAAAAAGCTTTTAGAAAGGACTGCAGACATCTGCAGTGCTTTTTAATATTTGATGGCCTTGTACAATTCTCCTTACGGAAAATTCATGACCTACTCTATTTCTGTGAGTCTGATTTGGAGAGGGCATGAGCCAAGGAGGATGGGTTTCTTATCTTCCCATTACAGTAAAGGAACTGAGAGAATAAATCTTTTGTTGCATGTTTACTGGGAGTGTTTTCTTGTGTCTGCTAACTCTATCAATAGATAATTTTTAGGCATCTGAAACTGGATTCTGTTCTGCCAGGATGCTTGTTTTGCTCATGTTTGGAATCCAGTGCCTGATGCTGTTAGGGTTCTTATTGCCAAAGAGGATATTTTTCAAGCTTCAGTAAGGATTTCTGACTCATTTATAGAATGACTTTCAATGCAGGTAGATGCAAACATAAATTAACATAGTCTGTCACAGGTGTCAAAACATGATGCTTTCAGAGAAAGAAAATAATGGAACTGTGAACTTGTTTACAGTCTAGACCCTGTAAGCTTCCTGCCTGACATGCTTTCCTTACTCCCTAGCAAAGGGAAGTTTATTGTCTGTTGACTTATCCTCCTCACATTGCTACTTAGAAAACAGATTTCTGTGACAGTGAGGAGCTATGGAAGGCTCTGAAGAAATGTTTTATAGTGAAGCTGGTAAAAGGAGAAAATACACTATCTGCTGCATGTTTCCAAAAAGCTGTATGTTCATAGGGGTTTTTTTTCGAGTGATAAAAATAATGAATTCATGTGGTAAAATCCCCACTTCTCAAAGCTGTTTCCAATTGTGTGGGTTGTTTGGGTTTTTTTTGTTGTCTTCAGAGGTGTTTTGTGTATGCAGCAGCCGCAAGATGCAGTAGAGTTTTAGTTGTAGGGAATATGGATTTTTGGTACTTCACTTGACTATGATCTATACTAGCTAAGTGTATGGTGCTGTCTTTCCCTGCTTGCAGCTGCCCAAGTTGCTGTTAGTCTGAATTCTGTAGCTGATGAGGTCAGTTCTCCAGCACAGGTAACTGGTTGTCCAGAGGCAGTGATGGACAGTGATGGAAACATGTATCTCCTCTGCAGGGCAGGCTTTGGTTGTGTCAGGTGAGCATTATTAGATCAGGTAAAGGTGCTTTGTAAGAAGTGTGTAAGCCAGATGTGCAGGTTCATGGCACAGCTGTAAGGGTAGCAACTTCCCCTGGCAGAGCTAAAATCAACACGGTGCTGGTTAGAATCTGTTAAACATCCTTTTGGTGTGACTGGGTTCCCCCCAAGTGGTCTGTCAGTACTTGACAAAAGGTATTCAAGGTGTCAACGGTTGCTTTCTAAGGAGAAGAATCAGTCAAATTCTGATCTGTTGAGGGGGGGAGTAAAGAAATACAGCCTGTTGGTTTCAGTGGTGCAGTCTGGCAGTTGGATCATGTATGGGACTAAATGGAGAAGAGTTTGAAACTCTTGGTCTTTACCTGACCTACATAGTCTGATTTAACTTTGAATGCTAAAAATGTGCCTAAGATTGTTAGGAGAAAAGTTTGTTAAAACTGATAATACTTTTTCTGAAGGACTTGAAGAAAAAAAGGAAAATACTACTTTTGATGAGTACCTACCAGTTCAATTCTGCATATTTCCGTGACTGTCACTATTTAGTATTTTTTAAAAAGTTTAGCCAGTCACTGCAGCAGGAGTGGACTACATGAGCTTTAAAGGTACCTTCCAACCCAAACAATTCTGTGAACAACAACAAAAATCCCAAATAAATCCTAAACCCAAACTTAAATCCTTCTGCTCTTGGCTCTAAGCAGTTTCTGCTCACTGTTAACCCAGCTGTGCTTGGTACCAGTCAATCCAACATGTTAGTTGTGCATGATTAATAGCACAAGAAAGAAAAGTGCAACTAGACTCATTGATACTCTAATGTTGTTAACAAGTCTTTGGGCTCTTGGTAAATATAAATACAAGCTGATACTACTTGGGGTGTTCGGTAGTGCAGGCAGGTAATCCAGTTCAATACCAGCTTTTATAAAAAGCCCTGAGGTCCAGGGCTGAGATTTCCTTGCTGTTCATCAGCTTCATGTTGGCTCAGCTCTGGGCAGCATTGGTGCCTGCTTGTGTCTTGTAGCCTGGAGATCTTGATGGCCATTAGGTCCAACAACATTGTTTGGGAGCTACAGATTTCTACCTTCAAGGATTTTTCTTAACTTGGTGAAGTTTAGATGCTAGGAACTGGAATATCAGTGTTACAGGAGGGGGTTTTTCATTCCTTTTCTCTTTCACAAGCTGTAGAGGCTTACTAGAACAGGATTTAAGGGGCAGTCCCTACCGTTTGGTCTCAGACATAAGTACTGTAGTTAAAAATCAACTGGGGTATTTATCAACTCTGCTGTATCAAAGTGATGTTGTCAAGCTGCTAAAAGCATTCTGGCTCTGGAAATGCAAAAAAGAGAAATTCTGATAAACTTTGGAATGCTCAGGCTGTTTCGGATAATTGGAGCATTTCATTTTTGCAGGGACTTCAGTGATTAATTCAAAGTATTTGTGTTCTGGGAATTGTGCAGTAAGCCAAAGAAAGAGAAAGGAGCCCTTTAATGAGAGAGAGCATTCTAGTTTGTCAAATTGTTTTTAGTAAGCATACTTAATAATAAAAAAATCCTCATTGCTTGTGTGTATATAGATGAGACTTTACACTTAGGGATGGAGCAGGGTTGTTCCTGTTGTGATGAGCAGTACTCGTAATATTCTTGTTAGAAGGAGATTGGCAAGTGAATGGTCATGCTGGATTTTTTTTCTGTTACTGGACAATATATATTGTCTGTTGGTGGAACAGAGTAGCAAGACAATTATTGCTGCAGGCAGATGGTCCTTGATTAGTAGGATGTACCTGTGCAGAAGAGAAGACACGGATGTTACTCAATCTCTGAAGGTGAAATATGGATTCTTCTTATGAATAATCTCTTACGTGGGGAAAAATTCTCCATTTGAGAACCTTTATCTAAACAGTATTTACCACTGTCTTCACGAGGACATGTAGTCATTGGGTGGTTAAAGTGAACACAAGGGCCTGTGCATCTATTTTTAGTTGAATTTTGTGGAATCTTTTAATTCCAGTATGATGATCTGCAAACAGGGAAATGGCCAGTTAATTCACAGTAATCACTGGGATGTTAATGAGCAGAGAATTGGTTTGTACACGAGAGCTGCAATACCAATAATTCTGGTAATGTTTGGAAGCAGAAGAACGTTCAGCTGAGTTTCCTGTGTTACCAGTGTGATGAAACTCCAAAGATAACGGGCAAGCAAGGTGAAGATTATCTTCTAGGAACATGGAATTGAGTTATGCAATTTGCTAACAGATATCCAGGGAGTCGGAATCCTGCAATCCTTTCTATTGGCTCTAGGCCTGAATGTCTTATTTGTGGGTGTATCTTCTAACTTGGAACACTGATTGAAGTAAAATGCTCTTTTAAATTTAATTGATTTTCTCTAGTCAGAAAAGTGGGTACACTGCACAGCATCAAAAGCAGAGAGGTGTGTGCTGTGTATAACAAACAAAATCCGTCTGTTTTCTGGTAATGAACTCCTCCTGAGGAAAATTTGGCCTAGGGCAATCTGTATTAAAGAATGTATAAATTAGTTCATGTTTAAAATATTATAAAGTAGCATGCTAGGTTACTCCAGGAGTTTTTAAGGGTGAAGCCAGGATTTAGTCAGAAATATGAAGGAATAGTGCTTAAAGGGGCATTTCTGTTGCTCTTTTCAGGCTCTAGGCTGTGCTGTTCGTAGACCCAGCTGGGAACTTGCAAGGCACAAACTCTAGATGCTGAGTTTTCTCATAAACAAATTTATGCTTTTATGGTGAACTTGACCAGAGAAATTAATAAATTAATACTTGCTTTACACCTTGTAGTGATGATTAAACAATTGCTGACTATGATAGACTTTTATTTTAAAGTAGTGATGACTGTCTTTTTGTCTAAAGTGCCAGAAGATGATGGCAATGTCGGTGCTTCAGTATAATGAATGAGCAACAGCATGAAAGGCTGGTAGAAGCCTGAATAATAAAAAATGGTTTTTCAAATAAGTAAAAGCTTCTATTTATCAAGATAGGAATCTGACACAGGAGTTACAGAGCTGGTTAGCTGATGGTTGCAAGAGCAATGGCTGCAGGAGAAGCCCAGAGGAACGTGTTGTTGGTGGCATATTTGGTTTCCATCCATGTGCTGGGGAGTCAGGCACCTCAAAAACAAAAACCTGTTGTGTTGTTTGTTTTTTTTTAATAAACAGGTACTTGCTCTGCCTTCTAAGTCTGTGTGAGTGTTTTGTTTAAAGCAGCTTCTTCACAGGAAGTGCAGTTCTGGCAAAACAGCTGAGGGGGGGTCACACAAATACAGAACTGAGCTCTTTTATCTGGGTTCATCATTTTTGGTGCATGATCTTTCATTCTCCAAAGAGCTGCCCAGTGAGCTGACCCTGTGGAGCAGCTTATCCAGACATACTGGAGAAAATGGGAAACTGCATGTCCCCAACTCTTGGCATTGATCTGTTGGCATCACATGAAGCCATGAAAGGGGAGTTTCTGTTCCGAGTTTCCTACTAGATTAAAAGAAAGTAGGACTAAGCACCTAAAAGAGCATTAAGAAGTCAGCGTGGCCTCTTGGCTTCATCCTCTGTGACCTCATTTTATACTTTTTTTTTGTGGGTATTTTTTGCCTACTTTTCTGTTGTGAAATTATTATTTTTTTTCTCCTGGGTGAATCTACCCAATTAGGAAGTGAAATTTGCTTTTTGTTATGGCATACCTTTAAAAATATTTTTTTGAGTGGTAAAATTTAATGTATCTGTAAACTGGAGAATTTAGAGAAGTTCTGGAGAAGAGAGAGCTCCAGGGAGACCTTTCAGCAGCCTTCAAGTATCTAAAGGGGCTAAAGGAAAGCAGGGGTAATATTTACAGGTGTGTGGAGTGACAGGACAAGGGGGAACAGTTTTAAGCTAAAAGAAGGAAGATTTAGAGGAGCTCTGAGGAAGAACTTCTTTGCTGTGAGCGTGCTGAGACCCTGGCCCAGGTTGCCCAGGGAAGCTGTGGCTGCCCCATCCCTGGCAGTGTTGAAGGGCAGGTTGGATGGGGCTTGGAGAAACCTGGGCTGGTGGGAGGTGTCCATGCCCGTGCAGGGGGATTGGAATGAGATAATGTCCATTCCAGCCCAAACCGTTCTGGGAAATAAGCCTGACTTGGCTAGTAAATGCTCAGTTCTTATGGAAACTGGCCTGAAATCTTGGGAGATTTTGATACTGTGTTGGAATGCTGGCCACCATGTCATGTGTCCTCACACCCAGATCAGTCCAGGTTCCAAGTGCTTCTTACACTCTTTTGAGGCCAGCTTTCTTCAGACTGAGCTCCTGCAGGTGCTTGGTTAGAGAAGGTGCCAATTCCAGATGATGAAGCAGTTTGTTCTCTGCCCACACGTTTCCCGTGAGCCTTGAGCAGTTTGTGTTTTGCAAGTTCATTGGCAAATGCAAGTGGTGCCAGGGCTTGTGGAGCTGCTAGAAATAATGATCATACTTATAGCAAGTGTTCTTCCCTTCAGATGTGCCCAGTGTGTATGGTCCATTTCAAGCTCTGTGTTACCATTTATCACACCTTTTTGCAATTAGTGAACTAGTAAATGAATCTCACTAATGGGTTTGCAGGCAAAAACTGTTTCTTTAAAAAAATACATGTAATGCAGCTTGTTAGCATCTGTCTTAGGAAAAATAAAGCTCCTGAGTGAATCCAAGTTAAACTTTCTTTAATAGAATTCTGATTTTCTCTGGTATGGATCTGGAAGCTATTTTTCTAAATGGAAATAGACTGTTTACAAGCCAGAAGAGCTTTTTGCTGTGGTTTCCACAGTGGTTTGTTTTTGGTTTGTTTTTTTTTTTGGACATTGCTCACTCTTGAAGAGGCACCATCTCCATAGCAGCAGTCTCTGGGAGAGTGTTGTGGCTCTGCCTGTGCATCAGTGAACAGTGCTATCTTGAAATGGATGCATCAGAGCATGTTTTGCTTGCTGCATTTCAAAGAACAACCTAATTCGTTTTTACAAATCATGAGATTAGTAGGTTTTGTGTTTCCCTTATCATATGTTGATAGTCATTTTGACTTTAGTGTGAGAGTTAAACATGTTGCATGAAAAAATCATCCCATTCTGGGGCTGCTGTGCTGATTGAGGCTAATTTAGGAACTCAGTATGGTAAATAAAGAATCAGAAATGCTTTAGAGAAGGCTTAATTTTTAAACCTAAATTCGATGCATGAAATAACAAAGGCAATAATTCCCTCCACAGTAACAGTGATGTTTCTACAGAACAGTTGCTGTGCTTGGACATCATAGCAGAGCTGGTGGTGGAACCTTCAGTTCACTGCTTACAACAAGTTTTCTGATCAAATTGCTCCCTGAAGCTTTTGGCTCTACGTAGAAAGAGGAAATGAAATTTTCCTTGTAGTACTTCAAGTGAGGAGCTGTGAGACAGGGTGGTGATTTTTACTTGGGAAGAATAAGATGTCAGCTTGACAATTGATAAAATCGGTGGTGTTTTTTACAAACTATTTAAAATGTTGCCCTCTTCTGGTTACTGACAACTGTAAGAACTGAGCGTGGGGAGGAGCAGAATAAATTATATCAAACCAAGTGTCTGGAAAAGAAGAAAGCAGAAGTTGGTGTTTTTGCATGAGAGCTAATAGTTTGGATGTCTTAAAATAAGCTGATGTTTTTAAAAGAAGAGCTGAATATAGAAAAAGCTTCTAGGCACATATGAAGATCACGTCTAATAAGAATGTAGGGGAAGCAGAGACTAGCATTCTCATTTAACATTGAAAATATGTGACATACTTGCAGTGGTTTATTTATTTTCTTATTAACTTACTTTAGCTCTTAAGGAGTGGTTGGCTGGAAAATTGTGGCTGAGTGCCCTGCAGCTGTGTGAAGGGAGAGAAAAACAATGGGAATTTTTTGAAATAGAAAGTGCTATTGCTGCTTGAAAATCCAAAGCTTTGCTTAGCTGCCAGTTGTAACACATTTAGGAAGGAATGGAAACCTTCCATATAGAGTAAGGAAGGCATTGTGATCAACAGTTTACAGCATAACCTGGGTTCTGAATTAAGCAGAATGAATAAATTCTATACATTGCAATTTACAGAGTGGGGGAAAAAAGGTATGTAATGGCTTGTTCCTATGTCATGGTTGTCAAATGGTCCGTCACTTCAGTGCCCAGCAACAGAACAGGTGAATTTAACTAGCATTGCTGATCAGCAGCTATGTTAACTAGTTATTTCTAGTATGATATTATTGAAGTATTAGCAAGTTAGTTTAATGTGTTTTGATCATCAGATCAGGAAAGGCAGCACCCAAAGTTAAAAGAATTAAGCTTCCTGATGAATTTCAGTAACATAAACCATGTGTTGATTACCACCAGGTTGTGAGAACTTTGAAGGCTGATGGTGCTTCGTGTTTAAAAGGAACTGAGCTATCAGTGATGTCTGGGGAGAAATGTGGCTCAAGTGTTACCAGAAAAGGCTGGGAAGCTTCATGTTAAATCACATTGATCTCTTAAACTGGGTGTTAGACTAGAAACAAATAAGAGAATGTAGTTCTGGCTGACTGCTGCTGTTTTCAGTCAAAGCTAAATTTTGTATGTTGGTGGGGTAGATTCTTGACCCCAGGAACGGTGGTGTGCGGTGCATCAGCCTGCCTGTACCTTCAGGGATTTTGAGTTGAATGGCTTGTGTTCTCCCCTCCCCCTTCTTTCTTTATCAAAACACCTGAAATTAGATTTTTTGAAGAGTAAAGCCTGTGAAATAGAAGTGTATGTGGTTTCTTTACGAACAGTGACTCTTACCAGTAGGTGGAGGTAATGAGATATATAAGTCAAAATAGATTCTCTAGTTGCTTGAAGATGGAATAAAAGCTAAGTGATACCTAGCAGAAATGAGAAATGGTAGGGGATTTTGCATTTCATGGGACTTTGCAGAAGAAGCTAAAAGGCCTGTTTTTAGTAGATCTTGAGCTCAAAAAGACACTGTGTAAGTACTGCTGCATTGTGTGGATTTTCCCAGGATTTTTCCTTCATGGTTTATGTAAGTAATTAGTGTGTTTTGGGGCTCTTCTAACAGTATGAGTCTGAATGAGAATCGATTCTCTTACAGCAGTTGTCTAGTGGGTCTTTTCATGGGCAACATTTCATCCTGCTATTTAAAATTAGGTAAAGGAAGGAAACAGTTTTAGCAGAATCCAGGCTCTTTAGGGTGCATGTCCGAGTTGTGTGAAGGTCGATCTCCTAGGATGAGACTCTGAGACTAATTTACAGTGTAAAAACCTCTTGTGAACTCTGGAACTTAAAATTATAGTCCCCTTTCTCTGATATCTAGACATTATTAACCTAGCAGATGATGGCAATTGTGGCAGCATAGTGCTGCCATTTTCCTACAAGGCGTTAGGACAGCCTTTTTCCTCAGTTTTGAGGATGACCTACAAATTAGATGTGCCTGTTGCAGTGCCAGTAGCTGATTTATATCTAAGTAAATACTTGCAATCAATTCTGTAAGGAAAACAATTGTAAATTGCATAGTTGTGTGAAGACACTCAAAGGGTATCAAGACAACTTGAGGCATAATAGCATCATGTCCTTCACTGATGGCTTTTGATTGGAAATCCTGAGCTTATTCCATGCTCACATTACTTGCCACTGAATGAGACTGGAGCCTCTGAATGGCTCAACCACTTGTTTTAATTAGAAAATTACCAGGAGGTGTCAGAAGTAATGGTATTAAGTAAGTATCCCTTGCAGGGCTTCAGCCTTCTGCTCAGTTAAAGCTTTGGAGAATGAGCTCAGATCCCTGCTTTCCAACTTGTGGAACTGTTTCCATGAGAAGAATTATAGAACATATTACTGACACAGTTTACAAGTCAAGGCTAAAACATAAATACCCAAACAGAATTTAGAGATTTCAGACAGCAAGAGAGCAATTTGAATGTTCCCAGACCATTTTTACTTAGTGAGATATGGTTGAGCAGGAGTTCAGAGGTGTCCAAAGAAACATCATTTCCCTAAAAGTGCCACAGATTTCATCAACGTTGGCACTAACTCTTTTTTCCTTCTGTACAAAAGTAGAACTTGCCATTAATTGCCTGTCATGTTGTCTTGTGGAAAGTAATGCTGAGAATGATCTGTTCTGTGACAATTATGCACTGGCTGTGGAATGAATGAACTTAAGCAGTTTCTGCCTAGGGAAAAATGGGCATCCATCTGTATTTCTCCTGTCCTCTTGTTTCACAGCAGTGAAAATAATTGCAAGCTTTCAAGAAGCTTGTTTGTGCAAGGCCATATGGGAAACAATACCCTGAAAGGAGTGCCTACTGATATGGGAATAATATCTGGAGTCACTAGTTTGTGCAGGTACCTTTCACCTGCCAGGAAAAGATGTAATTCTGAGTTAAGATGCATCCCTCTGAGAATGGCAGGGTGTTCATGCTTCTGTGGCATCTTGGGTTAATGTATCAAAACCACCTAGAGCAAGTGAATGGATCGATAGTTGAGAATGTCTTCCATGGCTTAGTTAATGGTGAAAGAAATACTAAAGCATCTGGGGTTCACACTGTGATAGTGGAGAGGGAACTTGTGAAGGAAGGAATTAGGGTTGGGTGTGTGGAGGTCACTTAGATCCTGAATGTCTCAAGAAACTTCTCAAGCTTGTGGGCTGGCACTGAGGAAGCAAAATAAAACAAGCCTAAATGGCAGAAATGAAGGAATGCTTTTGCCATAAAATCAGAACACATTCTCAAGTCTTTCATGCCAGGTCTTTTCTCTTTAGTGCTGTGTTGGCTTGTGTGCACAGTTGTAGAGCTCAACCCATGGAGGCTTCTTAAATCATGTAATTTGGTCTGGAAGTGTTGGTATGCAAGGCATGGCATAGGAATTCTGGTTGGAAACAGACATTGCTTTATTGAATGATGTCAACTGCTTCTGTGTTTTATCAATTCAGGTTATATGTTTAGAGTAGCTAGGTTTTGAGCTGCTGGGAAAAAAGTAGGCCTTGGTTATGGCAAAGGGACACCTTGAATTTGGTGTAGCTCTGAGCTGATGCTCTAGCCAGTGCCATCTCGGGGTATGCTTGGTGACTGCCCCTTTCTGAGCTCGTGCTGCCAGTTCAGCCAAAGGGAGGACTTGGCTCCAAATTGCCTCATTCTAAATGTGTTTTGGCTGTGGGTTTTGATGTGGTCAAAGTAAGCTCAAATTCTGTTTGTTGCAGCTTTTCAAATGTAGGTTGGACATTAGGAAAAAGTTCTTTCCTGTAAGGGTGGTGAGATGCTGGAACAGTTTGCCCTGGGAGGTTGTGGCTGCCCCATCCCTACAAGTGTCCAAGAGCAGGTTGGATAGGGTTTAGAGCAACCTGGTCTGGTGAGAGGTGTCTCTGCCCTTGCAGGGGAGTTTGAACTGGATGATCTTGAAGGTCCCTTCCAAACCAAACCAGTCTGTTATTCTATGATTGTATTCTATGTTTTATGAACAGTAATTTTATCTGTAATAATGCTGTTATACTTGTTAAATCTCTGTGAAGATAGAAATGCCAGGTGTGTTGGGCTTTAATATGAGGCCAGCTAAGCTTGGTAAGAGATTGTGTTTCTCACTGCTGCTCAGTAATGCCAAGAAGCTCATTGGAATGGTCACTTGTGGAGCCACCCTCTTGGGTTCAAACAAAGCTGGTAGTTAACTGTGAAGCAGCAGCCATGCGCAGATGCAGGAGTTGAGCTCCCTGGTTCCCTTCCCTTGCTGGGAGAGTGAGGGGCAGTGTGCTCCATTGGCACAGTTGTGGAAATGCACCTTCCAAACCCACAGACTGTCAATCCCTGAGGATTTGAGAGTTGTTAACCCCATGTGTGGGCTACTTTCTCCCTCCTTTGAGGCTGAAAGCTTGTTGAAGGCAACGGGTGGTGGTGGCATGAGGCTGTACTATAAAAAAATTTGAAGGCAAGGGTCTTGGGCATGCTGGTTTTAGGGGAAGGCTGGTTTTGGGGAGGGGCTTGAGGATGTAAATGGTGGGAATTAGATTTGGAAGAAGGCAAAAATGGGAGAGAGTTGGGTCTCTACCATTTCTCTCAAGTGCACTGCTAATTTTGGGTGTATTTGGTATCAGAGCAAGGATGTTGGGTGTATTTTGTTTGCACCAATAGGTTTAAAAATGTTGTTTTTCTTGTGTTTACAAAATAATGCTTGTAATGTCTATCTGACATGAATGTAGTTTTGTGTTATTTAGGGGAAAATACATCTTAACACTGTAAGCCCAGAAGGTAAGATAGCAGAAGTCAGTACTGGCTTGTTTTCAGGTGCTGACTGTCCTCTTGTGCTCACTGCATGTGGGAGGTGACCTGAGGTGTGACTCTGGGAATATCCTGTTTCTCTTTGGCTGGTATTTTCAGCCTGTATGTAGCTTTTCAGGAGGGCCTGTGGACATGAAATCCCATTGCTTTTCAAAGATCCCCTGTGAGATGTGTAGTTTTTGTTGGTTAAAATTAACAGTGTAGGATGCTTACAGATCCCCAGAGAACATGTTTCCATTCCTTGCTGGCTTGATAATTGCTCCATACTGTGTTAGGGTTGTAAATATCTGCGAGTTGATAAGGAGTTCTGAAGAGCTGCTGGGAACACATGTTCCTTCTGGTCCACCTGGTTCAACTGTGGCATGACCAATGCATGCTTCCCTTTCCTCCTCCCTCCCTTGGCCCCTCCAAAAATATTCTGGGTATTTGCTGTAAAGAACAAAAGGAACAAATTTACATGTACACACTGAACGTATCTCAGTTTTTCATGGTGTGGAGTTGTGCTTTAAAATCGGTGTTGGGAGCTGAGCTGCTTTTTGTGTGTATTACATGTGCATGTGATTTCCCTTCTACCTTCAGGTCCGAGTCTAATTTAAACAAGAGAACAAGGACTTACAGTAGTAGAATGAGGAAGAGTTCCCTGTGTAGGAGTGAGGGTTTTGTGTTGTATGTGTGAAAATGTTTGAAAAACCAAAGTAAACACATTACAAATTGTCCAAAAGGGTATTTGTCCCTAGGTTTTGATGCAAGAAACACTCTCTGGCTTTGGACTGGTCCTTATTTCTTGTTGCTGTGACCTCAGAAACTTTCTTCAGTCAACTCAGGTTTGTGAAAATTGATTTGTGGTACCTTAAATGAGCCTAACAAAGTGATGGGAATGGGCTCTCCAATACTGATGTGGTAATTGTCCATTTCCCATTCAGGAGAGACTACTGTATTCATACATGCTTGGATTGTTTTTCAGACATTCCAAGTTCTGTTACATGAAATTAATGATTCTGTATAAGCTTAAGACTGGATTTGATATTAAAAAATGGAAGGTACCACATGGCTGTTTGGCAGTCACCTTGATGGCTGTAGTAGGCATAAAGATGCTCTATGAAGACATTTGTTGACTTCGGAAGTGTTAATGAAGTGGAAGTAGTTAATGAACCTGAGGTGTCACTCTGTTCTAATGAAACTGGCCAGGTAGCCCACTCAGGGCTGCTCTCTGACTGGGGGGGATGGGTAGAAGGGAGGTGGGAAATCCTGCTGTTAGAGTTGCAGTGCTGCAGTCCATAAGCTGTCAGCCTGTGTCTCGGGTGGGTGATGGATTTTTTCTGAAATCACACTGTAGAGGATAGAAACAGAATGAGGACAGGTGAGCGTAATGAGGGATGTATTTTGATGTCTGTCTACCTGTGTATTGTCACTCAGATCAATGAAACAGATTACCTGGTGCTTTGGGTACATGTGATTAACACCAAGAATTTTTTCTGTTGGCATAGCAAAAGCGAAGGAAGAAAAATGGATGTCTTCTCCAGCCCATTACTGTTTACCTTCAGGTTGTACTGAGAACATCTGTGCACCATCATATGTGATAGATAAACCTCAGCTTATCAGCCAAGAGCATCATCTTGTTCTGTGGAATGAATGTGATGTCTCAGCTCAGTTTCTGGCTTTGTTTCCACATGGTTGTTTTAAAACTGAGGCACAGATGCATCCTCAGCATATAATGCATGTGCATAATCAAAAGCACTGGTTTGCAGTAAATAATTCATGTCAGCTGGGGCACTTGGTTCTGATAATGAGATCTCAGGGGCTTGGCTCTTTCCAGATGACATATGAAATATTCTTTGCTGCTAGTCATTCACATTGACAAGTACTTAGCAGCTAATAGGATCTCTGTGTTGAGGGGAAGGAAATTCCTTAAGTTTTGTGGTTGCTTCTCTACTTCCTTGATGTCTCTTTTCCCCGTCTGCCTCAGCTTTGAGCAGCTCTGGCTGATAAGACTTGGAAGAACAAACAACTGCCACCCCTGGGTTAAAATCTCTAGGAATCTACATTGGTTGGGATAGAAACTTTGTTTTTTTCGACAACCTGCTCCTTACAAAATCTAAATAGAAGTTCTTTTTGAAGGCAGATCTGAAGATAGATTAGTTGAGAGGTGTTGGTCTTTCTGTACTTCCAGAGGGTCATGAAAATGTTGATGGAAAACTTGTATCTGTTTACGTACCCCTGAAACTTACAGGGAATATGGAGTTTTGGTTAGTTTTGGCCCTCCCTTTAGGCAAACTTTGGCAGGACAAATTAAGTAACTTAGCAGGTTCTTTCTTACCATCTTGTGTACAAGCAAAGTGATGAAAACAACATTTGCTCAGAATCCGTTGATACTCCTGAGCTTTCAATTCAGGAGTTGAAAGCTTTCAGAAAGGAGATTGGTACAAGGAAGGACTATTTGGAAGCAGGTCATGCTGAATGTTCTACCCTAAACCAGTAAAGATTTAGTGCTTGGGCGGGTGCCTTGCATGTCTCTATTTGTGATTCTATTCCATTAGGAATGTCAGATTCTGTGTGTATATTAGCAAACATAATCACTGTAGGTTCCCCAACCTATTGTTTTCATCACTAAAAATGTTAATTTCTATCAAAAGCTGTTAGTTTTCCAAAATCTCCCTTAATGGATGTGTTTAACTGGCACCCTTCTTCAATGCATACTACTGCAGTAATCCTGACAGCTTCTGTAATTAATAGCAAATTAGCATATGACTGGTTTCTGCTGAACTTTATCCCATCTGCTGCTCGTGATGCTTGACTTGTCAGGCTTCCGTGCATGGATCTGTTGAGGGTATTAAAGATGAGTTCTATGTTTTCCTGTCTCAGAATATTTAAAATGTACAGCACATAACTGGGCAAGAAGAGATCTTCGTTTGGAGCTTTGGTTAAATAATTGCCACCTGCTGTGTGCACTTTGAGCTTCCTTGATAACAGACTGGTCAGAAGTGATCTGCTAGGAACTCTTTTGATTCTGTTCTACTCTGGTGTTAGTCACGTTGATGTCTGTTTAGTGCCATTGTGTCCAGATCTGCTCAGGACAGTGAACCTGAGTGCACGGTCAGTGCAGTTCACAGTAACTCTTCCTTACAGGCTGTCACAGTGATTGTTGTTTTGGGTGCTCCTTTCTCTCCTGCCCTTTTCCTTGCTCTAGGCTCTCCTTCCGAGTCTAATTTATGGCAATGTACCTCAAGGACAGTAAGTATATGGTGCAATAGATGTAAAGACACATAGAAGAGGAGGTGGGCCCAAGGAAGGTGGTTTGGTCAGCCTTTTAGATGAAGGTGTGTGTTTGAGTAGTTTGTCACTGCTGAGGCTTCCAGTCAGCTGAGGTCAGTGTGGGGAAACCAGCTCTGGTCCTTGATCTGGAAAGCAAGGGTTAAGCCTCTGAAGTGTCTCATAAGACAGAGAGAAGAATGGGTTTGTTAAAGATGCATGGTGTTTGAGGGAACTCAGCATCTGCAGATTGAAAGAGAAAAATTGAGTATATATTTGATATGTCAGGTTCATCTGTGCTCTCAAAAGATCTGATGGGTTTTCTTTATGCGGACAGGTCGTCTGAGCTACCATGTGCCTTGTATTGAAGGTGGCTCCTTGGTTTTCCTATTGGGATAGAAAAACTGCTGGAGGATGGCTTGCTTTAAGATTAGAGACAAAGCTGGATGTGAAGGGGTAGCTCAATATATGTAAAGAACCTGCCTTTATTCTTGTAATTCTGTTATCCTGATGAGCTCTCATTCTCTAAAGCATTTATCAGTATTCCATATGTATGCTGATGATTATTCACTGTAAGTGTTGCTCTTGCAGCAGAGTAACCCTGGTGGGAATGATACAGATGCTGCTGCTGCAGAGAGGATTTTATCTGTGATTCTTGCTTGAAAGAGATTTGTGATTATCTTTTTCCTCTCTTCCAAGCTCTTCCAGTAAGACCTGTGTTGTGGTACTTTTTGTCTGAAAATAATTTTGATTTAATTTTATTTTTACCAGAGATGAGTTCCATGAGCCAATATGGCACGTGAAGAGAATGAAAAACCCCTTCGGTTCAGCTGTTTTTTGCAGAGTGAATTAACAGGAAAGGGGCACATTCTGCTTTCCCATGAGCTTAACGTGGTCAGATGGGTTTCTGTAGAAGTGGGTCAAAGCTATTTTTCCTCTTTGCCTCCAGCCATTAAGGGGAAAATTGGGCACTTGGCTTCCTAATATGCCAGGCGTTTTATGTCTATTTTAACATGCTTTCACCACATAAAAAACAGCCCCCAAACCACAAGCTCTTCCAGCTCATGTTCTTGCTCTTAGAAGAAGTGTAACTTGAAAAATTGGTGGACATGTTTTAAGAAACTGGTTTCTGGTTCAGTTAATGATGGAGCTAAATTTTACTCCCAAGAGATAAGTGTTAATTGAATAAATTGGTATTTTATCTAAGGCTAAAAAAACATTCCAGGGACTTGGAAGTGTTCTTTAAATTGAACATCCAGCTGTGCTTACAGAGCAGGTACCCTGTGGAACATACACATGACCTTGGAGTGGAGCTAGGAGAACATAAGCAAAATAATGTAAAACCTATAATAAAGCTGGCTGGAGTTTTCCTGAAGTAATTTAAAATACAGCACAAAACACAGGACTCCTGGCTGTCCAAGTTGATTGAAAACAAACTTATTACCAACATAGTCAACTGGTGTTTGGTAACATCACTCCAGAAGGAAATTAAGATGCCAAGCATGTAAGATTAATCTGTTATGAACATCTAACAGTTTCTTGTTTTATTGTGTTTCCCTCTGCTTTGGAAATGATCTCAAAGCTTTGCATGGCTACACAGTTCATCCACTGCAGCAACACAGTGAGTTAAGGGTGAAATAGTACTTTTAAGGTGCTGGTTTTTGAGTAAATGCAGTGCAACCACTCATCTGTTCTTTGTTTGTGTGTTTCCAATAAGGCAAGGTGCTTGACTGAGCTTTAAAATTACTTTCAGTGCCCCAAACTCCTTTACTCTCCTTCCCCTGCTTCCTTGTCCCTTGCCTGCAGGTGGGTTTTATTTTGCATGTTGTTTCTTCTTTTAAATTATTTTTTCAAGGCTTCTTTCAGTAAAATTTTGCTTCTTTGTGTAGAAGACAACCTCAATTTTGGATATTTGTACTCAGCTTTGAAACTTAAGGCATCATGGAAGTTGTGAATTGAATCAGAGACATACCAAAATGCATACAAACCAAATGATGAATGCCTGTCTCTTGAGTCACTGGTGGGTGGGTAGCCTGTAACATCACTTCTGAGTCCTTTTCAATTCAGTCACAGGCCAGCAGGTGAAGTTGGTGATTTTTTTTCTCTGTACAAAACAGTTGCTCTGAGACAGTCTCTGTTAGTCAGAAAACTGTTTGTCTTCCACGGAACTTGTATCTCCTTTTGGCTTTACATAGCACTGGTCTCTTTTTTGGGAACCTGGAATAAACTGGTGAAAAGCTCAGTTACTTCAAACGGTAGGGGATCTACTTTCAGAACCTCCTTAGATCTTGGAGGTAGTACATGTTATCGTCTTTGAAACGTTGAGCAGAAACGCTGCTTTTGTTCTGTGGACAGCCTCTCTGGGCAGTATGTTGTTTTGAACATGTTCCTGAGCACCTGGTGGAGTTGGGACTTCTCCCAAGCTTTAAAGATGAGGTTGTGGCTAAGGTAATGGTTGGCTTGATAAGGAGCTGATTGCAATTGACTGGAAGTCATCATGGTCTTCCTGACCTGCCTCTTCAGGATTCATTTAGGACACATAGATTGTTCCATTGTGACTTCTGTCCTTCCTGTTATGATGCATCCTGTCAATGAATCTTCTACTCTCCTACCTCTGTAGTAAAAGGGCCTGGATTTTCCAAACTGGATGTGATAGTTGATGTTTATCTCCGTTAAAATTTGTTTCCCTTTGATATGGTGATACACATTGGCAATAAAAATAATAAAATAACTCTGTGGTAAATTTGGTCTCATGTTTTATTTCTGAGGCACCTGTAGTTTGCCTTCCTGAGCTTCTGAACCACAAGGTAGCTTTTAGTTTCTTTCCTGTGGCAAGGAGCAAGAGCTGTAGCCAGCAAAGGTGGAGTTCTTGGCACTGAGAGGAAGCTTTTGGCTTTGGCAAGTTTGTGGAGATTTTTCTTCAGCTGAACAGACAGGAATGGAATGTTGTAGGGACCCTGAAGTCTCACTGTTTTCAGTTGATATTAGGCAAGTGCTTGGGCAGAGCCAGGTTTAGAGAAGTTACTAATGAGATGCCTTGGCACACCTGTAAGGAAACCTGCCTGTGGAACGACAAGTGTGTTGGTGCTGCCTGTGCAGTTTAACTCTGCATTTCATTCCACTGTTTGAAGTAATGAGGGACCTTGGACTGACTTGATCATACCTTGTTTTTTGCATGACCATAGAGGGTTTTTTTACCCATCATTATTTCAGGAAGGAGTTGGTCTGAATCCTGTTTCCTTTGTCCTGTAGCAGGTACTAATTCATCCATTATTCCGCAGCGGGAAATGTTTAAGTAGTATTAGGATGGTGGGGATGTTGTATTTAAAGCCCATCTGGTGCCTAGCTGAGTGTGGTAAGAAAGGTCATTCTGGGTAAACCAACATCCACATCCTATTTGGGACAAATGGGACTGGTGACATGTTTTTTCCTCGATGGTGGTACTGTATCCTGAAAAGGTGATGTGAGCTTTGATCTGGGAAGTGAAAGCACATGTTAGACTGAGGGCCAAAGGCTGTTAGAACTGCAGAAGCATTTCAGTTTGCCAGCTGAATGAAATATGAGTTAGTCGTGTTGCTTTTGTGCATTGACCTCAATTTGTTGGTTTAGAGAGTGTATCTGCTCCAAGTGTGCTCAGCTGTGAAGCCTGGGGAGGAAGGAGTCTGGCTCAAAAGGGAGCTGAGCGTGGCACTGTGGTGTTATTGCAGGTGTAGCACTAAATACCAGCTTTGTGGGGGACTGGCTGGTAGAATTTACTTGTCTCTTAGCTTTTCAGTGTGTGAGGCTCATCTGTAAGCAGTAACTTGCCACAGTGCTGGGAGAAAAGGGAGAGCAAGATGTTGTGGTAAAGGCTCAGTCTTCCAAATGCTGTTGATATCCCTGAAGTGAGGATCAGCTGGAGCTGGCACAAAGTCTGGGCTTCTGTCAAGTACAAGTTGGGAAGTAATTGGTTTTTTTCTTGCTAGAAATCAGGCAAAAGTGATCAAATACAACTTTTTTTCTGAGATCCAATGTACTGTTTCCAAAGCAGGAGTCCACTGTGGCCTTAAGAAAGGTGGCTGATGAAAACCAGTGTGTATTGAGAGAGACTTGTGAAATGCAACGTTTTGTTTCCTATTTTTAAATGTGTGTGCTTGGCTTGACCATAATGCCTGGGAGGATAATGGGAGCTGTGGTTCTAACATGTTGTTTGGGGGTTGTAAATAATTTTGAAGCAGCAGGAGTGACCTACTTCTTATGAGCATTTGCCTTCTGGCTGTTTTGTGGGTTGGGTGGATTTCTAGATCCCTCACATGTAGAGGCAATCTTCTTTCCCTTTTAATGCTGTGCAAAAGTAAACACAAGTGTCATTTTAAATGCTGTGCAACTGAAATGCTGCTTGTTTGTACAGTTATTTTGCTTCCTAAAATGTGTTCAGCAGAGAAGCAAGTGGGACATGAATAATTGTGGATTACTTCATTGAGTACGAGGGTTTTGCTTGTAATTATTCCCTGTATATTAGGGGTTTTTTTACTGCTGTTTTTGGTCACTACCATTTCTATTTGAGAGTAATGAGTTTCTATTTGCTTACTTGATTATAACTTTACCAACACTAGATTTTGTGACTCAAACATAGGACTTGACTAGGCTGGGTTATCATTAAATTCAGAACCTTGTCCAGAGGTTATATGATTCCCAGTTCTGCTCTTGCTCTGCTCCTCTGCCCTTGTTAGTTCTTCCTGGCTTATCAACCCTTCTTCCTGAGTCTGTGCCATAGTTCTGGGGATATTTTGTTGTTTCACATTTTTATTTCACTTTAAGTGCCCTGTTCTTAGTGGATTTAAGGACATAATAAATTTCTGGGGGAGCCACCCTTCCTTTTCCACAGCATTTCTGTCTGACATTGTGGATATTTACTGAGTTCGAGAAGCTTGTGTATTGAGCGAGAACAACATTGGTTTTGCAAAGAATTTCATTTGCCAAGTTAAACCAGTGTGAGTTGTGGAATGAGGATGAAATGCATTGTCTAATGCAGAGTGATGGGGTAAAAATTCACAGCATACTAGTGGTCTGTATAGTGAGGAAATGGAAAATGTTCAGTGGCCATCGGAGTACTGAGTTATGTGACCTACACAGGTGTCACAGCTGTAGCAAGTAATGGGGTGACAGATACTCTGTTAGCCCCCCTACCCTCCCAGGGGAAGATATAAAGGGGAGTAAGGGAGAGAGACTTCAAGGTTGGGGAAAAAAACAACTAGGCTAGGTTTAAATTATAACAATGATAATAAAATCACTGGATGAATGGTAGAAGGCAGTGTGTTGGAAGGGACCTTACAGGTCATCTAGTTCAACCTGCTTGCAGTGAGCAGGGTCATCTTTAGGTCACTCAGAGCTCCATCAAGCCTGATCTTGAATGTCTCCAGCTCTCCTGGAGCCCTTTCAGGCACTGGAAGGTGCTCTAAGGTCTCCCTGGAGCCTTCTCTTCTCCAGGCTGAACATCCCCAACTCTCCCAGCCTGTCTCCAGAGCGGAGCTGCTCCTGCCCTTTGATCATCTTGGTGGCCCTTCTCTGGACCCTCTCCAACAGGTCTGTATCTTGTGCTGAGGGCTCCAAAGCTGTACACAGTATTCCAGGAGGGGTCTCACCAGAGCAGAGGGGCAGAATCCCCTCCCTGGCCCTGCTGGACACACTTCTTGTGATGCAGCTGCTCTGGGCTCCAGCCCTCACTGGTGGCTCATGTCCAGCTTCTCATCTCCTCCCACTCCCAAGTCCTTCTTCTCAGGGCTGCTCACAATCCATTCTCCCCCCAGCCTGGATTTGTGCCTGGGGTTGTGCAGACCCAGGTGCAGGACCCTGCACTTGGCCTTGTTGAACCTCATGAGGTCCGTCTGGATGGATCCCTTCCCTCCAGGGTGTCAGCCACACCACACAGCTTGGGATCATCAGCAAACTTGCTGGGGTGACACTCAATCCCACTGTCCATGTCTGTAACAAAAGATGTTAAACAGCACTGGTCCCAATACTGACCCCTGAGGGACACCACTTGTCACCTGCCTCCATTTGGACATTAAGCCATTGACCACATCTCTCAGAACAGCTACTGGTGTCTCTAAGAAAAGGAAGGCAATGTTTGTTGTTGTTCTGCGACCACTTCTGCCCTGGGCTGGGTTGTCTGGGCCCTTTGGGGTGGTCTGCACTGCCCAGTGTCATGGACTCTTGCCCCAGCTCGCTAGAGAAGCTCTCCTTGAAGAGTCATGTCCTTGTGAAAAGTCCTCCAGAAAGATGAGATCCTTCAAAATGGGGGAGCTCGCTGGATTATGATGATGCTGTTGATTTTGTGAAAATCCTGTGCTTTTTGGTATCTTGAGTGTGTTTCAGAAGGTGAAGAGAGTCTCCATACTGCTTGCTTGGGTTGCTTCTGAAGAATGAATCCTAGTTGTACCTTGTCACAATGCCAGTGAAGCCTCTGAGGGCACCTTCAGACCTAGCAGTAAGCAAAGGAATAAGTACATCAATTTACATTCCTTTCAGGAGCAGCGTTTAAGGCCAGTTTTGTAGTGTGACCCTGTGTCTCTTTTCAAGATGTTCTGTATTAGGCTGAGAGCTAATGGAGTGGCTGCAGATTCTTGGGCACAGGAATCTGATCTTATCAGTTGCCTGTTTTGCTTCCTTCCCTCTGGGCCCTCCCTCCAGTGCAGGCTGACCTAAGGGCTTCCAGCAGACAGGGCTCCTGCTGGCTTCTCTGAAGCCCAACTGTGTGTTGCTCTGCTTTGCAATTGCTCTAGGTACTGTTCTCCTCTGATTCCTCACCGAGGTGATAATGTTTCTACAGCAAACAGTACAAAAAATCCATTTTTCCTGTTATTTTGACAACTCTAGCTGTGACACGTTGGTGAAAACTGGTGAATTTATTTGGCTTGTGTTTTGTCACTTCAACTCTTAAATGACCTTTGCTATGCAGAACATCTCAAACTCTGGAACATAACTAAGAAATTGTTCTCTCAAATTGATGTAGTAATATCAGGGGAGCCCCTGATATTATTCGTTGTTCAGCACCTTATCTTGGCATCTTTGTGTGTCTGTGGCCACGTGTTAATATTTATTTTGGCTGACAGATGCTCAGATTTGCCTTCCAGCGAGCACATGGCTTTCTGCAAGCTTTTTATTCCTGTTCAGTGTTTATCTACATACATCAAATTCAATTGTCTTTCCTGTAGACAATGGAATAGTGTTGCTTTTGTCCCTTGTGCCTGGCAAAAAGAGCCTTTGTTTGGGATACTGGAGTGTATTTAAAAAAAAACAAACAAGTCTCTTTCTGGTATTTTTGCACTTGAGCATGTTGGGAATGTTGTATCTTTAAGAGAGAATGATGGAAAATTATACTTTTCCTGCAAATTGTACTTCCTGTGCAAATACTTTAAAAAGCTCAGTGCAGTGGGGTTGAAGGTCATAGAAAAAAATTGTTGTGCTGGGTAACCATTTCTCTTCTGTCAGGGTATTATAAGCAAAATGGGAAGTTGTTCCATTGAGCTTCACTAAAAGAATTAAAATACTTCTTTAAAGTACTCTTTTTATGGGGAAGGGAACCTAGAAATCCCTACAGAAATTCACTGCAGAGCAAGCTGCTGAAGTGCCAGCAGGAAGGACAGGAAAAATAGGTGATCTAGCTCAAAATAGTTGAAATACCTGAAAAATGACATGAATAGTCCTGGACTTGAGTGTGGATGAGGAAGTGTAGCC
Organism: Chaetura pelagica; assembly: GCF_000747805.2. Classification (NCBI taxonomy): domain Eukaryota; kingdom Metazoa; phylum Chordata; class Aves; order Apodiformes; family Apodidae; genus Chaetura; species Chaetura pelagica. Next base: position 227,343 of record NW_009952282.1, read on the forward strand.
TTGGGTTCTGTTTGAATGATGGACAAGGAACAGAGAGTAATTCTAGATAGCTGATAGATTCACCTGAGCTTTGTAGCTATAGATGCTGAGGTGTGGAGTCCTGGTACAAAGCACGATGAGATGGGAAGGTCATGGTGCTCTTTGGTATTCCAGCAGTCATGTCAGTGTATCTTGTCTCTCTTGCTGGCTGCAGCTACGTTGGAACTGAAGGAGAAACTCAATTACCTGCTGTGCTCTGCTGTTGCAGAAACTTGCCTCGGAGGGCTGGTGATGGAAAATGAAATGAAAAAGGCTTTTCCTGTCGTGTTGGAAAAAATCATGTTAGACCAGAAATATTCTGTTGGGCACATGACTCAGTGTGTGCAGTTGGAAAAAGTCCTTAGGATGGGAGGTGGTACCACTGCAAGGGAAGTGAAGGTCAGATGATGGTATGTGGCTGTAATAAACTTGAGGAAGATGGCTTGATGAGTGTTACCGTGATGAGAAGAGGAAAATAAATGTGTGGGGGTGTTGCTGTAATGAGGTTGTTTGTCAGTCAGTTGGAAAGTGGACTTTTCCAGCTTGACAGTTGGGCTGGAGCAGTGAACAAGCCATCATTGTGGCAGTGCATCAGTTGCCATCAGTACCAGCAATCTTTTTGCTGCTATTGAGTTTGAGGCATAAATTGGAAAATAGGAAAATGAGGGTGTTTTTGCCTTGGCAGGCTTACTACAAATTTGAAGGAAGTGGCTGCTGCAGTGGAAGCAGCATCTTGCTAAGAGGCTTTTTGTACATTCTAAGCATTGGAAACAAATCTTTCCCACAAGGAAAGTAGATGAGCATGGTTTGATCTCAGTGTGCTTGCAGTAGGGATGTGTTCTTTACACTTTGATATTTGTTTGGCAAGAGAGCAACCTGAAAACATCTGTCATATTTGCAGATATGCAGGTATCTCCTTGTGTAAAGCACTGAGTTTTCAAGTGACATCTCTTCCTGAGATTTGTAAAGCATGTTCTTGTGCTTTTCCAAACTAAGTATTGGTCAGTTTTATTTAACCATGGTTGGAGCATTTCAGAGAGACTAAGGTATAAGATTTACTCTCTGAATTGTGGTGCAGGTGGTATGTTTTGCTATCCTAGTTGGTAATGTCACTGGTTTTCAGCAATTTTAAGCTACTCACTGGCCTATTTATTTCTTTTCCAGGTGAATAAGGTCATCTTTCCCTAATATGATTATACTGCTTCCCAATCTCACATTGATCAGGTGTTTCTCAAATGGGTTTAGACTGGTCACGTCCTACCACCAATGGGTTTATATAGCATGAAACTTTGACTGCTTTGAAACTTCTGCTTTGACTGAAAACAGTCTAGAAAAAACCAGAATGCAGCTGAAGTGTTGGGGTAGATCTTTCCTGACAGTGACAATGCCATTAACAGTGGTAACAATATATGTCCAAAGCCTATATGAGGCTGGTGGTATTTGTCCCCAAAATGCATCGTGTTAGCAGAAAGGTTCTATCTAGAAGCTGTCGGATGCTACAGACTTCTTTTTTTTCTTTAAAAAACAAAGCTACAGGTGTACGTTAGTCCCAGTAGAAAATATTATAGAAGTGGTTTTTTGTTTGTCATGCCTTTGCCTGAACACTTTATTGAATAATACTACTTCTACTGAGAATTCAATAACTTAGCCTTTCCAGCTTGGTCTGGAAAAAACCCATAGTTTTATGGTGTGTTTTTTCCCCTGTCAATGGTATTAGTATCATTGATACAGATCACATTTGGTACAGATCACTAATTTAATTTTGGGACAACCAAAGCCAGTTATTAGACCTGAGTGAAAGCAAGATTTTACCAAATAACTCTTACCAGGAATAGTGTGGGACCCAGGTTACTTCTTTTAGCCAATAATACTGTACTTTCTTCAGAAATGTTAGCTGCTTTTTGTTGTCTTGACCTTTCATATTCTGTGTTTAATACTGCAGCCTCAGTTAGGAATTCTTGAGTAGCCAATGCCACTACTTTTTAACAAGTGGTTTCAGGCTTTTATTATACCTTCTTTTACTGTGCATAAATAATGCAAGAACTAAGTTATCAAACTTAATATTTTTCAGAACTTATGGGGTATGACATTCATGTTCATACCACCCAATAATAGTTTTTCTAGCTTTTTAGTTATTTAGTGTCCTTTTTCACCTTTCAAAATATGAGCATGATGGTTAGTTTTATAAATCCTGGTAGGCTGGCCACAGCATCTTAAATCTCTAGCTGTTGATTATTGCTGTGATACTAATATCATATTAGCCTCAAATCACATTTTCTCCTTTCATGGAGGAGCTGTAATCCATTGTATAAGCCAGATGTTGCTGGCATGAAGAGAACATGACAAGCTCCTCTTCCTGTTTGGATTAATTTGCTTTGCCCTTGCCAGTACTTCCAGTGCATGTACCTGAATGCTCATGCCTCTTAAAGCTTTGCTTGTTTTACAGGCTGCTTTTATATTTGTCACAGAATGAGTTCAATACAAAAACTTTTGAGCTTATCTGATTCCACTTCTTTTGTAGTTACTCTGCAAATTTCCTTTTTACAGAACTTTGTGCACTTGGGTTCTGACTAGCTGAAGGTCAAGAGTTGAGTGTGTGTTGTGTAATTGGCCACAAGCTTGGTGTTTGTCCTGCACAACATTACGTTCTTCAGCTCCTTTTTAAGCACAGGGGCTAGCTGAAGATCTGTTCTGAGTTGCAAAATATCTTAAAGATATCTTGGGACGTTAGAGCCACAAAGGGATTTAGAAAGGTTTTAGAGGGCATCCCATCATTAGTACAGTCTGACTTAATTATGAGAAACGCCAAATGAAGATCTAATCCTCCTTTTTTATTGGGTATGGATATTTTATGCTTATTTTGAAATAGCCTTCCACTGTTGCAAGTAACTGAAGCAGCTATTTGCAGGTGCAGTTGGATGCTTGCCACACTAGGTACATTGATACGTATTTCATCTTGGCAACTGGAAAACACTAAACTCGAGCCAGAGGTAACTTTGTGAGCTAGCAATGTATGCAATGATAATGGTAGTGTGGGTCTACTGAAGTATTTTTCACTTCTTATGCTGAATGGAAGAAGATCTGACAAGTACAAGAGGTTAAATTTGGCATAAACATAACATGAAACATGTGGTAGACCCTAAAATGGCAGTCCTGAACCTACCTTCAGCCTTAGGATGCTTGTTCCTGATGATTGCCATGGTTGTTGGAAGCAAGAGGCACCATTTCAGTCCTTTTATGAAGAACGGCTGAGGGAGGCAGAGGCAGGTGGAGCCAGGACCTGTGAGGCTGCAGCTGAAGCACTTCTACTCATTGTGGGCTCCCCCATACAAGTAAGATACAGATTTACTGGAGCAGATCTAGTGCAGGACCAGAAAGTGATGAAGGGACTGGAGCATGTGAGGAGAGGTTGAGAGTGGGGACTGCTCAGACTGGAGAAAAGTCTTGGGGATGGGTTAGAGCAGTTGATCTGGAGAGGTTCCTTCAACTTCAGCCATTCTGTGAACTGTGTAAAGAGGATTCCAGTGAGTTGTGGATGTCTTTGGAACTGCTGGCTGAGTTTGTTTGCTCAGGTACTCCAGCTGTAAATGTGTAACTAGCCAAGAAGAAAAATACCACCTGTTCCTATTGTGAAGGCCTCTTTGCACACCTAGCAAGCTTATCCGATGGTGTTTGACTTACCTGGGAAATGTTCTGCTCTGTTTAGAAGCCAGAGGGAGTGCTCTGTTTATCAATTAAGCTTTAATGATTCAGTGGTTTAGATATTAGACTAATGAAAGCTTATTTGGAAGCTTGTTACAAGAACTCTGGTTTTAATCATGTGTATGCTTAGTATGATCCTCCTAAGTGCTTTATAATGCTTTGTAAGTGCTTTGCAGTGTTACATGCTGAAGCCCTCAAAGTTGATACTTCTTTATATACACAGTTAAATCACAGGCTATTCATAATTTTTCCCAGTTGGATAAGTGTGGTGGGAAATTCTGTGGGCTGGAGCAGTTTGGAAAGACAAACTTCCTGGGTATCTCCTCTTGAGAAAAAATTCTTTTCTGACTGAACATCTGGTTCCCTGTCCCAAGATTAACCTTTAGCATTATTTGTGCCTAGCAGATAAATCAGAAATACATGCGAAACTGCTCAATTTTTTTTTCTTTCTATTGAGATCATAAGTGCTTAAAGCAACAGATGAGCGAGATTATAATTTGCTGTAAAGGAGCAATACATATATTCACTATTTTCATAGAATCATAGAATGCCAGGTTGGAAGGGACCTCAGGGATCATCTGGTCCAACCTTTTAACGTAGGACTGTATCTATTGGAAAATAAATGAGCTCTTGAAAGGAGCAGTGAGCATTTTGTTGGGTGTCTTTGAGCACCTGCATAAAACTGTTCATGAATTAAGGGGTTTGTATACAGGAATATGTATTTTCAGTGTATGGAAATCAGTATCAGCTTTTACTCTAACAGTGGGTCATTCTGAGGCCTGTGTGAGAAGCAAAATCTTTGTTTGTGTTAAACAATTGAAAGAATGTAAGTATTTAGATCAATTCTTATTTTGCTTCTATTTCTGTAAGCTCCTGAAAATATAGATGGATTTGGTTTGAGAGCAGTTTCAGTTCCTGAAATTCTCCTGCCAAAGCCAAGAATACTTTACTTGGCAATAGCAAAATTGCATTCAGTGCTGGAAGGCACGTGCTCCACCAGCCTACAGCAAGTCCAAAAAGGTGCATCTGAGGATGGTGGGAGTTGGCCCATGGAATTACAAAGCCACTGTCAATCATCTTTGAAAGATCATGGCAACTGGGGAAGCTCCTGGTGATGGGAGAAAGGCAAAGGCTGCAATTCTCTTAAATGTGTGAAGGGGGAATCTGGGGCATTAGGGGATGGTCTGCCTAGATTCAGTTGCTGGGAAGCTTATGGAGGAAATTCACCTGGAAGCCTTTTCTTAAGCTGGTTGAATTGTAATGTGTTCTGTCAAGAGTCTCTAATCTGAGTTAGCAAGCTTGACTTAATGTTCACATTCTCTTTCGCACTCAGAGGAGAAACATCTTGCACGCAGCAGAAACTAAGAAATTGAGATAGATTTTTGCTTTTAGAGTCTGCTTAATCAGTGTCAGCACACTAGTAGGAGTTGAGGTTACATTGTTGCTTGGTCTGGGTAGCAAGTTCCAGATGCATTAAACTTCCCACACTCTGCAACTGAAAAGCATTATTGGCTGCCCTGTTATGTCTGACAGTGCAGTGTTGAGTGGTGGGGTGATTCATGGGAGTGCAAACTTGTAGCATGACTTTGAGCTCTTGGATATCTTCTAGTTAGTGTCAGAATATTCTGAAATCATGTTCAAGCTTATTGTTAGCCTCAGCTTTGAGAAAATTTATGTCTGAATACTTATGTTGGGTATTTTGTGTCCATCACTATTCTACAGCAATTGTTGATTGACAGGAGTCTTCCTTCCTGCCTCAAATAATGCAAGAATGTGTATGAAATGTAAATGTTAATTAGGAAGTACAGTATATCACATCCTAGAGTGTCAAAGACCTTGCTTTGTATTCAGAGCTGCTGCCTGTGTTCATGATTTTTTAAAAAAAAAACCAGTACTACTGATTGATACTTTGGGTTTTACTTGGAAAGTACTTGAAAAACTCATTAAGGAAAACTGCTGTATAACTTGTTGCAGAAATGCAGGCAGGGTTGATGGTCCCTGTAAGAGCATTGAAAATCAATGATCAAGTCTACTAATTTTGCCAGTGGAAGCAAGAGTTGTCTTGCAATTGCATTTTGTGTGGTGCAATTGGAACTGCTCTTTATGGTACAATTAATCTTTTACACAGTTAAGTTTTGGGGGTAAACAAGCTAGTACATCATGTGGGAGGGCTCACATTTTTAGCAACACGAACCAGTTTTCTTTGCAGAAAATGATGTAGCTTACTAATTGGGACTTTTAAAGGCAAATAAAAAGTAGGGACTAAACAAGGTGCAAGGTCCACTTCCTGCTTGCAAGGAAAGGGATACCTGGTGTTGCCTGTAAAATCAGCAGGCACTGTGGTGTCCCTGTGTTAGAGCTGTTGGTTCAACAGTTCTGGTCAGGAAGGAAATGGAGAGAGCTGGAGCACTAATACACTTTGGGTCTCAAGCTTGCAAGGCCAGAGAAAGCTACTTCTGGGAAGGGGGAAGTACCTCCATGCAAATCAGAAAGGTGTCAAGGTAAAGTGTTACCTTGGTAGAAACCCTCAGTGTTTCTTTTCCAAAGGTAAGAGTATGGAAGTTCTTCCTTCCCAGTACTTCCCTCACTGGGAGGTAATGGGAACTCAACCCAACAGCCTTTCACATAGTGAGCAGATGATTGCGTGACCTCTGATTCCACCCAGTAGTATCTGGTGTTTGATGTAAAGCCTCTTTAGCTCTGGTACTAAGCAGTTGTTTGTTTTTGCTTCAAAATATTTAAAGAAGTGTCTTTTGTGAGGAATCTTCTGGACATGGTTCTTTTCAGTAAATAATATTCCAAAATAATACATGATTAATGCTTTTTCGTTTTTGATTATTTATGTCAGGAGGCATTGTTGCAATATCACCATGGCTTTGAAGGCTTTTTAAAATCTAAGATTAATATGCTATGAATAGCCCTTTTTTGTTCAGCTTGAACCTTCATTGGATTAGCGTGCTTGCTAGGAGAGATGCAAATCTCTCTTGACTTGCTTTATTCTCTAGGATTTGGTCATCTGTTGTAATGCATATATTCCTAAATTTACTGAAGCAAGGGATGGTCAAGGGTGATCTAAAAAAAACCCCAGTATCTCTTGCAGCTGGAAGGGAAGTGGATTTAATCTTAGATTCAGTAACAGTGTGTCCTCTGTACTTTAGTGGCCTTTTCTCTCTGATGCTTTGCAAGCACGAGGTTAGTAACCAGAAAGTTCATTGAGAAGGTATTTCATAGTGCAGCAAACTCTTTGCCTTAAGAGTCAATAAACTTCAGTTCAATATACTGGAATTTAACATGATGATCCAACAGTGGGGGAGAAAACATTTTTGAGTTGCTTATGTCTATGGATCTTTCATTGCAGACCAGCTAGTCAATGTGAAAGGCATTTTGTCTTTGAACATAAGGGGGAGAAAGCAAGGGGAGCAAAATATGACAATGTGCTGCTAAATTACTGCTGCTTATACATAATGCGAATGTTGAAGTCATCAGACATTCCCTTTGCTGGGAGGAGATAACCAAACATTCCTAGGCAGCACAGAGAAAGTTCTGTGAGGTGATCTTCCTGCATTTGCAGGTACTTTGGAAGCCTCTGCAGGGTTGCTGACTTGTCTTCCTCCAGCAGAGCATCGCCCTTTGCTATACCATGCAGAATGTTAGGAATAGGGCAGACAGGAGCTAGTTTTTTCTTCTATCATATAAATGTGCAGGTTTTTTGAAGGGTTGTTATTTGAAATGGAACTTAAAAGGCAAAACTCCTTGAGTAGTTTTAAATCTTCACTTATATGTCACAGCATCACAGGAAAAATCAGGTTAGAAGAGACCTCAGGAGGTCATCTGGCCTCCTGCCAAAGCAAGGTCAGACCAGGTATTTAAAAACCTCTGCAAAACACCTTTTTTTGTTATCTGCAGCTGGACAAAAAGCATTTGTTATACTTGATGGAAAATTTCCAGAAGTGTTGCCCCTTCTCCCACCCCTGTTTTGGAATTCTGTAAAGCAGAAAGGTGTTCTGTCCTATTGTTTAACCTTCCATGCATAAGCAAGAATATCCAAGGAAACTGATGTTTGAAGAGGAACAAAACTCATATGATGTCCAGCTGGCCCAGGTAAGCAGTCAGTGATGCTTTTGCATAAGTTACTAGGGAGCTGTAGGCTTTGGCAGTAGAGCATTGCTAAGGTAGCTGTCTCTGCCTGTTTTCCTGACTTCTTCGAATGTGATCTTAATCTCCTTTGAGAGTGGCTAGAGGCAAGGGAAGAAAGATTGCCTGATGATTGCACTGCCTTTTCTGCTACAGCGATCAGGTGTGTTCTTCCCAGGTGCTCCAGGGAAAGCTGTGGCTGTCAATTAAGTGTACAAGGTGACAGGGACATGGTGGAAGCAGAGTCCAGATGCTCTGTGTGACTGTAAACACACACATCTGTTTAAGTTGTTTGAAACAGGAGTTGCAAATTCAGTAACATTTTGCAGGAGCTGCAGCTTGTTTTCCCAGTATTTTTTAATACTCATAGGATTTGGACTGTGGCTGAAGGTCTGCTAATTTGTTAACATCTCTCCATTTCTGAGGGCTGGTCTTTGCCCACCTGATAAATTGTCCTCCACCTGATAGATGAGTCTCTAAGCAGAATATCTGTCTTGCAGCACAGACTTGTCCTGGTTCTGCTGATGCTGTGGAAGGCAATCAGCTGGCTGGCCCTACCCCTTGGAGACCCTCCACTACATCTCTGTGCCTCCTCACCTGTTGCAGGTGACTGTAGCTGCCTTCAGTGGTATTTCCACCCTCTGCTTCCAACCACATTCATGTTATGATGGCAGATTCATTGTGTGCTTTGGGTAACCTCACCAGTAGCTTTTGGAATTCTGATGAATCAGTCATGGGTTTTGTGCCCTCATTCAGCTCAGGTGGTCTATTCTCAGAGGAACTGTAGTCACTAACCCAGGAGTAAAATCCAAATCCTCTTGGTGTTCTCACCCTCTTGTGGTCATGTAGTTACACTCTTTGATGCTCATTGTGAAGATAGATTTACCTCAGGTTCTTCACATTAATCACACTGTGGCTATAGGAGAAACTACCAGAGAAACTGCAATGGGGATAAATGAGTTTTGCACTTCCATTACTTGTTATCAAGGTGCAATTTCTAGCTTTTTCTATTCTTGTAACTACTTTTTGGATAGACTGACATAGTTCAGTTTTCTTACTACTATATTGCTGAAGATGAATACATCAAACCAGAAAATGAGCAGGTTTTGCAGGACAGGAGCGAGTGCTTTTTCCTTGCTCTCAGGTAGTTTTGAATGGAATTAATTCTTCTTTCCTACCTATGGTATTAAAACATTCAAAACAGACACACACAGACAACTAACAAAAAAAGCCAGCAAAGCCATCCCAAAGCTCCAAGCCCACTGGAAAGCCACAAACCTTTTCAGGGTTTCTTCAGTGCTTACAGCTGCTGGCAAGATGGCATGTGTAAGGACAGCTAGTCCAGACTAGAGGTCTGTGATCACTGCTTTGCAGGGAATGTTTCAGACACTTAATATATTGCTGTGTATTACCAGGAAGAAAGGCAGTGATCACCTTTGTGAGTAGCTTGAAGTCATCCTTTTCCAGCTTTCAACTTTGAGTGCACACATCTCAGATAAGAGATGAACCTAAGGAGCTGGCAGACAAAATGGACTAGAAGCTCACTTGGTTTGAGGTGTATTTGCTGTGCCTTAGCTGGTGTGAAACTTCCTTGCATGGATTATGGCTAACTAAAGTCAATCAGGTTTATGAGGGCTTTCTTGCTATTTGCTTCTTTTATTTTTGTATTGCTGAGGTTAAAATTATATATACTAGTTGTTCAGCAAATCATGTATGTTCTGGGAGGCAGTATTTCTTCAGCAGATCTGCCTTCTGCTTTACTAAGTAGTGCCCCAAATTCACTGAATTTCAGTTCATAGTTTGAATGAAGAAAGGTTTTTCACAGGCAAAATGTGCTTTCTAAATATTCCTCTATCTTTGTTATGGTACTTAGGCCTTCATTAAACAGTATTCAGGAATGTTCTGATTATATAGTTTATAATTTTACAAGTTAATGGAAATACCAAATCTCTTGAAATTGCCCAAATAAGAACCAGACAAATCTTCAATCCAGCTTTCTTGATCTGTTTTTCACTGAACTAGTGAACAATGATGATTTTTTTCTTCTTCTCAGAAATCCTTTTCTGAAGACTTCTTTTCTGAGGTGCTTAAAGTTAGGAGGGGAAAAGGTGAAGTTTTATCAGGGCTTGCCCATTCTGGCTGTGCATACAACACAAATCTGGGACTTAATGGTAATTGTGTGGTTCTCAAACAATTCCCTGTGACAAGATAATGAAAAAAGGAGTAAGCTTGAGAAGAATGTGCTGCTCACAAGTCAGTTACATGAGGTGACTGTTTGCACTCACCAGTGGTTCCCAACACTGAGCAGTTCCCTCCAGTGGTGATTTATGTGCCTCTGGCTTGGTTCATGTGCCTGGGATAAGAAGTGCACAGGCAGTCTTGGCTGAGCTGTATCTCTATTTGTTTGTAATGGAATGAATTCCAAGACTTTTTGCAATATCTGCTATTAGAATTGCCTTATATAGTAAGCATATTAATGAAGCTGCATAGCCTATTAAGTATTAATGGAGATGGGCTGTGCAGTTTGAGATTAGTGTGTGAGTGATTGTGTAAGACACAGTGCAGCATGCTGCATACTTGGTCCAAAAGTGGATATTGAGCGTTTACTGGGTCTCTTGTGGCATTCCCTGGTGAAATAACATTCAGTGTGTATGTGCTAAACTTCTAACTTACTCCCAATAACTTTTTTCTGTATAATAAAATTTGGGAATCAGAGTGCAAGTGCTTGTGATTTGACATTTCTACAAACTGTTGTTAGAATGAAGTGAGGGTGTGAATCATCCAATTAAGAATTTCCTTACAGGGGTTGGTTGTCAGTATTTGATTTCACAAGTGCCAAGAGCAAACTATTTGACTCGGACATAAAAGCTATCATAGTAAAAGCTGAAGGAGTGTACTTGAAAATCCTTTCCTGATAAGGGAAGGAAAAATACAGTCATTCATTTTTTTCAAGGTGGACAAGGCTTGAGTTTTTGAATGAATTTTTTTGACATACCACATTCTCTCCACTCAGGAAGGCAAATACATCATCTCTTCTGCTCTCATCTGTTATAACTAAAATGCTGCTTTAAAATTAAGATTAATCTCCAGCTTCAAAACCTGTGTTGGCTTTTCTTGTACTTCTCAGGATCTTCAGGCTCGCAGGGCTTTTTCCATGCCAAGGTTGTAACTTGAGAGACTCAAGCCAAAAGTTAACATGGACCATTAGGAAATGCTGTGACTTTTGAGTTGAAAGAGTAGATTGAAATGGAAGCAGCAGAGTACTCTAGGTTTTCTGGAACACTTTGCCTTTATAATAAATCTATTCAAACCCCTGTGTGGGGTAGAAATGCCAGCTACATGGGAGGATGCACTGGTAACGTGACTCCCTTGCAACTTTTTCTATAACTCTGTTTGCAAATATACATTTGGGACAGTTTTGAGATAGTACTGAATCACAGCTAGATAGATGGGTGGCCCTTACTGGAGGTCAGGATGCTCACTGGAATGCTGCCTGGCTATTACAGATGACAACTGTGGAGAAGCAAGCCTGAAGATCAGAGTTTTAAGACAACAAAATAGTGTGGATTTGGCACTGATTTTTTTCACGAAAGGGTTTGTCATTGGCTTTACCTCTCTCTGCTCTGTGTGAAGAGCTTCAGACAGTTGTGAGAACCATTCCAGGAGTATTCCAGTTTGTGGCAGAATTTAGGAATTCTAAACTTTGAATTTACTTTTGAGAAGAATGTTCATAAGTATTTCTGACTTGGAAAATACTGTTAAAAGCAATGATTTCTTCTACAAAGAAGTCAGTTTAGAAGAATAATCAAATCAGCAGTTTCTTTAGCAGCACTTAATGTGGCACTGGAGGAAGTTGGAGTGACTGGTGTTGACATGGACGTGTAACAAGGTGAGCAACTTTGAAGCCTGTGTTTGTGCAGGAATCAAAAACCAGGAGCCAGGGGTGTGCTCTTGACCTGCTGAGGAATGTGCTTCACAACTTGAACTCTTGAGTGCCTGACCTCTCTGGATGAATTTGAAAACTTAGGTTTGCACCAAGAGAATTCTGTGATGGCGTGGCTTTGTTTCTCTGTGAACCTACTGTAACAAAACTGTTGTAGAGCAGAAGGTAGCAAAAGTACAGGCTGAGCTATCCTCCGTGTGGTCAAGTGTGTTACATCAAGTATCTGGCAACAAACACCCCTGAGATCTGTATAGAAGTCTGAAAATGCATAGTTGAAGTCTGTGCTGGAATATCCAAGGGTGGTAATGCAGAGCTGACTGTGCCTCCACGAAGCTCTCCTAGTGGTACCATTGATGAAGAGCAGTGGTGGGTGAGGGTGAAGATGCTCTCTGTGGCACTGTCTTAGACACAGTTTTGTCATTTGAGTGAAAGTATAAAAGAGAATTTCCCTGAGTAATGCTTCTTTAAGAAACTGAAGACCATTAAGTGAAAACATTTGAGGTCATACCCTATCTGGTCATAACAACAAGTAGGATCCTTCTGCTACATGCGTCAAGCTGTTCTTAAAGTACTTGGTTCATCAGGCTTCTGTGATTAGAAGACAGATATGTGCTTTTCAGCATGCATGTTCCATGAAAGAAAAATCACTGCCTGCTAACAGGTATTTCTGTAATCTGCTCATCTCATGAGCAACTGGAGGGGACATCAGTGTGTAGTGCAGTTTAAGGGCTGGCTATGCCCATGTCCATGTGAAGTTTGTGATAGCTTTTAGAAAACACTGAGCAAGCAACATATTTTAGGGATCAACGGAGGAATAGAGGGCAGAAAAGGCTCTTTGGTGTTTTTTTGTTCTCATGGAGAACTTTATCTTCTTGATGCTGGGGGGTAAGAAGCGGTTCAAGGCTACTTTTCTGTTCAATATACTGTACCCTATGGGTTGGTGGTTTATATTTCATCTCCTGTGGAGATAGTTTTTGAAGGAGGTGGTATCTGTGCTAGGAAGAGTTGAGTAACTAACAAGGTAGCAGATACTAAACAAATTAAAACTTCAGATACTGTCAGATGAGATACCCTAGGACTAAATTCTCTGGGATGGGAATGCAGAACACATTTAGTAACACAGTTGAGAGAAAAATTAAAAAAAACAGCAGAATTTTGTTATTTGGCTTAGTGATGGAGAAATATATAATTTGCAAGAACAGTTTCAGCTTCAGTGTCCTCCTTTGTGTTGCAAGTTCTGAAATGACTCTGAAGGCCACCAAAAGGCTTTTTTTTTTTTTGAGATATGTGTAAGAATCCCTTTGATTTGCTTGGAAAAGAAGCTGAATGGGCAGTTAAGTTCCATCTGCTCTTGCAGGGAGGACCCGACTTGCTAGAGATTTTTACCTTAGAGTGGCACAGCATTATGAAAATGACAAGCTGAACCATAGGCACAGGGACAGGTGGCACCCAGTACTTAGTCACAGAGTGAGAGCAATTGGAAAGGACCTTTGGAGTTGCTGGGTCTAGTTCCCATGAAAAGCAGGGGCACCTGGGAGCATGGAGGCTTCACAGCTTGTCTCAGCAGTCTGTTCTGATCTGTGGTTACCATGATAGGCAAGTGTGGTTTTATTTGGTGTTGATTTGTGGGGTTTTTTTCCCATTTCTCCCAGAATATAACTAAGTATTTCACTTGCTGCATTTTGTGCCATGTGCTTTTGGTGTGCACCTGCAAAGTCCTGTCCTAGATAGCTGTAGATCCAGTATCTACCCTTCACTTTCTTCTTTTAAGGCTGCTGAAAGTAGGTGTCACATGAATGACACAATGTCCAGTGAAAAAGCATGAGTGTTCTGGGAAATTTCTTCATCATAGCTGTAGGAACTTTGGCATCATAGTATTGTTCATCACTGTCAGCTGAATAAACAGAACCTGCATAGTATTAAAGTATTTGTAAAAAAAAAATAGGCTGAAGTTGCCCTTTAAAATAGTTAATGCCTCTTGTGTGTTGTCAACAAATGTGTCAGTAGAAAGAATCCAGGGTGAACCCAGTCACAAAGTGAACAGGCTTTGCTATTGGAAAGGAAGTAATTTTTAGCTTCAACTTTTTCCCTCTCGTTTGGTCTGGAGTCAATGCCATGTCTAGAAAAGAGCAGAGTTATGTCAGGTGTTATTGACTAAGAGTAGCTCCTGGCTTTCTACTGAAATTACTCTTAATTCAGTGTTTATGTGTGATTTTTTTTTAAAAAAGTAATTTTGATCGTGTGCCTGAATTTTGAAAGATGAGGTTGTTAAACATAGCTGAGAAGTCTTTCACAAGAGCCGTTTGATTGCTTGGCCTGTTTGCAGCATGTGAAATTTTTGACAGAAAATCTCGATTGATTCTTCCATGTTCAATAATGTGTTCATTACAGTGGTATTTCCTGAGCAGCTGGGTTTGCTTAGCGCTTTGGAGCTAAAACAGCAATAGCAAAGAAGGGAATTTTCCAAACCCCCTCCCCTCTTTATTTTTTTTTTTTTTTTGCGTGTTAGAAAATTGTTGGGTTTTGTATCCTGTGAATGAAATGGCATGGAAACCATTTGAATACTGGGGGAGGGTTAGAGCAGCACTGGAGGAGAGAGAGGAAATGGCACATTTCTACGGTCCTGTGTATGGTGAAAGGGCTGGCTGCAGGAATTAGTTTATCCTTTCAGAACTAGTCTAATCAAAATTCATAGAGCTGCATTTCCTGATGGTCTCTGAGTTAATACGTGCTTCTGTTTCAGGCAAGTCTTCTGAAGTGGGTAAAAGATGAGTCATCTCCATTAAAACTGTTTCATAGGTTTTGAGATAATAACCAGCTCATCTGCTGTAGGGCTTCCTAACCAGCAACATGAGGTAAAAAGTACTATGTGAAATGGTGCCTGTAAGGGAGGATTTGTGTACTGTCTCACTGCATTGAGACAAACACATGTGCTTTAAAAGTTACTGTAAGAAATGTTTCATCAATGGAAAATACAGTTCTTAAGGTTTTAATCTTGTGTTTAAGTAGTATCTTTGTTACTTAGAGATGGACCAAACTCTGTTACCACTTGGCTTTAAACTTCCTGTGTCCTGCAGTATCATTAACGAGTCAACTCTGACAGACTCTCAGGCCTATTATTAGCTAGCTTGTACATACAAGCAACTATTATCCATCACTGGGGAGGATTTCTTAAGACTTAATTTCTGGTCTAATTCCAGCCTTCCCTTCTGTTTCTGCTTCCCAATGCTTGGTAGCGGTTCCATTCTCTAGGGTGGCTGTGCATGGAGCACACCAAGACACACGTGCCACAGGCAGGAATGTGAGGAGCCCTAAACTTAACACAAATGTTTGTGCTGTAACTTGCTGAAGGCAGAGGAAAAGGGGCTGTGGTGGACAAGAGAGGGGCTTGTTCAGTATATAATTGATGAAGGGCAGAATCAGGCAAGAGCTGAAGAAGCAGCAGAGCTGTAAAACTAAAGATGTGTGCAGATGTAGTTGCTGAGGAAATGAAGGTTTTAGCAGGTTGCTTATGAACTGAACCTGTTTGGTTTTGCTGATTTGCATAGTTAGTTTTACCACTCTATTTTAAATACTTAAGTGCCCTTTGGGTTGGTCTGTAGTTTCCATCACCTATCCCAAAACATCATTGTTGTATTTGCTTTAGTTTTTTTGCTTCTTAGATCGAGGATGGTTTGAAAACATTACTATTCAAGTTGATTTCACCTGACATTATCTTTTCTATTGTACTACATTTTCAAAGCTCTAAAAAGTTTCAGCAGATGTTCAGAGCTTTTACAGATGTCGTGATTTGTTTAGCTGCAGAATGGCACTAAGTAGGCTTTTAATGCAAGTCTTCTATAGGGCATAGGTGGTTTTTGAGTACTGTGACTGGAGGGGGGTACAGCTCTGAGCAGTTTCCATACATTTGCTTTTGTGCTGAATCAGAAAGCAAGCTTGTGTAATGCCATTACCAAGTCACAGGGTTAGCACAAAATACTTAGTATATGTGGTATATGAAAATGTAGAGATGGGTTTAGCTATGGAGCAGGCTTCTGTTTCAGTGAAAAACACTCCCTGTCTGCAGTTGTAAAAGGGAGTGTCAATTTGTAACTGCACTGTAAGCCACTTCCCCGAGATGTTCTGTTCCATAGTCTCAAATTGCTGTATCCAGAACCATACCTGTTCTGCAGACACCATTGCTGAGTTTGTCTGCCTGTAGATGAGACCAAACTACACTCCCCATTATATTCCTGTTCTTTGCTTTTCTTGTTTTCTTGCCTCCAGTTTAAAAAAAAACAGTCAAATATATGCTACATGTTATGACACTTGATTTTGCAGAGACACTGCAGACTTTGTTAAAACACAAACATTTTTTTCACTAGTTAAAAGTATGGCCATCAGTTTATAGATGGCTGTGTCAATACACGGGTGCTGTAACACATCCCCCTTTCTTACGTTGATGGTTTAAAGTTCATGCTTTCACAGGAGCACATGTTCATAAAGAGCCTCTGAATTCATGGTGCTTAATTCTTTTGGCCTCATGCAGATAGTAATGTGGCTTTAAGTACTCAACTAGTTTGTTAATGACAAATTCACATGCTTCCAGTGTTTGTGATGTGAAAGCTTAGCCAAAAGTGGTTCTTGAGTTCCAGTACATGCTTTTTCCTGAGTTTGAGGGACTGTGTATTGATGCTACCTGTCAGAGTATTTTACTGTGCACAAGAGTATGATCGTGTGAGTTAAAACTCTTCTATTTAGGAAAAAAAAAAAGGACCACTATCCAAAATGAGGTAAGGATTTTTTGAAAATTGTGTTGTTTCTTACTGAGACAAACATGGCTTTTATATTTATTATCTGTGTATTTAAAATGAGATTCTGAAGTGACATTGTAGATGAGCTTTGATTGTTTAGCAGCCCCCAAAGGGAACACTGGGTGTGTAGAAAGGCAAGTTATCTTTTAGTTTATTTTGGAAGCTTTGCCTAGGAATAGCTGAAAGGGCAGCCAGGTGACAGGAGAAGCCCTTTGGGGGGCACCAGCTGACCTGTTTCTGAACATGGATCAGATGGCAAGGGTGCCTTGCTGCTGCTTTTCAGTGTCTGAGGTGCTCTGTTTTGAGAGGTTAAAAGAATACCAAGCAGTTATCATATAGGTTATACTGGCAGCCTACTTAGAAGGAAATTAAAGTTACCAAATTCATATTTGTTATCAGGATGGATAGATGATGCATGTTGGCAGCTTGGATTAAAGTGGAAAGTTGAATGTTAGTATCATTGGCAGGTTGACTGCAGGGCTGCAGAGAGTGGTAACTCTTGTTCCTTCCCTGGAGGAGCAGATGAAACTGCAGATAACTCAATATTAACACTGCAGGGGCAACTTGAAGCAGCCATGATGAGGGCCTTAGGGTGATGATCTACATAATTACTGCCTGCTGCTCAGTGTTTTTAATGTTAGCATATCAAGAACTGCAGTGGTCTGGCTTGCTTCTGTACAGTAGCCTGCTTCACCTACAGCCTTTTGCTGGAGTTTGCTGACAAATCTGTTGGAGCTTTTACCACCTGTGCACCTAAAATGCTGTGATATAGCAGAGCACAAAATGGAGGTGGTTTTAGTATTGGCTGTTTCATGCTTTGGGGGAATGACAGAATTATAAACCAAGTTAAATGTGGCACCTTCACTGGGCAGACTGACCACTGTGAAGATGCATCCTGTAGCTAATGAGGACAGGGGTGGTGCAGGGTCTAGTGTCTCAGCTTAAAGTATCAATGAAGGAAAAGATGTAGTTTCTACAGTTAATTTTATTTTTGCCTGCTCTGCTGCTTCACTTATGTTCTACAGCAGCAAAAGGCTCTTCTGTCAGATGGTGTGAGCTAAAAAAAAACTTAAAACGGGAAATGAGTCTTGTGGACTTAATTCTGTGGATGCTTGTTTTTTAGTGAGAAGAAACTCAGGACTATCCCATCTTATTCAGTAGAGATCCAGCTGCAGTCAGGTGTTCTGTTTCTTTTTAAGCTGAAGAGAAGCAGATGGACAGGCAAAACATATTGATGGTAATGGCTCCAGCAGCTGAGGGCAGAAATCAGAAGGATGGTTGTAGTCATGCAGAAAAACTGAAGGCTACTTCTGCTTTTTCCCTTTTTTTTTTTCTTCTTTTAAGTAAATTGCAGGGATGAAATCTGTCACACTTGGGCATCAGAAATTTTTTGAAATTTGCTTGAAGCTGTCCAATAAGAGAATTCTTTTTAAACCATGTCTTCAGTGTGTATCATGGTAGAAATTATCATAACTGATTTATTTTTCCCCATTTCCCCTTCACTTTAACAAAGTGTAGGAGTCCAAGATATGTCATTATTGTATATTTATTATAAAATAATGTATTCCTATGAAGTGTAAGTCTTTTAGGCCAAGAAGTGCTCAAGAGGTATCATCTGTGTGAAGGGAAGTACTAAAATCCACAGTTTGAAATTAAAAGTATTGTGAACTGTATTATCCCAGCCCTGGCAGTAAGAGACCTGCAGTGATATTGCCAACCTTTGGAGGTTTGAAACCTTTGAATGGACTTGCTGCAGATTCTTTTTCCCTTAAACACAGACATGCCAACATGTTTCCTTGCTGATGAAATTCAAGTGGTGGAGTTGCATTTTTCTTCCACATCCCATCACCCTTATTCCCTTTCCTGCTCAGCACCCAGTGTTTTTAGGACGGGAGTGCAACTTTATTGTGCTGACAGAAGGATCATGATTGACCACAATCGCTGACTTCTCTCTTGCTGGTAGCTCCTGGTCTCTGTATTGTTGTGAGATGTCTCTGTTCTTCGTCTTGGTAAAGAATTGAGTTTGGTCCCTGGATTGCTGGTACCCTCCAGCACAATGTTGTTCTTGTCCAGATGCCTTCTCTTGTTTCGTGGTTGAACACTGATCTGCAGTGACAAGCAGCTGATGGAGCCCAGGATCTCTAGAAGAGAAATGTGAAATCATGTCTGAATTACTGTAAGAAATGCTCAGGTGGCCTAATTTCATCTTCCACAATTCATTTGTTAAAGAAACCACTACTGGGAATGACACTGTTTCTGGAGTTTAACCTGCAGTGTGCAAAACTGTAAAATTTAGGTCTGTTTTCCTTTTTAAAAAGTCAGAGCAATGAAGATTTTAATGATTTGAAGTTGTCCTATAAAAAGCAAAACAAGCATATAAACAAGCAGCACCACAAGAGTTGTGCACCCATAAAGGTTTCAGTATAACAGACTAACCTGTCAAGGATGTGTCAGGATTGAAAATCTAATGCTCAGGTGCTACCGATGTACAAGGTTTATCTTTCTCCATGGCTGGGCTTCCACATTTGAATGTTGATTGTGTTGAATCTGCTGGTGAGTTGTTAGATGCTTGTATGGAATTAAGAATAAGGAATTATGACGAACTATGCAAGAGTCTTTTAGCAAAGTGTTCCTGCAGAAAAAAGGCAAAACCTGTTTTACATGAATTTTCAGAGTTCGTTGATTTGTGAAGTCAGTAGCAGTGGCATTAGTTGCTGGCAGTGAACGTGCTTTGCAGTGGTTGGAGAATCAGGGTGGTTCTCCTCCCAGCATGGTTGTCCCCTCCATTGTTCCTGTTCAGCAGTCACTGCTGTGTGCTGGTGACCCAGTCAGCAGGGATGTGAAGCACCAGCCAGGGATATCATCCAGACTGGGAAGCAATGAATGGTGTATTCACAGGGCTCCCTTTGCACTTTTTCTGATCATTTTAGTTTCTGTTGTCTTTTATTTTTTTTTAAATCTGGAGTGTTTAATAATTTGTTCTCCCTTTAGCAGGGCACAGTGTCACTACACATGCAGCTGGTACTGCAGCCCTGCAGTTTTAAATTAAACCAGGCTGTGCAAGGCAGAAGTTCACATGAAGATTGCTTGAAGCATTTTCAAGATGTCTTTGGAATACCTGTGTTTTGCCTTGCGGATTAAAATAAATGACAGGGTTTTGTTGCTGGAAACTATAGCAGAGTGCTTCTCTTGTATGGAACGTGGTTGTGTTTTAAGTCATCAGGCTGGGTTTTGCTAGTTAGTTAGCTGGCAGTGTTGTGAGATGAGCCAACTTGAAAAATAAAAATATTCTGCTTTATGTTGTCTCGAGGGATGCCCTGGGCTTTGGGTTTGTTGCTGGTGAAGGTCTTCAAAGTAATATAGCTCGTCTTGACCCTCAGCAGTAAAATGAGGAGTGGAAAATGTGACCCTTCAATGGCTCTGTCAAATGCAGGATTTACCTGGTGCTGCTGATTTTCAGTGGGTTTCAGTGATTTTCTTGAAGGGAAAAGGAGACTTTGTAAAGCACCTTGTGAGGCAGGTGGGATCGATGAGGGCTGCATAGACCTGTGTCTTCAGGTCCTGTTGGTGAAGCCCTGTATTTACTGTGTGTGTCCTGCTCTGTGCTTCCAGCTGCCCGCAGAGTAAAAGGTAACCAGGAGCTGCTGCTGAGGGCCCTTCAGGACACACGGAGTAGGCTGTGAGCCAAATGAGTTGTTTGGCTTGGCTGCTGTGGCTTCTGGCTGCTCTTGTCCCAGGGCCCGAGGGACTTCTCCTGTTCTGGGACCGGATCTGTGCTAATTGCACGACCGAGGGGAGGAGGGAATGTGCTGCTGCTCCAGCCGCTTGGATCAGAGTTAAGGGTCTCCGTGGGTATTCTGAAGCTTTTCCAGAGTACTGAATGTGAAATCCTTTATTCTGGGGGTTATACCCCCAATATTGTATGGCTAAATTGCTTCAAGCTGGAGTAGCACCTCTGCCCCATGGTGAAGAGGTGACAGGGCTTGCAGGTGATGTTCTGAGGACTGCCGGTTGTGTCCCAAAGTCAGTCCCATGTGCCCAGGAATTGCCTGGTGGCAAATTGCGATGAGCAGTCAGCTCGAGCCAGCGGAGCAAGCTCCGAGTATGATTTACTACCAGTGGAAGAGCTGTCGCAGCACCCTGAGCCGGTGATGGATGGACATATTTCCACCCCCGGGACTTGGAGCAGGGCCTCCGAGGGCAGGATCCCGGGGAGGGTGGGAGGAATGCGCTGCCTATTTGTCTGTGCGCTTAGAAGTGGTTCCTGTGAAGGGGTCTGTCATCCCCGGCTGGATGAAGAATGGTTGGTTCCCCTCCCGGTAAGGAGCCGGTTTCTGAGCAGCCTGCTGCAAAGCGTGGCCTGGAATCGCCTGGAGGAGCTGAAAATGTCACTGCGCTGCCAGAGTTGGGTGGCTGTGACTGCTTGGCATTCAGCCAAGTGTGCGTATACTTTATTATTAATCCCGCATTTCTCACCAGATCCACTTTTCATGAGTTTCTCCTTTTCCTCCCTTCCCTCGTTTAGAAATGCAGGTTGAAAATGGCCTTTGGGGCGTCAGAGAAATGGAAAAACCTGCTGTCCTTCTGTGGTAGCAGACAAGCATTGAGAAGGACCTGGGAGCTGTTTTCAGGCCGGTCAAGTGTGGGCTCGTTCTGAAGACTTTCCCCAGTGCTGGTCTTGATCAGGTGTCTGCTGAAGATACATGTGCAGATCTGTTCTGTGATGAGTAGAGCAAAGATGAATAATTATAATTATTCAGTGTTAAAGACAACAGCATCTGTCCTATCTGGAGAAGTGAGTTAAATCAGCACTTGCCTGTGTTCCATCTGGTAATCGATCTGCAGCATGTGCAGCAGGATCCCAGCATCATCAATAAGCCAACATAGTAGCTGGAACCCAGAGCATCATTCTTGGGTTCTCCTGGTGTGTAAATACATCCTCCCCCTGCGAATGCTCCTGGGGGATGTCCTGCCCAGCTCACACCGTGTGTGTCTTGGGTCTGGAACTGTGGTACCCACCTGGGGAGCACCCAAGTAGGAGCTTTTGCCTTCTCTATTCTCTTCTGACTGTTTTTTGAAGCCATCCTGGGAGTGAATTGCTGTGACACCTTTGGGATTCTCTTCTGTTCGAGTTACCATTTTTACTTGTACACTGTTTTTTTGAACCATACCATTGATACTGGTGAAAGATCAATAGAAAAGGATGTACAGGGCAGTTGAAGGTGGTTTTTAAAGCTTGACTCTTAAAAGCATATTATGTACGGGACCTAGAAACCTTATTCCCAGCATTATCTGGTTTCTGGTGTCTGCCATCATGGCTTCATAACAATATTTTAATGCAGGCAGCTATTGGTTCTTATTTTCTTCACTATTCCTGATCTGGAGTGCTTGAAACTTGGCAAGTGGGGTGAGAAAGGAGCACTCATCACTGCCTTCCAGCTTTGCAGACGAGCCTTGGTTCTGTTGAAACCAATGCTTGGGAAGGCAAGGGTAGGTCAGGTTTTTGTGTGACTAATCATGCAGTAACGTGGCTTTTTAATTGTGCAAAGTGTTACGGTTGATAAACACTTTATTAAGGGCAATCACAGTTCCCACAGATGAAAAATAAAATCAGTTCTGGGTAATTTTTGAGACTTGATTGCCAAGAAGGCAGCGTTGTCCTCCATCCAGCCTGTATCTGAGGCACAGCAGTGTCTTGGCTTGAAGTTCGCGGGCAGGGAACACCTTGCCCTTGCGTGGGATCAGCACTGGGAAGGGTGCGGGTAGATTTGGAAAGCGGGAGGGGAGCAGAAGGAAGGTAAACCCAAGCTGATCGCTGATCTCCATCACCCGTCGTGCCTCTCTCCCCTCCCGCTCCCCGGGCTGGGGGGATCCGTTCCGGCTCTTGGTGCA
>NW_009952282.1:250954-251156 GCF_000747805.2 Chaetura pelagica
GGCCTGGGGGCCGGAGCTTCTCCCCCCGCCGCCTCCGCTGCTCTGCCCGCCGCGACCCCCGAGAAGCGGAACACGTTGGATGTGGGCGAGGTGCTGAGCCAGGCGGAGCCGCTGTCCCAGCTGGAGCGCTGGGAGCGGAACAAGAGCAAGAACCGGACCCTGGATAACAGCGATCTGCAGCGGCTCTCCGGGCGGGTGGGCG
>NW_009952282.1:251201-258375 GCF_000747805.2 Chaetura pelagica
CGGCACCGAGCACCGGCTCCTGCGCTTCTTCAGCGGCATCTTTGCCCGCAAGGAGGGCACTGCCACCCTCTCCGGCAGCCCCCACGGCCGCTACCCCCGCAGCAGCTTCTCCAGGTCCAGGGCTTATTTTAGCAGCCTCAGGAGAGCCACCGTGGACGTGCAGTCCAGCTCCGAGAGCATCAACGGGTCCCCGCACAAAGGTGCCCTTCCCTTGTCTCCTCCCCGGGGGGGTGGGTGTTTGCTGCACGGCTCTGCACGGTGGTGAGGAGGGGGCCTGAAGAAAAAGGGCCTGAAGGCGTGAGGAGGGGGAGATGCTGGGCTGCAGGATGCAGTGGTGGATGCAGCGTGGTGTGTGCTAGTGCTGTCTGCTCAGGAGCAGCTCTGATGGGGGCAGGTTGGGCCGTGTGAGCCGACAAGCACTCTCTGAGCTGATGGATGGTACATTCTAGGGCAGCTGAGGGAGGGAAGCACAGCTCCTTTAATTACGGAGTGGAAGCTGAACTCTGGTGCTACTGGATTTAGGTCACTGGGTGGCCCAGTGCTGCGCAACACTGGCACTTTCCCCTTTTGGAAAGAGTTTGTTTTTAATCCTAAAGCTGGATTACCGTGGTCAGAAGGATGCCTGCTCGCTTTGGAGGACTAGGTGATTTTTGATATGTGTGTTGTAAATCCTCAAATCTTCCCTGTCACAAAATAACTTAAATTCGGCTTGATATTTTTTAAAACCCCAGCTGTGATTTTAAACTCAGAAGCTGTGCTCTCTGGTGTGTTTTATATGGCTGTGTGCAAATCTTTACTAGCCAAAGTGTTGCAAATGCTAGATGGAAATCAGATATGGAATTCTGGGGTTCGTGAATGCCTAGGATACAAGAAAAACTTGAAAATTTACCTTACTTGTGGGATGGAAGTCAAGAGCTGCTTTCTGAGGATCTGAAAGGATCACAGTATTGTTGGCTGGGACATGTTAAACCAGAAATGCTGGTTGTAGAGATTCATTGTGGGACAACCTGCTTATTTCCTAGCTGTGCTTTTCAAAACTTTAATGGGTATCAGTGATGAAACATTTAACTAGTAATTACAGTAGCCTTTGAGCTCTTAAGTGCTTATCAGAGTGATAAATGAGCTGTAAGACACTGCTTTTTTTAAAAACAGTTCTTAGGAAGGGTTAAGCTTTCTGCAAGGCATGGGTGCAGCAGAGGATGTCACAGAATTGGGCTAGGATGGTTTATTGGGGAGAAATCAACAGCAGGAGATGCTTCATGGAGTTATCAGCCCATTACAGACCCAGAAGTCCTGCTGTGAGTGGAGTATGCCCAGAGTTTGAGGTGCAAGGAGCAAAGCCAAATATTTAGACCTAGTAACTGAGGATTGTAATATTTTATTGATGTGGAGGCATTCATGTGGGCTTATAATAATCTTGGCGGAAATTGTGGTCTGACCTTGGTTAAAGTTGGAGGTAACCACAACAGAGAGTTACTGCATACAACTGTTTATGCCTGTCCTGTGCCAATGTGCTGGAATCATTACTCTAACTGTGTGCAGTCAGATTGTCAGAGCACAGTCCTTCAGCCCAGGAGAAGCTGGAGGTTTCAGTTAATCAGTAACCACTGATATGCAGCATTAAGACGTTCCAGAGAGGCCTTTCCTGTATGTGCTAGCATCAAAGTTATCTGGTGAAAGTCAACTTTGAGGTTTGTTTTCTAGAAAAAAGCGTGTCTTGGGCCAGGTGCTGTGGTTCCAGGTTGGTAGCAGAGTTGCAGACTTGCATGGTGGGCCAGCAGGAGTGGTGTGCTCTGCCTCTTTCTCCTTTTTTCCAGAGAAATGCAGTTCAGGCTTTTGCTATCAGAAAAATGTCTGTGCACACTTTGAGATGTTGCTTAATGGTGTCTCTTACAAAGTATAAGTTTAAATTAATTTGTCCTTAATTTACCCTATTATTTCTTAGGAAGAGCAGCTTCATGGGATGTTATGATTAGGGTGCCAAATACATTTTGATAGTATAAGACTGGAACAAGCTGCTTATTCAGCCAAGGTTTTTGCTTCTTTAGCTGGTGTGGAGTTGGTGTGCCTTTGGTAGTCCTGTGCCTAGATTTTAGAGTAGTGATGGAGACACAGGTTGAATCTTGATTTCAATGTTTGGGGGTTTTCTCCCTGTGTAACCAGTTGTAAAACCAAGTTTTATTAATTGAAACTTGAGTTCTCGTAGTGTTTTTATTTTGCATGTTTGGTGCTTTGTCCTTTCAATACAGGGCTTCCCTATGTCTGTGGAGAAGAAGTTCTAAATACTGTGCTTGTTGGTATTCTCAAAATAATCACCCAGATGGCACACTGTCTGCTTGTGTGATATTTCTTGAAATCTGTTCCTAACTACCTTAGTCAGATAATACATTTTTGAACAAGCTGACCTTGCAGAAATTTTAGAGCAGAAGACTACAGAATAGTTAAATCTATATAATTTTGCTGTTGCTTATTCTGTGAAATGGGAAAAGATTGATTTTGGGGGGAATTATTCTTTACACTGTCAGTAAACCCTCTTTGGGTGCCAAGCATTTTCCTTTTCTCCTTGCAATCCCCATTTGCCTTGGCATTGTTGGCCTCAAGTCCCATGCAAGCAACAATTCCCAAAACCTTTGCAAATAAGGAGCAAGGAATTCAGCCACCTACATCCCAGATAAGGTGAACTGCAGTTCCAGGTCACTTACATGTTGATCAAATTTCTTTCCTACAAGTTAACTTTTAAAAGAAGAAAAGCTGAAGGTAGGGTGGGGAAGGTGCAGTGGCTTTGTTTGCCAGCCAGGCTGGTGCTTATCTTTTGGACATTGTTCATGGTCTCTGGTTTTTCGTGAGGATTGCAACATGGTTAATGTCATGTCTCCTAGGCTATGGAGGTGATGTTAGCAAGCCTCTGTCTTCATGGCTAGCTTTGTGTTAAGAATGTGTAAGTGGTTTTGTCCATCTTAAAATAATGGTTATAGAGTAAATTAATCTGGTACCAATGCTGCTGTTCTAACATGGGAGTATTTTTGCATCTAAGTATCAAATAATTAGTTTTGAAGTTAACTTGTCCCTCATTTTAATAGATTTGTGTTATGTATCTAACCTGTAAATTCATTACTTTCAAGCAAGAAAAGTTCTTATATATTCACCCTCACTACCCCCAAGAAAAAAAAAAAGAGGAGCTTCCATAAACTTATGGGAAGAAAAACTATTTTTGCCTTAAAACTGTTTAGGAGAACTTGTCAAGGGGAATGTTGTTCCTAATCTAAACCTTTTCCCCCTTGAATTCTTCAGGGTCTTTTCATAATGAGAGGAAATCTTGCTGTTCTGCAGAAGTAGGATGGCTCTGGGGCAGTGGGGTTTTAAAACAGGGGTTTCTTTTTCAGTGGTTCTCACTTCTTGCTTTTCTTTTGAGATAACTTTAGTTGAATAACCCCTCTTTAGGATATATTAAGTAGATTTGTGGATCAAAACTATAAACTATCAAAAGGAGTATCATTGTAATATGAGAAAGTGCTGTTTTGAGGGGTTTTTTTCCCCCTGGGGTTTTAGAGATGTTGGTTTTAAGCTTGTGTCTCAAATTCTCTGCAGTTTATAGCCATAGGAAGTAGAGGGAAACTGATGAGTGATCTCTGCTGGGGGCCTCCAGTCTTTCCTTGCAAAGCTGCACTTGAGATAATTCTTGTTGGCTCTGTCATCTCTGTTTCCCTAGTGCAGTCACCACTCCTTTCTGCTATGGGCATTTCCAGAAGCAGCCCAGTGAACTCTGCTCACTGACAGTGGTGAGCAGGCAAAGCTTTGGAGCATGTGAAATTCGGGCAATATGATACAAATATATGGAAAGTGGTTCCAGGCAGTGCCTGACTTTGTAGCTACAGGTTTTTGGTGCTGTGATGTTTTAAGCTTTTTTTTTTTTTTTTTTTCAACACTGGAGAGTTCCTTTCTTTAATAGACTGTAAGACTTAAGTGTTGTCCAGACATTGCTGTGAAAATAAAATCTAGCAGATAAATAGACTGCAGTTGGGGTTAAGCATTGTCAAGCATTGTCTTAAGAGGGCTTTTTATTATTAATTATTGGGTAGGCCTTGTGTCAAGCAAAATGAATGCCAACTGCACTGATACAGGCAGATGATTAAGAACTAAACTGGTATTAAGGTCACTGGCTGAATTAGAGAATGAGATGGATTAATGTTTGCACAATATTGACGTGTATGCCAGATGCTAACAGTTGTGGTCTTTGTTTTTCTGTTGAAATTGAGAAGAAATGTAGAATTTTAATGTTGCTCTATGTTAACTGGACAGTTAAATGCCTAGTGGCAGCAGTGTGTAGCAGACAGGTCACTGAGCACTGCTGTAAAAGTGTTGTGCAGGCATTCATCTCCATTCCCTCACAGACCAAAGTCTGTAAATTAAATTGACAAAACAAGGAGTTTGTTAAAGATCTGCATGTTGCTTTGTCTACCACTGTAGGTAATGATGATGTTGATCTAATGAAGCTCACATAGATGACCAAAACACAATTTGCACAAGGAAAAGAAATACTTAAAACGTTGTATTCTTGTTCCTTTCCTTCTAATGACTTGCTGTGAATTTGAGGGTGTTCAATGTGGCAAGAAGGATAAAGTTACTCTGGAATAGTTTCCTAATCTTGGTGAGTCTGGATTTAATGCCTGAGCGTTTGGTTTTTCCAAAGTGGAGCCCATGTTTGGGGAGCAGGCTGAGCTCATTTCTGAGACCAACGAAAGGGTTTAAGTTGATCAGAGTTGCTGCAGATAGAGGAGAACTTCCAGCTTTGCTGCTTCAGCCGTTAGGAATTCTTTACTGGATGCAGCGGTCATTTTGCCCTAGAAAATGGAATTGCTTGTGCGAGGTGCTGAACCCTTGTTCTCTGCAGCAGTGAAGCAGCCAGAACTTTCAACTGCTCTGTTGGACAAAGTGTAGTTTCCAAGCAGGGTGTCACATGCTACACACCATCACCTCATCACCACAGCTGTGTTCAAATCTCATTAGTTTGTCAGCTCAGCACTGAGGAGTCACTGGGGTGTATTTTGAAGGAGCAGTTTGGCCTCTTCTGCAGGGCTGATGTTGATGCTGCTGTGCTGCTCCTGACCACTCAGTCCTGATTGCTGAAGTACAGCTCTCCA
Organism: Chaetura pelagica; assembly: GCF_000747805.2. Taxonomy (NCBI): domain Eukaryota; kingdom Metazoa; phylum Chordata; class Aves; order Apodiformes; family Apodidae; genus Chaetura; species Chaetura pelagica. Next base: position 256,343 of record NW_009952282.1, read on the forward strand.
GTTAACAAGTGATTTGTGGAAGTTGATGGCTGAAATAGCATTAGCTGTTGTTTTCTTTGGCACAGTTAGAACCTTAGAAAGAGACATTTGGAAACTGAAGAGCAAGTACAAATCTCTTTCAAATGCCTGCATGTTCATTTTCACTTCAAGCTGCATAGGGTTAAAAAAAGTCATTAATGCAGATTATTAGTGTATTAGTGTTGCTGTTGATAATTGGTGGTAGGATTTCCCCTAGGCAACTGCAGTAAACACACAGTGAAAGGCAGTTTCTGCCAAAAAATAAAGAATGGGCTTTTTCATGTGAGGAAAAAAGAAATGTCAGTATATTGAACTGGAAAAACTATAATCTGTTCATGAAAAGCATCCAACATAAAGCTATTATCTTGATGGAAGTTTAGAATAAGCTGTTTGATTTTGGTGTTTCAGACTGGTGTGTAATGACAGTGTTTGACAAATACTTCTGCTTTATTGACAAAATAGTACCAAATGTTTTCCTACAACAAAATAGCCAGCAAATACCATCAAGAGAATAAGCACACACTGCTGCGTGGCTTTTTTTCCCCCTAATCACAGAATATATTAATAAAACTTGAATGGTGGGCCTTGTTATTTAAGGAGGTTTTCTTTAGGGAGAAGAAGGGGAGTGAGGCAGAGGACCTGGCTTTCCGTGCTGCAGCTGCTGGTCTCCAGTTACAGCTGTAATGGCTTTGGAACAGGCTCAGAGCAACACGTTGGTCAGGAGGGTTAGCCTCTGCATTGGTTAATAGTCTTGAAAAATCTCAGTCTAATTTGAAGGAATACTTGTGGCGTGGGTTCGCTTAAGTTAACATCTAACTTCTTGGCTGGTACTTGGCTTTGTATGTTTTGGCTTCCTTACTTTGAGGTTGCGCAGACGAAGATGTAAAGGTCACTTGTCTGAAGTTATAACACAGGGTAAATCTCTCCGAGCATTAAGACATTACAGAAAGGTCTTTATGAGCAGCCCCCATAGGATCTGGCCATAGTGTCAGATCCTGTAAAGGTGATTTATGAGGTAGGCACATCTGTATTTCTGTTGTAAATAATACACTTGGGTGGTATACAAAGTTAGATCTAATTTATATGGGAGACATTATTTGCAAATTGCCTGAGACCCATTATTTGGGACTTTATTTTCACTAGCTTGTAGAAGGAACTATTCAATTGTATTCAGCAGCTTCAGTTCTAGTTACATCAAACGTCTTTATCTTTAGGTGAATTGATGATGTGTCTCAGCTCCTGAGCTTGGTGAAGTTAATTTCGGCCTTGGAGGTACTTCTTAAGAATAAGGTGAAAGTGCCTTGGAAAGGTTGTGGTATGTGCAAGGGGTTCTTGTTCTTCACAGCACCCAAAATGCAGTGTGGTTCAGCTGCCTGTGAGCCACACTTCCATTTTATGCATGCAGCCTCATAGCAGATCCTTCCTTCTGGGAAATGTTAGATGCTGATTTTTTTGCATCTCGGCTCTGAAGAGCTGCTCAAACACTGTGCTGACTGCTGCCAGTTCTTGGCACTTCCAAGTTGTTTATAATACCTCCTTATTTGTTTGCATGTATTTGTCAGCTTGTCTGGCTGTTTTGATAGAGAATCTCGATTCCTAAAAATAATGTTTTACTTATTTCAACTTAGGGAAGATATACATAGACATGTGGGTTCTTTGAGAAGAGAATTCTGTACCACCCATGTAGTTTTGATTGTCTTACTCCCATGCAAACAGTCATTCACTGGCAGTGCTTATATGTTAAACATAAGGGTTTAATATTATTAAAAGTGTGTGTTAAACCTCTCAGTGCAGGTGCATTTGTAAGGATCTGTCTTGCATCTATTGAGATGCACACACTTGGTTTCTCTGCTGCTTTCTGTGGGTTCTTTGGGTCTTGAGCATGGCATTTCATGTTTGTCTTGATGTGAAATCCATGAGTGAGTTATTACTCTTACCATTGAGTGGCACTTTTTATTTTAGGTTGACTCCTGAAAACCTGGTGGCACTGGGCACAGCTAATTTTGCTATTCTGG
>NW_009952282.1:258492-265012 GCF_000747805.2 Chaetura pelagica
CATTCCTGCAGGGATGACACTTTCCCCATAGATCCTGAAACCCAGAGCCTTCTTTGGGATGAGTGTCAGAGTGACATACAGCCTGAAACATCTCCTGCTCTTCCATGGCTGTTGCATTTGTATCAGGGATAGACTGCCTGGGAAACTGGATGTTGACCTGACTGTTCCTTATGCAACATCCTAATTCGGAAGCTTTTCTGTTGAGCGATACAGAAATATTTATGTTGGCAAGGCAACAGCTTTTCTGTCTCAATCTCTGTGTCCTGCAGGGAAAAATCTGATTTTGTGCTCATGGAGGATGCAGAGTTTAACTCTTTGGTAGTTTTAATTATTAAAGCTGTTAAAACTGAATGTGCATTGCTCCTCACAACTTTCAGGAGATTTTTTTTTCTAACCTTGAGTTGAAAAATTTTTAACTTGAGTTGAAAAATCACCTTTTTTGCCATATCCTTGGCAGCAGATTGTTGGTTTCACTGTGTATATATAACCTCTTGTCCCCTTCTCTTTTGCTCTCCTGTATCTTCATTAGAATACTTTGTTATAATTCCTGTCTTAAAGTAAAGAACTTAAGTTCCCTTTCTGGTCCTTCCTCTGTAGAAATCCTTGTTTGCAATCTCCCCAGATTTGTGAAGCTCCAGGTATTATCTCAATAGAAAATAAACACAAGTAACTTCTCCTAGCCAGTCCATGATTTTGCACACTGACTTCCATCTTAATTCCTCATCTGTCCTCCATGAGCACAAAATCATCTTCATCTTGATGAAGGTAGTGTTTTTCACTAACTAGGGAAAAACCTCAAATTCTTGTTATCTAGTGATGGAGCTCAGGTGAGAAACATCTGTCTGTAATAATCTGTAATAATCCATCTGTCTGTAATAATCTTCCTGTGAAGGGACAGCAGGTTATTTTGCCTGTCTCTGCTGTTGGCCTCAGACTTTGTGACTCCAGATGCTGGACAATGCAAATCTCTATATGAATGCCTTCCCTATTGAAAAAGTTACTCTGTTTAGAGTGAATTTGAAGCTTAACTAGTTCTATTTTCAATCAGGTGTGATTTTGAGTGCTGTCAGGGAACCCACTGTCTGTGTGGTGTGTTTCAAAACCCTAGTGGTAAGCAGCTCTTGGTGCTGCCATGTAGCATCAGCAGAGGTATGAGTGTGTTGTCTTCCATAGGTAAATCTTCCTTGAACTATTCATACGGCTTTGCTCCTGCCTACCTACTCTTGATCTCCAAGTTGAAGTGTAGCTAGAAATGTGTTCAGGTTGCCCAGCTCCACTGCAGTTGTTTGCAGAATTGCATCTGCTCTGTTGTTGTTGTGTTTTTTCCTTCCCCAATATGATACGTCACCAGGCTAGTGCCTCTCCTCTCGGGGTGGCTTTGTGCTGTGGGCCAAGTGCTGATGGTTTCTTGTCACTTCCTGGAGTCAGAATGAGCTCGGTGCTGTGGTGGTACATCAATATTAAGAAACTATGAATTTGTTTCATAGCTTGTCATGCAATTGTTCTGTTTTTCTGCTGAGGGAAAGTGTGTTTTCAGGTGACTATTTTCCCCACACTATTACTTAATGTGATTTCTTCACAGAAGTGACATCCATAATTAGTTTGTTTACTCTTGTAGAAGGTGCTTGGTCCAGTGTCTTCAGTATGCCTTGCACGTTGGCTGCCAGTTTCCTGGTACCAAAAACATACTTGCTTGTTAGATTTCCCAAAGAGAAGTTTGTTTTAATAAAAACAGGCTGACTTCTATCCTCAGGGGAACATGTTATTTTATTTGGTCCTGTTGAGGATGAAATCCCTCAGATTTTTAGTGTTGTGGTGGGCAGGCTTGTGATATTGCAGAGTCAATATAAGTGACACAGTGCTGGGGAAGCTTTCAATTCCATGGAGAGTTGTGCATGGCAGAGTTGTTAGCCAAGTGTCAAAGGAAAAGACTTTCCAAGTCCTTTTCCAGAAGGACTGTTTTGGAATAATTGCCAGCAATTCTGGGTAAAATAACATTTATTTCTGTGTTCAGTTCTAGTATCTTAACAATATCTGACCATGTTTTTGAGGTTGTAAGGTTGCTGTGCATGAAGAGATGAACTTCAGGTTGGAGGTTTGATGGGGATGGGGCCTCTGGGAGGGGATGTGCTGTTTTCTGAAGAAATTCCTAATTTTCAGTTTACATATCTGGAAAGCTTCCTGGATGACTCAAGGTAAAATTGTTAGGAAACTTTTTGATAGACTCTGAAAAGAGTAGATTTAAGTCAAACAAGTGAGATCTATGTTTGGTGCCTTGTCCATGTATAAAGATGTGTAAGCAGGGTTGGTTATTTCTCTGTGTGTGTACCCTACTAGGCATGTAAATACTGGGAGTATGTTTAGCTTCATTGAAAATTTGGTTATGGGAATCTTTCCCTTTTCCTGCCCCTTCTTATTTTGTGTCTGGTGAGCATACCAGGTGGGGAGTGCAAAAGTAAAATCATGCAGTTGGTTTGCTTTATGTCCAGTGTTCCTGAGGTTCTAAGTCTCTTGTAAGAGACTTACCTCCTTTACCTCACTAGTTGGGCACCTGGGGTTTGTGGAAGCTCTGCAGCAGCAGGGCCCCTAGGTGTGCCTTCTGATTTCTGTGTGCCAGTGAATTACCTGCTAATGCACTTGACCTGCTGCCCTTTGTACTGTTGACTATTTTTAAAAGGAAGCAGGGAGGAGACTAAATGATAAGTAGAGACTGATCACAGGGCACTTAAGTTTTGTTGGTACTTTAACTGCCATCTGCCTGCAGTGAGGAGGACTGGGTATAAATGAATTTTTCTGTTTGAGAGAACTCCAAATTCAAAATAAAAGTTACTGTTGTGGAATCCAGTTGTTTTTCTGTTCAGTCATGCCTGTGAGATGAGAGCAGGTTGGCTGCTGCTGGGCACTGATGTTGTGAGGCTGCAGATTTCCTGGGTTGAGCAGCAGTGCTGTTCAGTTCCCTGGGCAGATGAGTTGTCTTGTCTTCAGTGCCCTGCTTGTGTGATGGGTCCTGTGAGCTGGATCTGCTGGGACAGTGCCTGGAATTCCCACTCCCAGTGCCAACCCTATGTTCCAAGGCTATAGGAGCGGTGGGACTGGGTGGCAGAGGAGAGCCAGGGTCCCACTGTGGCTTTCTAGCTAAAGCAGTTTCTGAAAAGGACTTGAAGGAGCCAGGAAGATAACTGAGGGACATTTTTGTTACTTCTCTCGGTCTGTGCAAGGACAGTTTATAACCCCAAATACTCTACTCATTGTGGCTTACCAGCAGGAACAAATCGTTGTACCTGACAGGGGTAGGCCTGGTTTTGTCATTCAGCTGTTGGTGCACCTTTCAGAAGTGGTCATCTTTCAAACAGATGCTTTTTGATGTCCATAGTTGCTTCAGTTGATGTTTCTTGTGGCTGCCCCTCCCTGCAAGTCCTCAGAGCCAAGTCAGATGAGGCTTTGAGCAGCCTGGTCTAGGAGAAGGCATCTCTGCCCTGTGGCAGGGGAGTTAGAACTAGATGATCTTTAAGGTCCCTCACAGCCATTCACCAGTATTTTTACGATCTGCACTGAATGCTTCGTTTAAAGAAGAGAAAATTTAGTTGGATGTATTTTGTCAGAGCCATCTATGGTCAGTTTTCATTTGATGCATTTACAACTGTTCCTGATTTGGGTGCAGTGAAATACCAATCCTGTGCTTGGAGGGACCTTTCTATCCCTTTTGAAGTTTTGAATCAAGTCTGAAGGTCTGCAAAGAATGAAGAACTGGTGATGATTTCTACCTGGAGACTGGAAAGCCTGTTAATTCTTTTCATTAGCCCTTTTAGTCTTTTCATTAGTCCTTTGCTACAGAAATTTATTCCCAGCCTTAAATTAGCTGTTCATCCCTGTGGGTGGCAGGAAAAAGGTGATACTACTGCTGAGCCAAGTTGTCTTCCAACATCTGTCTCTGCTTTACACAACCCCTGGAACATCTGCAGAACAAATACGATGGTTACTCAGTGTCCTGAGGGCTCCAGGTGGTGCATGGAAACATCTGGGAAACAAGACTTTTCTGGAGTTAGTTTGGTAGAGGAAACAGAAACTTGCATTTACAATCAAGACTCCAGAACTAAGTGGGATGTAGTTGGTGTGTTCGTTACAGTTTTGATCCAGATAACTGTCCAGTCATAGTGTGTTAACTCTCTCTGGTATGTTCCTTTTTCCCCATCCATGTGGAAGTTCTGTTGTGCTTGTGGATTATGTACTTTGAGTCACACACGTTAGCATTTAATGCAAGGACTCCATAGTCACTCTGAAATCCCTGCAGGCCCTTAATGTGTGTGTGGGCACCCTGTACACCTTCACCCAGGGATCCTTTTATTCAGCTGACTTAAAGAAACAGGCATGCTGAAGGAAATTGTTCTTGCTCACCCCTGGAAGTTGCTTTTGTAGGAAGCAGCGTGCATCCAGGTTTTCTGCAGTAACCTCCATCCCTCATTTCATGTAGGAAGGTGTTGAGACAAGGATCCTCTTCTTTATACTTAGATCAGGTTCCTGTCGCAGCTTGCCTTAACCTCTACCCTCACAAAGTATGCAAGGAATTGACTGATAACAAATCCCTTTCCATCCCCAAATAAAGAAGAAATGGAGTGTGTTTTGAGCATGGGTGCTAGTTTGTATTGCTGAGGGCCCCCAGGTTGAGATATCAGTGGTAGTCCATGTAGTGTTGCCCCTACTTGGTGCAGATACAGTCTGAAGGAGACACTGTGGATTTGATGTGGAAGTTCTGCTGATGGGAATAGCTGGACACGGGGGCTTGACAGTGTTTAGTAGCGGCTTGTGGAGCTGGTTACTGCTGCCTTACAAAAACGTGCTTACTCCCCTTTCCACAAGATTTAAACCGGTCTCTTCTGGGTTCTAGTTCTCTTCAAGTCCCTGTCCCACAGTACCCTGCTGCTTGGGTGGTTGTGCTGCAAGCATAATGCTGGTACTTTCTGCAGGGTGTGTGTGCAGGACTGTCTCACTCTGGGTTGGCTTTTCCAGCCCTATCTGCTCGTGTCTGCATGAGCCAGCCTTCCTTTGCCAGCCCACTGACACAGCTGCCACTGGTGCACTTGGGGGGGAAAAAGGGGAATGTGTTCCTTCATCCTTCAGCAGGGGAGAGCTGTGTCACCCAGCAGGACCTCGGTGAGCTCTGCAAAATCGTTCCATGCATAAAATTCCCAGCTGTGTCACGCACACACTGTTACAGCAGGATTACATGGGCCAGACTCAAAGCAAAAAGTTCATTTCTTTTCTGGACCCAGTCTGAGTTCCTTTCTTGCAGAATCATCCTAGGAATGTGTCACTGTAGTCATCACAAACACTGCTGGCCTTTTCTGTTTACATCTGCTGTCCCTTGTCCTCCACAATGGGACCAGCATGCCAAACAGCTCTGGCAGCCGCAGCAGTCCTCAGGGGAGGATGCTGGAAGTGTTCCTTGCTCAACTGGGCAGTAACAGCTGAACAGAAAGCACAGCAAAAACATATATTTTTTTCCCCCTTTGAGGTTAGTAAAAATGGAATTCTGTGTGTTCTTTCAGTCATTCATGTGACTACCTCTAATAAACAGTTGACTTACGAGCTATGTGTGTTGGGTGAGAGCTCAGAGAGCTTTGTGTAACTTCCACAAAGGGCTTCCCTGGATGTGCCAAGGTAACACTTGTACTCAGACCACTAGAATTTAGTTTATCTGTCAGCTCTTGTGACCTTTTATGCCAGTCTCAAGAGGACTGGGTTTTGGTTTCTTTTAATTCCCTTTTTGCATGGCTTAGCATTTTTGGGGGCTGTTGCTTACATATATTTTGTATTTGATTATGTTTTATAATATACGCTGTTTTTTTCTATAATATATAAATACATATGTTACAAAAATTAAAGGTCTGGTTGCAGAGTCTTCATTTCAGCCACATTGCTGTACATCCTTAATAATCTTATGGTTGTGTCTGGGCTAGTGAGCTCCATGAGATGATTTTGGAGTCAGTGCAGTCTGTTTCGCTCCATTCCTGTGTGCTGTGTTTCTGGGCTGGGGAGGCAAGGAGGTTTTGAGTTATAAAAGCATGAAATCACTTATACTCCCTCTTACCACCAGCATTTCTTTGTCATGTTTGCTTAGCAGAATATGCACCCAGCATGCCAAACCTAGGAAAATATGATTGCAGAACTAATAACATTAGCTGAAGATTCTTGGCTGTTGCAATAAGCAGTCTTTTAGTAGTCTTTTTTTTTTTTCTTTCATTTTTAAGTCTTGTTCTTTCAAGCAGATGACTTCAGCTTAAACCCTTGAACCTTAGGGTGACTGTGAAGCTTTGTTTTTTGGGGGTTTGTTTGTTTTTGTGTTGGTTTATTTGTTTTATTTTTTAAGTTTCTAGGGATTTTTTAGGATCTCTGTCAGATGCTGGAAACACCTGAGGATTGTCTCCAGGACACACTAACTAGTACATGAAGTGGGAACAATTAATGTAAATGCAGTTAGAGTTACAGCATAACTTTTTGAAGTCTTTGAGTTTCTGGTCAC
>NW_009952282.1:265057-294962 GCF_000747805.2 Chaetura pelagica
ACTAAGATGACTGTTTAGCTTTGTATGAAGTGAGAGATTATTTAAGGATGGGCTCTTTGAGAATTGCAGTGGCTGCTTAGTAATTCCACTGAAGGGTGGTTTCTGAGCCTACAGGAGGTTGGCAGCCTAGCTGGGTTCTTCTCATGGACACCTTGAGCATCTGGCTGGAGTTGTGCAGAACTAGAACTAGCAAGTTCTAGTCCTGCTGTTAGGGCAACGTAACTGAAGAATGAAACATGAAGTTCAACAGACTCTGGGGCTGTTGGTTGCTTTAGTCCCTGGGCGTGTTATAAATCACTTCTGGAAATAATGTGAAAATTACTGAAAAGAACTTGAGCAGCCTTTGAGTTGCTGCAAGGAGAAAACATCCTGTGCTGAAGGAGCCTTGAAGAATGGCATCATATTTCTCCTTTAGTGTTATTTTATGCTTAGGGGGAGGTGGGGGATTTTTTTGTTTTGAAGTAGCTCTACTCAGGTTTAGGTCTTGCTCTTTTTTGGTAAAGAGTCTGTTTTAACATAGCTTGAGGGGCTCGGTCTCCCCATGAATTTTGGCATGGCTATTCAGAGTTTTTCACTGCAGTGTTATGGCATGTTTAGTGTGAATGATTGTCCAGAATGCCAGGAGGTGTCTTTCTAATATTTTATAATAGATAACAGGCTTTTTGAGGGTTTAATTGGCACATGCTTTCTTGGAACTTAAATTCTTACTTGATGTTTATGCTGTGTGGCTTTCAAATACAGTGTGTGCACCAAAGGATGAGAAACTGATACTGCTTATTCTTTGACTTCTGCAGAGAACCTTGTGTTTCCTAATCTGACTCATCTTTGATGTTTTATTCCCCAAATTTGTGTTGGGTGATGTCAGGTTTCCATTTTTTAAAATGTGATTTCCAACAGTTCTGTGGAAATTCAGCATAATTCTTAATTTTATTTTATTTTATTTTTTGTAGGAATGATCAATAAGGATTGTAGTTACTTCCTGTTTGCCACGAGAGATAAAGTGCATGACTCTGCACACAGGTTGTTTAGCTATCTGAATTCACCTTCTGATTTGGATAAGCTTGCTCTTTGAATAGATGAATGTTCCCCCTCCTTGAGTTGCATTAACTGTTCTGGGGCTGCAGCTGCCCTGGTCCCCTGTCTTTTTGGAGGTAGTTTTTTCTCATAGCATCCTTTGAGATGCAAGGGAAGATAGTTGTCTGATTGATAAGCTGGTCTTATGTTGTTTTTTTCTTGTATTTTATGATAACTTCCACTCCTATTTCTCTTGGTTTCCTGGGTAGTGAGACTGCTACAATACTTCAGACTTGGAGGAGACAGCTATATGAATTTTTGAAGGTGTTGTCTGTTTGATGTGACAAGTGCTCTGGGACTGGTGGTGGTTTTCCTTCTTGTCGATAGCTTTTAGATCAAATGCAAGCTGGTGCCAGGGGGAGTGTATGTCTCTCACAAAAGAACCTGACCTTCAGTTCACCTTCTTCAGGGCAGCAGGTTTGAGCTAAGGGGCAGCAGGTGCTGAAGAAATCTGGAAGATAATAGGAAAGTACACTGACTTTGTATTTATTAGTTTATCGACTAGATAAGTCTTCTAGTAAATGCTCTTGCAGGAAAGTGAGCTTTGCTGGTGGGAATCGCACAGTGGGTGGTGAATGCTTGGGAAGGATGAAGGGCCAGGCTTTGTGAAACAAGTCAGCTACATAGATGGTAAATCTACTCTTCAGCTTACTTGGTCTGGATCCTTGTGACCAGACAAGTGACAAATCCTTGAAGGTGCAATGGTACAGTTTTTCAGTTCTCAAGGTGTTAGAGATAATCTTAAGTGGGTGTTTAATTCAGAGGCACAATTTTCAGCCTAAAATCCATAAATCCATAGTGAGTTTCTCACTCATTGCATTTATCTCAGCCTTTTCCTTCATCCAGACTTGTCTGGATAGGGAAGACTTAATTCAGCAATTCTTTGCCAGCTCTCTGTGGCTGCCTGCTGCTTTTTTAATGTGGAAAAAAAAAAAAAAAAAAAAAAAAGAAAAAAAAAAAAAAAAAAAAAGCTGTAACTATCTGAATTATTTCAAAGTGGATTGAGTGAATCAATTTAGGAGCCACAGGTGCTAGGGACTGGCATGAATAGGTGTATGTTGGGATGTTTATAAAATCCTGCTGGGAAACATGCCCCAAGACTCTCCTTCTCTTCCTTGTCAGCTGGACAGGTTGGAGTTTGGTTTCTGCAGGCAGGAAGGGAGTGAGCTTTCCAAAAACACTGAGAGGCAGCCTGTGTGGTTCAGGTGAGGCCCATTTCTGCTGCAGTGCTGGCTCTAACTCTTTGGTAGATGGTTTTATTTTTCCTTTCTGTGTATTGTGATGCCCAAAGCCATTCAGTGGGTAACGTGGTTTGCGAGTGTGTCTTTCTTTATCCCAGTGTTGCTTTGGTTTAATATCCAGCAATGGTAATCACTTGAGACTGTTACAGATGACAGACATGTCTGATTGTGTATGTACACCTTGCTTAGCAATTCAGAAACAGGGAAACAAACAATGGCTGCTGTGTATGTATCATGTAGGGGATAGAGCAGGGCACGCTGGACCTGTGTGTCAGCTGTGATGATGAACAAGGGTAATTAAAATTATCTTAGGAGAAGCAGCTGGGCAGCATGGAGGCAGTGTTTCTGGGCCTGGAGGCAGCAGTGGTGGGACACCTTGATGAAGGAGGGCAAGTGGAAGGTTATGTTGCCATTTAATACATGTCCCTTGCTTAGTTCCTTTTATAAAAGCACAAGGCTTCTGTGCAGCATTTAATTTCCTGATGCAGCCTAGCAAGGTGATCCTGCATGAAACTGTTTAGTGCCTTCTCCCCTTTTTCTTAGTGTTGTATGGATTCTACAGTTCCTATCAGAGGAAAGGGCAGTGTGATTTGGTATTCTTACTCCATTAGGTTTCCTGATAAGCTGCAGCCCCAGGGAACTGGCAGGGCCCAAATGATATGTAAATATTATGCACTTGCGCTGGAGGCTGGCACTGAGGCAGATAAGGTGAGCAAATTGTCATGAGTTATTCATCTTATTGTCTGATTAAGAGGAAACTGAAGTGGACAATATGGGTTATCTGAAGACAATGTTCTTGTGCTGTTTTTACTGCACATTTTACTAACAGGAAGAACTGTATTTTAAACATAAGGACAAGCTCCTAGAGCTCTATTTTCTCATTTTGTTTTATAGTAGCTGTTCTGTTATATACCCAGATGTATCTTTTCAAATTGTTCATGTTCACAGTGGTCTCCCTTTCTCCATGACTTGGCAGTCATTTACATAATATGGTGGAACAGCACCTTTGGAAGGCTGATTAGGATTTGTGTGAGTCATCTTTTAGATCAAATGCAAGCTGGTGCCGGGGGGAGTGTATGTCTCTCACAAAAGAACCTGACCTTCAGTTCACCTTCTTCAGGGCAGCAGGTTTGAGCTAAGGGGCAGCAGGTGCTGAAGAAATCTGGAAGATAATAGGAAAGTACACTGACTTTGTATTTATTAGTTTATCGACTAGATAAGTCTTCTAGTAAATGCTCTTGCAGGAAAGTGAGCTTTGCTGGTGGGAATCGCACAGTGGGTGGTGAATGCTTGGGAAGGATGAAGGGCCAGGCTTTGTGAAACAAGTCAGCTACATAGATGGTAAATCTACTCTTCAGCTTACTTGGTCTGGATCCTTGTGACCAGACAAGTGACAAATCCTTGAAGGTGCAATGGTACAGTTTTTCAGTTCTCAAGGTGTTAGAGATAATCTTAAGTGGGTGTTTAATTCAGAGGCACAATTTTCAGCCTAAAATCCATAAATCCATAGTGAGTTTCTCACTCATTGCATTTATCTCAGCCTTTTCCTTCATCCAGACTTGTCTGGATAGGGAAGACTTAATTCAGCAATTCTTTGCCAGCTCTCTGTGGCTGCCTGCTGCTTTTTTAATGGGGAAAAAAAAAAAAAAAAAAAAAGCTGTAACTATCTGAATTATTTCAAAGTGGATTGAGTGAATCAATTTAGGAGCCACAGGTGCTAGGGACTGGCATGAATAGGTGTATGTTGGGATGTTTATAAAATCCTGCTGGGAAATCTGAATTATTTCAAAGTGGATTGAGTGAATCAATTTAGGAGCCACAGGTGCTAGGGACTGGCATGAATAGGTGTATGTTGGGATGTTTATAAAATCCTGCTGGGAAACATGCCCCAAGACTCTCCTTCTCTTCCTTGTCAGCTGGACAGGTTGGAGTTTGGTTTCTGCAGGCAGGAAGGGAGTGAGCTTTCCAAAAACACTGGTGAGAGGCAGCCTGTGTGGTTCAGGTGAGGCCCATTTCTGCTGCAGTGCTGGCTCTGCATCATTCCTCTAACTCTTTGGTAGATGGTTTTATTTTTCCTTTCTGTGTATTGTGATGCCCAAAGCCATTCAGTGGGTAACGTGGTTTGCGAGTGTGTCTTTCTTTATCCCAGTGTTGCTTTGGTTTAATATCCAGCAATGGTAATCACTTGAGACTGTTACAGATGACAGACATGTCTGATTGTGTATGTACACCTTGCTTAGCAATTCAGAAACAGGGAAACAAACAATGGCTGCTGTGTATGTATCATGTAGGGGATAGAGCAGGGCACGCTGGACCTGTGTGTCAGCTGTGATGATGAACAAGGGTAATTAAAATTATCTTAGGAGAAGCAGCTGGGCAGCATGGAGGCAGTGTTTCTGGGCCTGGAGGCAGCAGTGGTGGGACACCTTGATGAAGGAGGGCAAGTGGAAGGTTATGTTGCCATTTAATACATGTCCCTTGCTTAGTTCCTTTTATAAAAGCACAAGGCTTCTGTGCAGCATTTAATTTCCTGATGCAGCCTAGCAAGGTGATCCTGCATGAAACTGTTTAGTGCCTTCTCCCCTTTTTCTTAGTGTTGTATGGATTCTACAGTTCCTATCAGAGGAAAGGGCAGTGTGATTTGGTATTCTTACTCCATTAGGTTTCCTGATAAGCTGCAGCCCCAGGGAACTGGCAGGGCCCAAATGATATGTAAATATTATGCACTTGCGCTGGAGGCTGGCACTGAGGCAGATAAGGTGAGCAAATTGTCATGAGTTATTCATCTTATTGTCTGATTAAGAGGAAACTGAAGTGGACAATATGGGTTATCTGAAGACAATGTTCTTGTGCTGTTTTTACTGCACATTTTACTAACAGGAAGAACTGTATTTTAAACATAAGGACAAGCTCCTAGAGCTCTATTTTCTCATTTTGTTTTATAGTAGCTGTTCTGTTATATACCCAGATGTATCTTTTCAAATTGTTCATGTTCACAGTGGTCTCCCTTTCTCCATGACTTGGCAGTCATTTACATAATATGGTGGAACAGCACCTTTGGAAGGCTGATTAGGATTTGTGTGAGTCATCAGAGGCATGAGTAATGGGTGGTTCTCAGCCCCTACAGAAATAACTTTCTAAGTGATAAAGGTGAAGTGTTAATTGGAACCAGCTGATAGATCTTGGGTTACCTCTGCCTTATATTGAATGGTCTGGAGACTAGTGTGCAAGCTGTTGTGAATCACTCACCCAAACCACCTATTATTAGATGAGTTGAGCTTTCTTGGCTGTATCTTGTTGGTATTTAGGGTATAAAATATTTATCCATAAATGTGAAATAACATAGCAAGTGTGTGGAATGGAGAGATTTCACTATTGGGAATCCCATTTTTCAGAGTTATAGTGAGACACAAAGGCCTGTGTCCCTTTATTCTACTGCATGGATGTTTAATAAGTAGGTCTGCTTAGTTTGAAGACTTCCCTATTAACCTAGCTTTGTGTTTCTCTGAAGAGAGTGTACTGAGAGGAGGCGAGTTGGACTTGGTCAGTGCCATCCAGTTGTGCTGGTGGGTGTCTGTGCCTGACTCAAGGGGAAGGCAGCCACAAACACTTCCTGGCTGCTGTGCAGGGAAAGGAAACCCGAGTGCTGCAGAAGAAATCCCTCTGCTGTGGAGATGTAGTTTATGCCAATGTCCTGTGGCATTTCAAATAAAGTTCCAGGAAAAACCCACTTCCTAGACAGAACTTCTTTTAATGATGCTACATGGGTAGCTGGGCTCTGGCTGCTCTCATAGTCTCAGTGAAAATGTTGGAAGGACTGAGTGCTAAAAATAACCCCACAGAAGTGGTTTGTGTCAGCCTTCCTGAAGGAACGAATCCCTTTAATTAGTAAGACAGTGAAGTTTATTTTGGGGTTTGCATTGTTTTCAAATTGGGATGTGAACTCTTGTGCACTGTAGTAGCTTTATAAAAAAGTGAAAATTGTGTAGCTATGACGGGGCCTGCTACAGCTGTTGGCAGCAGCTGCAGCTTGAACTGTGCTTGTCCTGGTGCCTGCCTTTGCCTGGGAAAAAATAAATCCATTTAAACATGGAGGAGGAGCCAGAAGTTGTTTTGATCTGCACCAGTAGCTGCCTTGATGTGCAAACCACATGTTATGTCTATATGCAATCCCAGAGACGCTCTGAGTTTCCCCTTTTCATGCACACTCAGCTTTTGGTAGCACCATGGAAGGTTGAACAGAAATTGTCAAACTTGTTTGAACTGCTAAAAATCCACACATATCCATCAGGTAAATCCCAGCTGAACACATCCTCAGCATTGCTGTCCTTGAGAGCAGGGCTGTCAAAAGTATCTGAGATCTGCCTGATGTGTGTTGCCCTTGGGTTTGGCCTCTCTGGGCCATGCTTTGGTCTAGCAGAGGCTGATGTGGAGAGGCCAGAGGACTTTCAAAGCACTGTTGTGTTCTGTAGAGTCAGAGGACAAGTCACCAAATGGAAAAACCAGAGAAACTGCCCTCCTTGCACCCTGAAGGTGAAGCTTGCCCTGTCTGGTTGAAGTTGAAGCAGCACCTGAGGTATCACTGCAGCCATCTCAAGGACCCAGTAGAAGAGCTTTAAACAGTGAAGAGCTGGTCCCACTGATCATTTCCGAGATGCTGAAAGTGTGCATTTAGTGTGGCATGTTCTGCTGCTTGTTGGGTGGTTTTGTTGGGATACGTGGACTGCAGCTGTTTAATTTCTCATTTTCCATTGTACTGCTTCCAAATGGCTGCATTTTATTATGGGTTTAAGGCTGCAGTTGATTGTGCTAATTATTTTTTTAAGAGCATGTGCTAGTGTTGCTAGAGTTGAGGCTGACACCCTTCTTGTTAGCTTTGAAGTGCTTTTTAGATCTTGGTGGTTTTTTTACTTTTCAGATTTTAAAAGTTTCCTGTAATGAGTTTCAGTTGCTAATGTGGTTGAGTTGACCTTAGGAAGTGGTACAAAGGTGAAAAGGAATGAAAGCTCTGATGACAAAACTGGCCTCCAGCTTTCTTGTCTCAGCTTGTGAGAAGGCAAGAGGAAGTTGTGGCATTAATGGGGGACAGAGTAAGAAGAGAGAGTTATTTCTTCAGTGTCTGGATGCAGGGGTTTAGCAAGGAGTCCATTTACAATGTGGCTTGCTAGACTGTGCCATAGGTGAAGCCAGAAGAATGTTGAGATGCATCAAGTGGACTTCTGCAAAAATTGATTATTTTTCCAACTTCTCCTTTCAGTGGGGTTCACTGGCATGTTGTGGGTACAAAAAGCACAAGAACATGTTTGTAAGGAAGGAGGTTCAACTCTCTTAGGTGTATTGGAATTGTTTTCTGATTCCTGAACTCTGCATGGCTTCTTTAAAGATAAAATTCCTAGTACAATTATTTGAGTTTAAAGTACATGCCTGAGGTGATGGGAGCCTGATGAAGCTCTGAAAACATGCTTGAGTTTCTTGGCTTCACCCAGGAAGCACAAATGAGGATATAGCCAGAGGGCAATATTTTTGCAAATGCTGAGGAGCACTTTTTTTCCCGGATGAATGTTTTTTAAAAATGTAATATTACCAGTTTTAGCAGAGCTAAAAATTCAGCTTTATCAACCTTAAGTGGACAAGTATTAGTGAACTGGTATTTGTGCATAGCCTGCTTCCAATAAAAGTGTTGGTAGCCTCAGAGGCACGTCTGGTTCTGCCTTGATGTAGGTCCCAGTGATTTGGGGCATTGTACCAGTTCTTCACGTGATGTGGGAAGGTGAGTTGTGAGCGTGGCTCATGTAGCAGTGATAATCCATGTAGTAATTATGATAATTGTCTCCCTCTCCCCTTGCAAACTTGATCTGGCATGTCTGACCTTTCAAACTCTGCAGTAGCTGTTGAGGTTTGGAAAAAGCTGAATTTACCATGAGGTTGCATGTGACTTGCAGCATCATTTTTGTCCAAGTCACTTCTTGCTGCTCCAGAGCACTGGAGCAGGCACAGGTGAGGTGGGACAGGCTGCCTGGGAGGAGGAGGCTGAGGAGGCTAAGGAGAAGGAGCGGATGGGTGCAGATCTTGGGATCACAGGGATTGATTTGCTTGCCTTCAGCTCCTTAGAAACTTTAGTTTTATCTGTGGGTGGAAGTTAAAGGAGGCTTTGTTGTTAGTCACTGAGTCTAAAGTTCATCTGACAGGTATTCTCAGTTTCCAAAATAAGTAATTCTTTCTTGTATAGGTCTGCTGTGTTCTGCAGTGCCTTGTGATAGCAGGTGCTTTTTAAATAGGAAGCTGGGGAAGGAAGTATCTCTCCTCATGCAGCATTTAATCACTTATTACCTTTTTTAATTGTTATATTGCAAACAGAGTTAATGGCAGCCCTAACTCCTTCCTCCCTGGCTTTCCTTCTGCTTGAGAGCCCTGCTTCTTGCTCAGCTGTGGAATGTGTTAAGACAGTTTTTTAGTGATGCTTTTATGGTTCCCTGGGTGTTTGTTTTGGTGCTTTAGTAGTCTCTTAGGCAAAATGGTAATGAAATTGAGTAAGTGGATGTTGGCCTTATTACAAGAAAATAAGACCTGACTGAGCACTGAGGTGAGTATCTGCACTACTCACGTGTGCTGCTGAAGCTGAGCCTGGGTGTCCCTGGGCAGTAGCAGGAAGGAGATGGCACAGGATGGAGGACACCCAGGGCACCTGCCTTCCCTGGGCCCAGGAGGCCCTTTCCTTGTCCTGCCAGGCTGAGGAGACAGTGTCTGCCAAGAAGACACAAACCAGGTGTTTCCATCACCTGTCCCCACCTCATTTCCTGCTTTGGCTTCTCTGTCTCAGCTGTTAGGGAATGAACCTTTCCATCTTAGTGAATCTTTTGCAATTGAAGTAAAAAAAAAAAAACTCTTTCCTTGTTGCTGTAACTAAGGCTTTCACGTTGGTTCCAGCTCAGCTCCAATTCCCTTTGAGAGCATGCCTTGGATTGCATTAACATTTGCTTTGACGTTTTACAAAAGCCTTGTTTAAACAAGTTAGATGTGCATCAGGCTAATAAATATAAAAAACCCATCAGATTATTCCTGCTGTGTTGTTCTCTGGAGAGCAGTGTCTCATTTGTGTATTTTCCACTAATCATCTCCAAATCTTGCATGGGTGATAGCAAGTTAGGGAAAGTGGACTTAGTATTACATATGGTATAGTCAGGGAAAAAAAGGCTCTGTTTTGACAACCAGCATAGCAATTGGGAGACATGACTCGAGTTCTAAAAAATGTTTTCAGAAATGTGTTGCATAAACAAGTAATAATTTCCCTTGTGGAGAGGGGAAATGTTTTTCTAGATGTACTTCTGTACAAACATGCTGGACCCATTTTCTCTAGCCGTGACTGAAAGAACTGAAAAAGTAGATGAGTGATGGTGTGATGATGCCAGAGCACAGATTTTGGTTGACGAGCAAGGAAGTGGGGCCAGAAGTCAATTTTGAAGCGGTTGAGCTTTGATGCTGTGTGTTTTTGCATCTGGGTGCTGTGACTGCACCAGATGGCACAGGGCAGTGAAAGAATAGAGCATCTTTGATGGCACCATTGCTCGTTTGACAGTCTGGTCTAGCACAGCTTGCTTGCAGGTTACTCAGGAGGCCAGAGCCTTGAGGCATGTAGAAGAGTGTTGGTTTGGAAGCTGAGTTACTGCATCCCACCCATTTCACCATATTGACTTCATCGTGCCTGCCTGGGTGTGACAGGGGTAGAATTTGCCTCTGTCCATATTAATCACCCTTCCAGCTTGTAACCACAGAGCTGAGAAATTGAGAATAAGCCCTATAGATGGACGGATAAATGACGTGTTGGGGAAGGTCAGGCTTGGCTTTTATGGGGGAAACCATGCCTCACATTTACTGGAGTACTGTGGGGGGAGAATAAGGGAATTATGTTTATTTTTGTGGCTGAAATAATTGCTCTTGCTAGACACTTGAACCAAGTGGCCGCTAGATAAGAGGGAGGGTCCTCTTGTGTTTAGAGCTTTTTAAAAATTAGGAAATAAGGTATGTGAATAAATAGTTGGTTTTTCCCAGCAACAGGTCTTGGAGGGAACCTGTTCTGCAGCCTATTCTTGTTAAGATACTAATAAATGCCCTGGGAGAGGGGATGAAATAGGGTGACAATTTACTGTTCAAAGAACAGGAGCTGATTGTGCAGAGTTGCAGGTGAAACGGAGTATGGGTGTGTGCAAAGAGACACACAGGGAGGGGACAGTGCCAGCTCATGTGTCACACCTGGGAATGAGCCGTTGAGTCTCAGTAGAGATCTCAGAATCTGCCAGAGCTTTATGGAAATGTCAAAGAAAGTGCTCGGAGGGTCTGAAAGCAGAGAGTGCTAAGGACAAAAAGCAGAGCAAGTTGTTGTGCCTCTACTAAAAGGGTGTAGTGAACCCATCACTGGACGCTTTGGGGGGTGCTTGTGGTCCCCACATCTGGAAATAAGTACAGGAGAACAAAGAGGTGCATTGGAAAGTGAGTTTGGTCCATGCAAGAGCCAATCCAGCTAAGCAGAATGATGCAGCCTGGAAAGGGGAAGGCAAGGAGGATCATTGTGGGAGAGGAGGGAGGTAAAAATGGAATTTTTCTTGATTATTCTGTCTCACACAAGAATTAAGAAGCATCTTGTGAAACTGCTAAGAGGCAGCTTAAAAAACGCCCAATAAATTTTTCTTTTGTTAAAATTCAAAAGACAATGGGTCTTTGAGTCTCTGTAGGACATAGAGAGTGTTGGTCCTTAGCAGGGATGCATGGCTAGTAGCTGAGGGATAAATCCATGAAGGACTGAATTTATGCAGAGGCTGCTTAAAGCTGAGCTGTGTGTTCAGTTGGGGGAGAGCAAGGCTAAGGTGTGTGGGACCCCCCTGTCCATTCCCATCTGCTGCTGAACTGTGCCAGAGTGGGAAGGCAATGGGTTATTAGTCTGGGTTTTGGTGTTTGTTGTTATTCAGAGCTTTACTTTTGGCTCTGTCTTCTTATGCATGACTCGATAGTCCCTTTAACTCCTTCCTCCTGTGCCTTTTGGTTGTTTTCCTCAGGGTCTCTGTGGTTTTGCTCATCTGCTGCTTTGTCCTTCACATTCTGCTGCTTAGGTTTTGGTGCTGCTCATCTGTTGCCCCAGCATAACCTCTTCTGTGAAATCCCAGTGGTGGAAGTTCTGAGCATGCAGACCTATTCACTGCATACTTGGTTTTCATTGAGTACTGCAGCTGGTTTACCTCTACATTAACTGTTTTCTTCTCTACCAAGTAGTCACCAATTTGTTCTTGTTTGTTTTTTGCTTTTTGAGTTAACAGCTGCTCGTATCTCTCTGAAAAGTCTTTTCAGCCTGCCAAGCAGTGCATCTCAGTAATCTTTTTGCATCTCTGTTGTGACCTTCTATTTGGCAGACAGAAGGAAGAAGCTTTTTCTGTATTAGTTTAGACTCCTGCTCTTCTTTTCCCCAACTTCATCTTTTTTTTTTTTTTTTTATTTGTATTTTGACATTTATTCTTTTACCAACTGTATAAGCTCTCCTTCATTGCTGATATATTGTAGGAAGGCTCCAGCTGATGTAATCGTAGAAACCATTTAAGCCAAGGGTGTTTTGTTCCCCTCCTCTGAATCTCTGGGTTTGCCCAGTGCATCTGCAGGCTGGGGGGATGGATGGGGTGGCAAGGGAAGGGGGATGGATGGGGTGGCACAGCCAGCTTGGTGGAGGTTGACTGGTTTGTATGAATCCTCTTTGACAGGGATGCTTTTTCTGTTGTGCTTACACAGGACATTTCATTTAGAAACATTTTTTAAAAGTATAAGACTTAGAAAATACTAGTTACACTTAAAAAAACAAACCCAAAACGAACTGTTAAGGTGCACTTAATTTCCAAGTGATCATTTTTTCCCAGTTTTACTGGGGCAGGGAACAGCTTTCGTACAGCTGTGCTTTCATTTTCTCTTTGTCTGCTTTTAATACTCCTGTCATGTTGTTGTCATCATGGCCCTGGTGTGAAAGGGGCTGGCCAGGACCACAGGTCCTCAGTGTCTCATTTCTCCAAGGGCTGCCACTGTTGCTGAGTGTTAGAGATCATGCATTTTATTGGAATGAAGTTGTAATCTTGATAATCCTTGCTCAGGATGCCCCTCTTTGCAGTGCATTTCTCCAATAGTGGAGTTGCCTCAAGAGAAAACAGTGGGTTTATTTGTGGGATTTTAATTTGTCTTTAACTGCTCATCAGCTCCAGAACCTCATCCACTGTGAAAATACAAGGAATATGAAGTTTTTCTGTTTGATTATGTCATCTGTTTAGACTGTAAGCTGTTTACAAGGGAAAAATATCTTCCCTGGTTTTGGTTTGGTTTGTGGGTTTTGTTTTGTTTTCAGGTGGGAGGGTTAAGGTGGCTGCTGTTGGTTGGAGCTATGTTATGATGAAGGCAAAACAATGATTTTGTTGATGTTAGGTGTAAAACTTTGACATGAAAATGTTTTTTTGGGGAATATTTTGGGAGACATCATCATGTTAGCCTTGTTGAAGGAAGCATGGGACTTCTCCCAGCTGTGGGTGCTATGGAAAAAAACATCATTGAAACCACCTGAAAGCTGTTTGCTCAACACGGTTAAGCACAGCTGCAGCTGTCTGGAGAGTATTAGCAGCAACCAGGTACTTGCAGTTTCAACCCTTAAAAAATTCCAGGGCAATTCCAAATTTCAAAAATTCCAAGTGACAGGGAGGTGGTCTGAAATTCCCAAGCCCAAAAGGGTGTTTCAGGAGAGGCAGGTTGGCTGTGAAGGTCGCACAGCTCTCTCCCTCACCAGTCCGGGTGTTTCCATGGCAGCACAAAGGAGAATGCTGTTGCAGCTGCCAGTTGCTATTGGAAAATAGCTTTTAGATTTGACCTAAATTTCTATTTAATATAGTTCTCAGTAGCAGGGCATGGTTTTCCAGATGTGAGATGCACGTGTGGGTCTAATGAGTTTTGGCTGAGGTGCCTTATGCCTTAAAGAAGCTGAGCTTAGGGCAGTTGTCTCTCTTCTAATTAGTAAGTAGGTATTGCCAGTGATAAATCTGACTGATACCAAGCATGTATGTTGGAACTGTAAGAGCTCTGGGGATTTCATCTTTTCAGACAATAATGAGAAGAATGGAGGAGCCTTTAAAACTCACAGCTGGCAAAATTCCATCTTGTTTTAGGATTGTGCTTGAGTTGCATTGTGGCAGTTTTCATGCCTTCTTCTGCAGTGTGTGTATTAATCCTGTTAACAAAGTGTAAATACAGAGTTGTGCGTGATGGGAGGTGACTTCCCAGTGCTCTCACCAGAGCCTGGGGGTTAAACTGCCTAAGGAGAATAAATAACACTTCTGCAATTTGTTGACGAGGGGATTGTTTGGTGTCAGGTAGTTGCAGCAGTGATTCCTACATGGTGTAAGGGGAAAGCCATGTAATCTAAATTGTATCTGAGTAAGTGAATGGGGAGGAAAAACTTTACCTGGAAAATTTTACAGGAAACTTTACCTGATGGTGATATGGATGGTTTTATAAAAATTGTATTTGTTATTGCTTTGTAGTTATTGTAGATAAATATATACAGAATTGAATGTTTATACAGAAGGCATCCATATGAAAAGCAGACTGATTTAAAAACATACAGGTATAAGATAAATGAGAAAAGTAATGATTAAAATATTTTTTTTTTATTATGACACACTCTCCCAAACAATATTTTATGCAAAGTTTAAAAATAACCACATCAGAATATTTTTCTGCTGTACCGTGTTGGAATTGAGTTGGTGCTTTGACTTGAAATGTTGGGAGCTGAGCTGGAGAGGATGTGTGCTGAGAGATTACCCCTCCTCTGAAAACATGCATGTTCTATTAGGATCACAGGTCTGAACCCAATAGTTGTATGTTGCCCTCTTTGCTGAGAAAATTAGCACAGAAGCTTTGAGAAAGTGCTCCTTTGATATGGCTCCAAGAGAGAGATCTGTGGTTTGATCTGCATTTTTGTGGGCAAGTAGGAACTTGTAGGAATATTTTCTGTACCTGATTGTTCTTAAGTTTTTATTTCAAAGCAGGAAGTAACTCTTAAATGTTGCTTGTAGTGCAGAAATTATTATCAGGTTGTGATGCAGTTGTTGGTACTTGAACTTCCTTAATGTGTTGTTGAGGGCTCCTGTTCTCACCAAAAAGAAAATAATCTTTTGCTGAGAGTTTCTACAGAAATCCCTTGGCTTTTCTGTTTTGCTTTTTTTCTTTCTTTCTTCCTTTCTTTCTTTTTTTTAAATAGCTTTTCCTTATTTAAAAGGCCAGCAAAGGGATTTTGCGATAGCCTGAGGGAAGCTCTTACTAAGAAGCTTTCCAAGAATCATGGAAGTCTTTTCATGTCATACTGCAGAGATGTCTGCCTGCTCTTTGCTCATCCCATCAGACACAAAGAAATCTGTGAGCTCAGAGGTTGGATTAAATCGCTAGTTAAGGGTGAGGTATTTTGGTGACAATAAAGGACATGACAAGGTTAGTGGAGTGAGGGCTGGTGGAATGACAGGATGATGCAGAGGCTCCCCTGCACATGGTGGTCTGTGGGCTGCCCTGATATGGTACCCAGGCAGCTTAGGGTCTCCCAAAGTGTGTCACCAGCAGACACGCTTGGTTGGCTTGTGGGGATTTTTGAAGCAGGGGGGACCCAAAGGATGATGTAGATTCAGCCAGGACCAGCTAGAAGTATTTACCTTGTGGTGTGACTGGCTGTGTTGCTGCTCCTACCCATGGCCTTAAATGGAGTTAATTTAGGTTAACAGAGGGGCCTCCAGCGTAAGAAATCAAGTATGGGATGAAACAGACTGCTCAGCACCTCAACCACTCTTTTCCTGTGGTTATTTCTATAATTGCTATGGAACTTCTCCAGTTTTGGTATGTGACTTCCCTCTGCTCTGCTGAGTCGTGAGCAGTTGGATTGACCTCCATCCTGTTGTCTCCCAATAACACTTTTTTGCTAGTATTTATTTAGTTTGTATTGATTGTTCCTGGGTTTGAAGAAGGAAAATTGTTTGTGGAGTGGGTTTGATTTTTATTGGCATTTAAAAAGTTATTCTATGCAGAGCTTTTATATACAGAGTGTTGAAACAGTCAGACCTTGTTGGAAGTCTGCTGTGCTGTGCCACACATGGATCTTGCCAAGAAGGGTGATCAAATCTCAAGATTTCACCACAGTTTTGTGTTGGTAGGGAACCAAAATTGCAGGTACCCCTGATTCTTGGTGCTGGAATGAGCAGAGAAGTTCTTCTGGCTGGAGCTGAGTTACTAAACTGACATTTTGAAAAAGCCAAGGACCTTGTTTTAGTTTCTGCTTTGGTGTAGTGTTGGGTAAGTGGAACTGAGAGACTCTAAATGTAGTGGCAGAAATTTTAAAGGGAAAAAAGAAATATGACAAAAGGAAGGCTATTTTGTGGAAAAGTTAACTTGACAAAGACAATGCAACTTAAACTTCTTGTGGCACGTTTTAAAAATAAATGACACCATGCGTATTTGAAGCTTTTGATCATTGATGCAGAAGTTAAATTAACAGGACATGCAACTGTGATTAATTATTGACAAAGGCTATTCCTTTCATATGTATGGTCTGTAGTTAGATGTGAAGGTTGAGTTCACTTGAATTCCAAAGACGGAAAGTAATGCAAACAAGGCTCCAGCTTCATACATGTGGCTCTGTTTAATATGCAAATCTCTTCCAACATGTTTAGATCAACATGTGGTAGTGGGATTTTTGTTTCTTCAGGAGAGTGTGTTTGTGGACTCCCCAGTCTGGGTTTTGCATGCTGCAGTTTGATGCATCCCATGTTTTATAGCTGTAGCTATAAGTTAGGGGACTTTTATTTAAAAAAAAAAAAAAAAAAAAAAAAAGCAAATCTCCAAGCTTATGTGTCATGTTCTGTCTGCAAGTATTTGGCCTTTTCACCTTAACTTCCGTGGGTCTTGGGATTAACTTGGAATAAATCATTCCTTTCAGAGATGTTTGTACTAGGAGTAAATTGATTAGCTGGGTACTTCAACATCCATCGAAATGATGGTACATTAGCCTCTTTTTGCTAGAAAAGCACTTGCTGTTTTCTAACAGGTTTTTAACTGTTGTTATTATTTGTAAACATTCCAGTGTAAATTATGATGGGGAGGGAAGATGACCTGTGTCATGTTCTGTCTGCAAGTATTTGGCCTTTTCACCTTAACTTCCGTGGGTCTTGGGATTAACTTGGAATAAATCATTCCTTTCAGAGATGTTTGTACTAGGAGTAAATTGATTAGCTGGGTACTTCAACATCCATCGAAATGATGGTACATTAGCCTCTTTTTGCTAGAAAAGCACTTGCTGTTTTCTAACAGGTTTTTAACTGTTGTTATTATTTGTAAACATTCCAGTGTAAATTATGATGGGGAGGGAAGATGACCTCATAGAACTAATAAAAGTTCAGGTTTTTTTTAAAAGGGCAGTGGGAGACCTTCTGTAGTTAAATTGACAGTTGAAGTTAGTAGTGTTGTAAAAACTTACTTTAAATTAGTTGGGTGGAGGTCAAGCTTTTTTAAAATGGATATTTTTGTAATAAAATTGCATATCAAAGATTCTTGAGTATTTTTCACACTCAAAATGTGTAGTAGTAACCAGGTACTTAACAAAAAGGAGAGAGCAGCTTTGTCAAGAAATCCAGCACCTTCTCAGGTTAGTGTGACTGGTTTTATTTTGCCCTGTAGCAAATCAGAATTTAAATGGTGTGTGTTTCCCATATTGAGAGTACTTGATGTCTCACAGTTTATTTTGGAAGGTCATTGGGTGGGTTCTTGTTGCCTTTCCATGAAGGAAGAACCAAGCAGAGAAAGTAAGTCCATATCCTTGTGCTTCTGTCTTTCCGCTTTGTCTTTTGGCCTCTTGGCTACTTGGAAATTTACCTTTCATTGCTTCTCCTACCTAATTTATGCTTCTGAAATGTACAGATCTATGAAACTTCCTTGTATTTTGCAGCCTTGGCTAGTTCTTCCTGCTGCTGGGACTTGCAGATGAAATAGCAACTTTCCTTTTTATCCAATTATCCATCTTTTGCAGAGCGTGATGAAGGAATAATGCATGTACAGATGTGGGGAAAGGCAAAGCAGGCATGTTCAAATCATGCTACACAAAACGTATCATCAAACTATGCTAATGCATCGTTCTGGAATTAATTATGTCAGGAAAAAGTGTTTTGGTACAAAACAGGCTGCCCAGGGCAGTGGTGGAGTCTGCATCCCTGGAGGGATTTCAAAGCCATGTAGATGTGGTGCTGAGGGACGTGGGTTAGTGGTGGCCGTGGCAGTGCTGGGGTAATGGTTGGGCTTGATGGTCTGAAAGGTCTTTTCCAACCAAAACAGTTGGGTGATTCTGTAAGTGGTACTTCAGGTTATGAAGAGGAATGTAGGTACCTTCGGTCTGTTGTGCAGTTACATGTAATTAACACTTGAGCAAGACTGTTTCATGCAATCGGACTTAACGGGAGAAGTTGTTCTTGATCTGATAACAAAGAGTTTTTGTATGGTAGGGTGTGGGCTTTACTTGCTAGCTCTGCTGTAATCTTGCTGTGATACAGAGACTGTTGGAATAATTGGTGTAGTTATAGGCTAGCTAATCAGTTCTGTTTAGAGAAGAAAAAAGTGGTAATCTGAAGCATCAGATTGATAGGTGCCAATTGTTTGATATCTTTACCAGGGAGGGAGTAATGGCTAAATCAGCACTTTGATATTTTCATGCATTTGAAATAACTGTGAATCTTTGTTATGGTTCCAGAAGTGATGAAAAAAAGTAGGTTAAGTTATGGAACTGTCATTTGAGAAACCTCTACACTTTGCCCTGAAGATATAGGTCTGTGTGGACAGGAACTCTTTGGGTTTTTTTGCCTTTCTATATGGTCAATTCTTTCATAACACGGTTGGGATGAATTGCAATTTGTTCTCCTTTTCCACTGCAAAACCATGAGAACTGGTAGTTCACTGTAAGGGCAAGTTAAAAAAGGATTTGCTTGCTGCTAAAGGCTATAGCAGGTTTCTGGAGGTGGCATTTTGATCCCTGCTGTTTCAGTGCTCTGCAGGCTTTCCAGGGGCTGTCCTAGAAGCTCTGACACCTGGGATGGGACAGTCACAACCACAGCTGAAAGCTCAGCTGGCTGCAGGAGGGGAGCCTAAGGGCTCAGTTTGAGCACTTGTGTCCACACTCTTCTGATGCAGTATTTTCCACTGTACATTGTAAAGGAAAATCTTCCTTCCCAGAGGAAGGTAGGAAAACATCTAGACTGAATTGCAGTCCCTTTCAAGAGACTTAGTCATAAAGCTTCTAGAGCCGGTCTGATCCATGCTGTTCCTGATTGAAATCTTGCTGCTGCTTTGTCTGCATCTCAAGTTCACTTTTGGCTTAGGATGCTGCAGAAAATTTCCTTGAGTCCTGGTTTGAGTCTTCAGTTTTGACATGTTCCTGGTTTCCTGGCTGTCTTCTGGCTGGAAGTGTCTCGACCCTGGGTGAATCCTGGGTCCCCACCTGTGGAATGGGAGGACAGCTTTGTCTTGGGCAGTCACTGAACCTGAGTGATCCACAGGAACAATATATTATTCTACAAGTGCCTCCTGATCTTTACTAAGTATCATCTACTGGTCAGTGCTGTAGTGGAAGGATGCTGCCATGGTTGTTACCTGTTAATTAAAATTAGAATGTTTAACGCTGAAGTGCTTCATTTGCTTTTCCCAAGCATATTTAGAAATCCTTGGGTTTCCTTCTATGATAAGAGATGCTGATGCAATCATGGAGGGGAAAAAGACTTGAAAGCAGTATTTGCTTTCTTAAACCTTTACTAGGTAAACCAGAATTGACAAGCACTGAGCTGCAGGAAAATGATGTGTGCTGTGCCCTAGCCAGGCCTGGCTAGCACAGAAGGCTTGTACAGCCCCATCCACTGTAGACATAAACCTGGGACTTCAGGTTTTATCACACTGGACTCCACGCCTTATGACCGTAATGTCTTCTCTTGCAGCTGGAATACTCAAAAGTCAACCCAAGTCTTTAGAACATCTTAATCTAAGTCTGGTTTTCCTTCTCCTTCCACTCAGTGAGTGGGAGGCAGCTCAAACTGTGATACACCAAAATACTTGTTTTTCCAGAGTGTGTTCATGTAAACACACGTGCTGCCAGTACACACAAGCTTCTTTGTAGCTGGAATGTTAAGTGATGTGATAAATAAAGATAGAGAAGGCTTCCAAAGTCATGGCTAATGTGTCCCTCTAATATAGAGCAAAAGAAATACAGTTAGTGGGAAAGAGATGCACAGTCACCATACAAGTTTGCTTTGAGATTGTTTTGAGCTAGGCAGTGGGAAAGCTTTCTTACAGCTGACAGTTTCTTCAGTTAGTGAGGATACCATCTGGGGTGTTAAATTGCTTCCAACTGTTTCATTCCCTGAATGAAAAGCTAAAGTGAAAGAACCGTCTTCTCCATCCTGCCAGATCAGGGGTGAAGTGATGGCTTACAAAACCTTTGCTTACTTAGTGGCAGTGGTCAGGCCTAACTTTTTCACCTGTTACTTCCTTTAACAATGGGAATTGGTTTACGGCCAGGACCTCTGCAGTGCTGGTTAGTTACTGTGGGATTGCAACTGCTCTGCTTGGTGGGAGCATTCTGCACCAGGCTGCCATTCATCTGGTCGGCGTGGGCTGGGAGAGGTGGCATCAGGGTTTGGAGGAATGCTGCTTGCATTTGTGGTAGAAACATGCTTCTGTGTTTGCTTTCAGTTGAACAGACCTTTACAGAAGGAACAAAATGATAAATGTTATTAGAAGTAGAAAAATAGAGCCTTATTTTCCTTTTTCGTGTGTGTAGAATTGTCAGTGAGGTTGGACCCCCCTGCAGCTCTAACAGCTTTCTTTCCATTATTAGCAACAATGAGCTTCACTCACCATTTTCCAGAAATGAGCTCCTTCCTGCTTCCAGTAGTTTTTATTTAATGTTAAACTGACACTGGTAGTTGCAGTGTTGACCTTAAGTATGATGTATAGTAAAAAAGCATGGTTTCAGAACAGGTTACTTGGGTGAAGCGGTTACTACTGGTGGTGGCAGCTGCAGTTGTTGACATGATGAGCCATCCAGGGCTTTTCTTGTAGGTATTGTGGTGATGGAGGGCAGTTTAGCCGTGTATGGGCTGGGAGAGTCTTTTCAGAGCCCTGAAGGACTAGAGTTAGTTTGAGCTTCTTAATGCCAGTGGAGATGATACAGCAAGACTTGCTGCAGAGAGTCAACCAATTCTGCAGAATGTTCATTTCTGCTCTTCTGGAGCTTTTGTGTAGTTTATCCAAGTTGTTCATGTTTTCATGTTGGGCTTGTCAGTCTTAGGAGACTGAGCATGACTTTTGGTCTCACATACCAAAATCCTGAGCATGCAATTCTGTGAGGCACATGGTTAAATGTTACTGTACTGATTCTGTGAATGTTGTCCATTTTTTACAGATGCCTTTGTAAATAGCCAGGAATGGACACTAAGCCGATCCGTGCCCGAACTGAAAGTGGTGAGTTTGTTTACTTCTGTCTCTGAAAATGTTAATGCACAGGTGAACATTTCTAAGCTTCATTAAATGGCTTTAAACTGGAAGAGGGGAGATTTAGGTGAGACATTAGGAGGAAGTTCTTTGCTGTGAGGGTGGTGAGAGCCTGGCCCAGGTTGCCCAGGGAAGCTGTGGCTGCCCCATCCCTGGCAGTGTTGAAGGGCAGGTTGGATGGGGCTTGGAGCAGCCTGGGCTGGTGGGAGGTGTCCCTGCCCATGCAGGGGGTTGGGACTGGATGAGCTTTGAGGTCCCTCAAACCCAAACTGGTCAGTCGTTCTATGAAATCTATTGTTGGGGGGAAAAATACAGGAAACTATTTTAACAAGTAAAGCATTTTTTTTTCAACAAGACTATCCTTAAGTTTCCGTATCTTCTATTTTTATAATAATGCTTCAAAGTTCTGTTTATGTTTTAGTAAATTTCAACTTGTTCAGCTGCATGAACCAGCTTTGTTAGACCAGCTGCGTGAGACCAACCAGTGCCTTTCTGGAGCAGTGGTGGTATTCCTATGTCCTGCTTATCTGGGTGTAAATTAAGACACTGTTGGACAGAATAAATACGAGACCTTTTGGAACGAAATAATTTCACTTGTTCCAAAGAAATTCTCAAAGCACAGTCAAGCTTCTGTGCTGGTGGATAGCTTTAAAATGCTGAATACCATCAGTGTGTTGCTGATTTTTACAAGCAGGCTTCAGTAGGATGTGGGCATAGAGGTCAGGATTATGTTTCTTACAGCATGCCTGGCACATGCAAATGGGTGACTCACTGTTGTACAAGTTGTCACCGACAGAGCATTGTGTTGCATCCTTGTTAGCTTCATTTTTTCATTTCTGAACTGGGTTAGGGTGGTATTCTTGTTCCGTAACATGCTTGTCATGATTTCTTGCATTTCATAAATAAATAGCAATGACTCAGACTGTGTGTAAAATATGGGAGACAGGAGTATGACTGCTCTGAAAACACACAGGCATATTTGTCACCCTGTAGAGCATCATCCTTAAGTATGAGTCCTGATTTAGAGAGTAATTGTATTAGGTGACAGATTTTTTTCAGTGTGAAGTTTCTTGCTCCTGGTTTTCAGTTGTTACTGGTGGGCAGAGAGTGGGAGCAGGAAGGCTAGGCACTGCACTGGGCACTGGACAGATTCTGCTGGATTCCAGGATGGTGCACTGGTCCAAACACTCTTCAAAGGCTCTGCAAAGACAATAAACAGATGTGTGTCTGACCACTCAAGCTGTGGCTTCTTTTTTATTTGTGTGTGACTGCTGGCTGGTAACAGCTATGCCTGCACTGGGTTTGTTGGTTTGTATTTCTTTTTATGTCTATTATTGTTATTGTTACTACTCTTGTTACCACTCTTGTTACCACTCTTGTTACCACTCTCGTTACCACTCTCGTTACCGCTCTCGTTACCGCTCTCGCTACCGCTCTCGCTACCGCTCTCGCTACCGCTCTCGCTACCGCTACTATGAACTGTTCTCTGTCCAAGTTCTTTCCTGCTAACCTGAAAAAGTGGAGGGTGAAACTCCTTGTAGTATTAGGCCAGCCTGGGATCTTCCCCACCTTTTCAGCCCTGCACATCCCCAATTCTGATTTTTCCTTGGCCCTCCACTCTAGCCCACATTGTTTGTGACACTCAAGGCCTGTGGTTTTGTAGGGGCTGGAGATGTGATTCTGCCTTGCATTTGCTGTCTGCTGGAGGTGCTGCTTTGCCTGAGCTGGTCTGGCACAGCATCCCTTGTAGCACTGGTGTCCTTGTCTTCATTGAAAGTTGCTCTGGGTTGTAAAGAACAAATAATTTGTTCCCCCATCCCTAAAACTGTCGTTGGCTTAGTTTAAGTTGACAGAACTGAGTCGGTTCAAGTAATTTTTGGTAAGGAGGCTAGTTCCTCACCAGTTAGGATTAGGAAGAGGGAGTAAATAACGTGCATAAACATGTGACTTGTTCCTGCTGCAAATTTGTCCATTTGGCAAACTCAGGCAGATCAGCAAAGTTCATCTCTCCAGGGACCTTATGTTCTGAGCCTTTTGGTTAGGGTCAAGATAAACATGTAAGAACAGAGCAGCCTTAGGTTTGTTTAAAGGGCAAAATAAGTTCCCATCTCCTCCCACAAAACCCAAGGAAGCACAGTGTCCTCAGAGCTGTGTTCAAGGGGAGATCTGGATAAGGAGATGGCAACTGGGCAAGAAAAAAAGCTTTAGTGAAAACGTAGCGAAGGTATATTCTGGAAACCCTGCTGTCCCGTGGCCTGTGCAGAGCAGGGCAGGCAGCCAGGCCTGGACCTTGCTCACTGCATCTGTCAGTCTGTTGTTGGTTGATGGCCAGGCCCAAGGGGCAGGACTTCAGTTGGCCAGCAGCACGTGGCTGTGGCTTGGCAGGGGTGGCCTGTTTGGTGCAGCGGGGGTCATGTCTGCAGGCCTCCTAACTCCCTCACGCCCCTCTTACAGCAACAAAAAAGGCCAATCTCTGAGTTTTTGCCATTTGAGCACCTCTGGGAAGAAAGCTGCCTTGGTGTTGGGCTGTAGTTTGCTTCTTCTGCCTGGGTTGTTGGAAACCAGCACTAGCTAAGCAGCCTGACAGAGACATTGTGCGTGCCTGGAGATGTTGTTCTTCTGTTTGGCCAGATGTTCCCAGTGCTGCAGATGCTTGGGCTTGGGCAGCTTGAGTTGTGAAGTGGGTACACTAAGGGGCTTCAATGAGTCCTAGCTGACCTACCAAGACCTGTCTGTGCCCATATACACCATCTGTGCACTTGAGTAGTGAGTCAACGCGAACCACGTGGTGGACAGCCTGCGGAGACGCTTTCCAGCCAGAGAATTTAGTGATGATTTATTGGTTTTTAGTAAAGAGGTGAGGAGTTTGCTCTGAGCTCCAGGCTTCTTCCCTCAAGCCTTTATCTAGGCTGATGTTCCCCCTTAGCAGCAGTGGTGAGATGACTAAAGGAACACTCCTAACTGAGTTTTTTGGCAGATACTTTCATCTCGGCATATTTTGGAGGGGTTTTATTGTGTGGGCTTTCCCCTCAGGTGCACAGAAGCTGTTTCTGTGTTAAGATTTTGCTTTGATATATTGGATTTTTTGGTGGGGGTTGATGAGAATTTGACTTTTTTCCTTTTTTTCTTTTTTTCCCAGGGGATTGTGGGTAACCTAGCAAGTGGCAAGTCAGCTCTTGTGCACCGCTATCTGACCGGCACGTATGTCCAGGAGGAGTCACCTGAAGGTATGTGCAAGTGCAAATTTCACTGATTATTTCTGCCCCACAAACTACATCTGTATTAATTTTTAGTCATGCAGAAATGAATCAGTGAAGAATCTGATTTGCTATTTCAGTGATTGTGGAGATTTTTTCCTTCTCCAGACTGAGACAAATAGATACAATGGGTATGACTGCAGCTTTTCCACAACTACTTAGCACCCTTAAATACTTTGGCACCCATTATTTGTCCCTATGGGAAACTTCTCTTCCTGTGTTGAGAAAAGTTCACTGCTCTCCCTGGTGCTGCTGCTTTCCATTTGGCTGTTGAAAGTCACACAAGTGGCTTTCAACAAAGATACAAAACCTGTATCTCCTACTAGTTTTCTGCAGAATTGGGCCCTTCGGTTTGTGGTGTTTGCAGGAAAAAAAATTTCACAAGTAAAGATCTAACTTGTTCCTTGCTTAATATATTAAATCTCTAGTCTTGAAGTTCTGGGTTTGTTTTTTTTAATGTTCGTATGCCATAGAAAGCTAATTTATACCTGAAAGTGTTGTAGTGTTTAACATTAATTCAAGTTTGTAGCTTGAAATCAAAAATATCGTAGTACTTTGTAGAGGTGTGTCTTGCACTAAATACTTTTTTGGTTTTTTATCTATTCTCCTTATGAACTTTTAAATCCAACTCTGAGACACTGAATTTCTGGTTCCTTCTTTTCCTTACTGGCTGTTCCATTCTTTGCAGATATGGATGCAGGTAACTATACATTGTCTTCATGGCAGCTCTTGTTTTGAAGAGACAGACAGCAGTTTCTGTACTATAGCATTTTCCCCTCGTTTTGTGTATCATTTTGATTTGTTTCCTTTTGATTTCAAGTCTTTAGTACATCTCACTGTTTTTGTCTCTTGCTGTAGTTGTCTTTTCAGCAATAGTTTGTAGTAGCTTCATGCATCTCTGATAACATTTGTTTCCAATTAACTCTTACCAAAGGAAGCTATTAAGCATCATATGTGACACTTTAACAGTCTGGAAGTGTACTTAAAATGGGAGAGGGAAAGGGAGGGATGGGTGAGGTTTTTTCTTGTGTAATTGCACTAATAGCTAAGTCTTGCAGTTTATAAGCTTGCCTGCAATGTTTTTGCTGCTTTGTACCTGGCACTGATGGGGTGATGATGGAGCCTTGCAACAAAACTGCATGTAGATCACATTCATTTCTCTGGGTGCTGCCAGAAAGGGCCATGGATAGTTTCACTGAAGAACACAGCAAGTCTTCAGCAAAAATTAGTATCCCTAGAGATCTTTTTCTTCATTTCATCAGCAGAAAATATTTGGGTGTTTTTTTTTTTTTTTCCTTGCAAGATTCAAATGTATTGATTGTTCACAGGTTTAATCGTGTTCTTCTCTCGAGCTATGAATATTTTAGATGGTGTTCCTTGAGAGTGTTGCCATCTGTCTCCTTTGTCTTCAAAGATTTTTATTTACACTGCTTGAGTGACGTTCCGACTGGTTTTCCTGCAAGGGTTAGGTTACAAAAGCAGAGTCAGATCATGTCTTTGCACATAAGTGTAGCTGACAAGCCTCGCTAATGACACCATTCCATTTCATTAGCAGTAGAAAAACAGGAATAATTAAGAGCTCGAATTCACCTTGTAAGGGATAGGGTCAAGATTTCTAATCAAGTTAGTATTGCAGGAAATTCAACCCATATGACGTGCACTCAGTAAACGTCTGTAGTAGGGATTTGTTGGTGTTTTGTTTCTCTCTCATCCAAGCGCAAGTCGATTGTTCACAGGTTTAATCGTGTTCTTCTCTCGAGCTATGAATATTTTAGATGGTGTTCCTTGAGAGTGTTGCCATCTGTCTCCTTTGTCTTCAAAGATTTTTATTTACACTGCTTGAGTGACGTTCCGACTGGTTTTCCTGCAAGGGTTAGGTTACAAAAGCAGAGTCAGATCATGTCTTTGCACATAAGTGTAGCTGACAAGCCTCGCTAATGACACCATTCCATTTCATTAGCAGTAGAAAAACAGGAATAATTAAGAGCTCGAATTCACCTTGTAAGGGATAGGGTCAAGATTTCTAATCAAGTTAGTATTGCAGGAAATTCAACCCATATGACGTGCACTCAGTAAACGTCTGTAGTAGGGATTTGTTGGTGTTTTGTTTCTCTCTCATCCAAGCGCAAGTCCAGAGGCTGCCATTCCGCAGGAAGAACAGCACTGCAGAGGGGGCTGGTACTGCAGTGTGGAATGTCTGGGTTTTGCATTCTGAGTGGGATTTTGGTAATTGCAGGCTACGTGTGAGCCTTCATGTTGGAGACCGATGCACATCTTCCTCTTTGCCTTTTCTGAGGTCTTTTAAATGTGCTGGATTGTTAGACTGTATAAAGAACAGTGTGTGTATCAGGCAGCAAGGTCTCAGCTGCTTGACTTTTTAAGGAAGCCAAAGTTTGCTGAGGTTTGACAGCTTGCTAACAGCAAAATTTGTCAGGCATCTAATTAGCATCTAATTGGTAAAGTGATGGATGTATACTTGATGTGAAAATAGGGATTAGGACCGGGGACCACTGTTTCTGCTGTCTTTTGCCTTCTAAATTGCTACAATTACCGTGAAACCTGTTCTGAATTAGACAAGTGGCAGACGTCCTGCAGGCATTTAAGGTAGCTTCGCCATTCCACTAAATGAATCTCAGGCCTGTAAAGGTGGTTTCACGTTTCCTTCAGCTCTTTTCTTAGAGAGGAGATTGCTGCCTGACACCACCTCCCCACCAAGAGGAGGAATCATGTCACATTAAAGTGTAGAACAGATTCTCTCTGGCCCAGCTTTCATTTCTGTTCATAATTAATTTTACTCTCCAGTGTGACTGTAATATGAAAACCTTTGTTTTCTTATAGGATAAGTCTTACCTGGGGGGGAAGAGTGACTTTAGACTCTTGCTTTGCATATTTAACATGCTGTGCTCCTGTGTGGTGCTTTTAAAGCAGATGTCTTTTAACGTGAGAAGAGAAATGATGTATTACCCTGTAACAAGTTGGAATTTCAGTAATCTGGGACTAGCAAATGTTTTCTGTAATGATACAGCAGGAAAATGATGGGGAAACAGGGTAATTACTGAGTGAGTTGTGATCTTCTAAGAACCTGCCAAGTGATTGGTAGAAAAACTGTTACTAAACTGTGTTGGGCTCTTTTATGTACCTGAAACAAGAAGTAAGATGTGTGCAACCTGGCACCTTTTTTTACCTGTCTGAAATTGAATTCTACCTGTAGGAACAAAATGAAAGGTGGTGTCCATGGACTTTGAGACAAGTACTTTGCTGATCAAGGTGAACTGAGGTTTACAGGAGTATTCTGTTACTGTTTGGGTTTTCATGTTTGAGAAGCCACAGAGGTGTGAAACATGATTTGAAGGCTTTGGCCACATCTCTAGCATGTCTGTGAATACTCTAATTCATGTCATGATTATTTAAGTATTTTTTTTCTACTAAGTCAAATGTTAATAAATAAAGCTGGCTATGCTGTGGTCCAAGGTGTCTCAGCAGGGATGAGGAAAAAGGTGGTTTTTTTCTCTCCCACATAAAGCATGATGTTAGAACACGGGAGGGATGGGAACACCCACTGCTAAATCTGCCCAGTGGATCTTGTGTTTAAGGAAACCAGCCAGGGGAGCTGAGGTCATCTTAACAACGGCCCATTAAAGTAGAAGCTGCAGAGTAGTTGAATGAGAGCTGGGCAGAGGGCAGCACAGCTGAAGGGAGAAGGCCAGTGCAGGAGGCACAGCAACTGCTTTCCCTGTATCTTGGGTAATTTTGGAAGAAGCTTTTAGGACACAGTTCTGCAGGCTAATTTATGCTCATGAGTCTGGCTTATAAGTCACTTAAAGCATAACTTCTTTCCTGAGACCTGAAATCACCTTTTCTGCTAGTTTTCTGAGAATTGATGATTATCTAGTGGCAGTCTGCTATACTTTAGCCTTAAATGACACCATTTAATTTCACTTAACAGCCTTGACATTAAAAGACACAAATGTTATAGGTAGGCTAATAACTAAATATGGGGTATATTTAAGGTTTCTTTCTTCCTGGAAGAGTAAAATATTTAAGTGCTCTCAAAAAGATAAAGGCAGTCCAGCACCCTGACTGGAGTGAGAAAGTAGCTGTTAAAATTGGTGGAGGGTTCATGTATCTGTGTGTGTAGGAGCTTCTGAATACAATACAATACATATGATATGAAATATAATACAGTATAATATATTGCATGTTTTATATATGATATATATGTATGATATAATATAAATGAAAATGTAAGTTGTGAATCTGCAGCACTATCTGTTCCCTACTTCCTGGGTTGATAAAATCCTTAGGCTTCCCTTGTGCAGAGTACAAAAGACAGGCATTGAAGGCCCTTACAGAGGGTTATTTTTAGGCACTAAAGGTGGCTTTTTTATCTCTCTAATTTTTAAAAATCTGTGGGGTTTTTGTTCCTTACATGATGTGAGGTTATTCAATTGCCTTTGATTTCTTCTTTCCCGTTTTCCCATTTCCTTTAGCCTCAAGCCTAGCAGAGTCCCAGCACACTGGAACCTTTGGTCTCTCCTTGAAGTTTAAGATGCATCAAGTTTCACGTGCCACTTAATTTTGGTTAGAGGCCTCTTACATGTTAAGGACATACTACAATATATATATTCCCTCAGTCAGAGATATAGAATAAAGCCCTAATGTGCTTCCCAGAAAGCTGTGACCATTTACTTTCTTTCCAAACTTGACCTAAAAATAAATCTATACTACAGCAGTTAACTTTTCAGTACCTACAATAAACAGTGTATCACTTCAGTACCAGAAATAATCATAAAACTTTTATTATTAAAATACTAAACAAAGTGTCACCTTCAGCCTTCCCATTCAAGAACAAATGTGATGAAAGTTTCATGAAAGTAAGTTGCTAACCTGTTCCCAAAACACATTCAGATTTCATCCTGGGGGATATATGTCCATGTTTTCCATTTCTATCCAGTAAATATTTCCATATGATGCTACTCCAGGTTGCAAATCTGCTAACAGAGGCCTTTACCTATTTTTATCTAGTTAATTTTTTTCAAGCATTTAGGAATCTGGAAGCCATATTTAGTGAGCAACCAAATTTTCTCTTTCATGAGTAAAAAGAAAATGTGTCCCAGACCAATCTGTGTGTTTTGTTTGCTGTGAACAAGCTGGCTGGATTGGAAACGAAGAGCAAAGAAATTTGCCCTCTGAATATGTCCTTCCATGCTTTTCCTACAGAGGAGCTTTCTTCCATTTTGACTCATGATTTCTTGGAATTCCATAAAAATCATCATCGTGGGTGTAAAAATTAACACAGAGCTTATGTGGGGAGATTCTGCAAGAATTCCAAGTGCACGTGAGTTCAAGGAAGCAACATGAACCTTAGAGTCCCCTTTTGGCCACAAAGCAGAGGGAAGCTGGGATTTCTCCCATGGAATTCCAGTCTTGGTGCAGTGTTCCCAAGCTTGCACAGCACTTTGCAGGGCAGCTGAAGCTCTCAGAGCAGTTTTTTATCATCTGTACCAAGGCAGACAAGCACTGTGTTGTGTGCAGGAGACAATGATGGCTGTAGTCATGTTTCAAAATTATCTCCTTTCAGTTCTTTGTCTTATGTTTTGTTACACTGCTGTCAGCTGATTATTTTTATTTGGCATTTTCATGCTGACATCCAGATAGAAGATAACAGTTGTCTTCCTTGATCGTAGCAAAGTCTTGCTGCAGTTGGCTCTCTTGGGCTTTTTGGAGCCTTTCAGGCTGAGCATGAAAGAG
>NW_009952282.1:295195-307119 GCF_000747805.2 Chaetura pelagica
CCCCTTGAGACCAGCTCTGTGGGTTAGTGAACTCTTTGAAACCCTCTCTGTCCTTGCCCTACTGTTTCAAGTGTTGCACAATTATGTTAATGAAAGGAAGAAGTTAGTGTTTGCTTTTTTCCTGGGGAGAAGCTGCTGAAGAAGCAGTTTCCTGGAAGGGACTTCTCTTCTCAGATGGGTGCCTCAAGGGTGACGGAGCTGTGATAGTGTGTTTTCAGCTCGTTGTGCCTTGAATACCCTCAGGTTATGACAAATACTGTCTGTAGGATTTGTGCTTCTCTCCTGACAGGCTCCTCTGAAGGTAACATCCCAGGAGAAACCTGTAATTCAGATTTCTAGCTGCTTCAGGCTCTTAACAATAACACAGATGACTCTTGGGTCTCCAGTGCTCTTGGCTTGCTGTGGAGTCACTGGCCAGTTTGGTGTTTCTGGAAGAAGGGCCTGTCTCCCATTTTCTCTTTCAAACACTTCTGGTCGTGTTTCTGAATCATAGCCCAGTGTTTAGCTCTAGATCTTAAAGGAGAATTTAAACGTTCTTTAAACGTGTTTACTTTTCAGCTTGTATTTTATTTCTTATTGTGGACTTACTTTCATTGAGTCTTCTGTTTTGGGAAGTTGTATCAGAAAATAGGGCTGATTTTATTCACAAGCTGTTTACTTCCCAACAGATCTTTAGGATTCCCTGCTATGGCAGGCTGCCACTAGGTTTTCTACCCATTTTAGGGATGCCAAGGGCCTAGAGTAGATCCTACGTAATGTTATTCTCTGGTCTCCCTCCCACTCCTTGATTCTGAGTGATTTAATACTAAAGATGTTCAGTGAAATACAGATTACAAATGGAAAATAGAGTTTTGTACCTGTAAGGCACAGTGTGCTGTTCTGTAGTGACCTCTCTGTTCTCTTATTGGAGTATTTTGGGAGGTAATTAAAAAAAAGAACCACCACCAAAAAATCATGATAATGATAGTTTCTTTTTCTGGGTTTCCTTAGCAGATCTCAGTAGGATTTGGTGTGTGTGTGTTCAGACAGATTATAGTATAACCACAGCTGGCTAAGTCCAGTTTTAGCTTCAGGGTTACCATTTGTAATACTGCAATGAAAGGACAGATATATTAGAAGCTGGCTATAAACTAAGTGCAAAAAGGAGAGGGAAATGTGAAAAAGAAAAAAAAGAGAAAAATTAAATCTGTTCCTACAGGTTTTTTTGCTGATCTTGGTTATGCAGTTTAGGTTTTGTTAGCAGGAACATTAGGATCTTTGAAATAATGTTGGAAGCTTGTGAAGTTGAAGTTGGAACTTTCAAGCAGGTATTGACAAGAGAAGATTTCTATGGTAGGTTGAAAGGTTGAAGCTGTGTGAGTTTGTCTGAGTGGGTTAGTGTCTGGAAGATGAAATGTGTGAAAAGACAACTTTTAAGGAACTGCAGCCAAAAAAAGGAGCTGTGGTCTTTTAAGCCATGGGACTGTGTCAGGAGCTTTGTTTAGAAAGTGGTGCTTTGGGGTATAGCCTTTTTAAACTTGAAAAGGCTGGTGATGGAAACAGGTAGGAGTGCACTGAAGCAGGATCATATCCTGCCCTGAGAGGTTGATTGTTGTGGTTTGGTTGGTGTTTCTCTCCAGCTGGCTTGATAAAAATAAGCTTTTAAAATTAGGCTTGTGATATATATACAGTTAGTGGGTGTGACTCGTGTAAGCAACTCTGTGCCCACTGTCAATAAAAGAAACAACAAAAGTAAAAAAAAACCACCAAGTAATACTATAAAAGCTATCTCATGTGCCTGATTTCCTGCCTTATTAGTAGAAATTGAACCACTAATTTAATTGTAGGTCCTTGTCACCTCACACTGTGGGGTCATACAGGTTCTTGTAGGGTCCTTGGCAGGATGATGACAGCACATTTGCCTTATCAAATGGTGTTAGTTCTGCTGAGCAGGGGGCAGGGGAACTGGTCACACCCCTACAAGTGTGCAAATACCTTTTTTCCTTCCATTCTAATACTTAATAGGGCATAGCTTGGAAAAGGCTTGAGCATGTTCACCCAAAGAGTTTAGATGCTTGGTAAAAGCGTGAACATCTGACATGGATAGTTGTGCCCTGTTGAAATTTAAATCAGGCTGGGCTGAGTGAAGAGATTGATGGTGCTGGTGAGAACACTTGAGTACAAGGAACAAAAGCAGCAGTGCAGGAATCTGAAAATACTTTCAGACTGTGGTTGCAGGACCTTGATGTAGAGAGCAAGTCCTGCAGGAGTTGCAGTGGTGAGTGTGGCTGCAATAGGCTCCTGGGGTGAGTACCAGGGATCTGGGTGCTGTGGGAGGAGAGGGTTTTTCACAGGTTTCCACTGGTTATTTTCCTCCCCTTTGAACTGCCAGAAATGTTTTTTCATGTGAATGAACCATGAAAAAGGGTGTCCTCACATCAGGTAGTGTATCCAGCTTTTCTTTCCTCAGTGCCAATGCTTTTATTTATGTGCAGTAGATGCCAAATGAAAATGTTTCTTCATCCTGTTGAATTAACAGGTGTCTAGTTCCTTGTTTGTGGAATAATTTTGGAGGTGTGAGCACTTAGGTGCAGGTGCTTTATCACTGGTCAGAATGTTTCACAGTTTTGCCAATTCACGTTAGAAACGTGACCAGGATTAACATCTCAAACCTCTTTATTGTGTTGAAAAATCATGTATAGGTTGATGTTGGGCCCTCCTTAGTAGGAAAG
Source organism: Chaetura pelagica (assembly GCF_000747805.2). Taxonomy (NCBI): domain Eukaryota; kingdom Metazoa; phylum Chordata; class Aves; order Apodiformes; family Apodidae; genus Chaetura; species Chaetura pelagica. The sequence continues at coordinate 297,907 of NW_009952282.1, forward strand.
GCATCCATAGGTTCTTTCCAGGCAAGTGTGAAGTGACAGGTGTAATTCTGGTGTATGTGCTAAAATGAGCTTGCTCCTTTAAATGGGTGTGCTTTTGTCTGTCTAGAACCATGGGAGTAGTTCTGCTGTGTGACATCCTTCTGCATTACCTAAACACATTTTTTAAGCTATCTTTGAGGGAGGCATGACCTATGTGACCTGCAGAGAAGGGAAATGGAGTCCTTGTCCCTAAGCTGGTTTAATAGTTGAGTAGATTCTTCAGCTAACCAGATAGTGATAACATGATAAACCTGCAGGGCTGTATGTTAAGAGGTGTGGGGATCCTTCCATCTGGAAGAGTGAAATGCTCTGAGGGCAAACGGCTTAAAAATGCACCCTGGCAGTGTGTGCTTTCCAGGGTCCTTTTCTTCTTGTCAGCATTGCTGCTGCACAGGAGATCCCAAGGTTTATACCTGGAATTGTGGTGACTCTTGTAGAGATTTGTGTGTCTGCTTCCCTGGGATACTTTTGCCTTTTGGGATTGTGATAAAAGAGGGACTGAAAAAAGGGGTAAATGTCTTTCACTTGCTTTAAAATGGGATCAGCAGATTATTTCTTCAGAATAACTATCACCTCCCATCTACCATTCCACCCCCTCTGTCTGCAGCTGGTTCATCCTGCTTAGGTGGAAGACTTTCCATTTGTCCTTAGGATGCTGCTTTTGGTTTTTTCCACTCTGTTTTTCTGACTTGTTATGCTTGTGTTGCAGTACGATCCAATTTTCTCATATGATTGCAGTCCCTCCTGCTTCATTATCTGGAAATTAAATAGCCTGTTACTTCAATCTTCCAGGTTATTAAAAAAATATTTGCATGAGGCTTTGAATCTCCTGCAGAAACTTGCATTGGCATTGTACTTCTTTTTAAGATCAGCCATTTGATGAGTACCAAGTGTGGCTTCTCTCTACTTCTGCACTCACATAGCAGAAATTCTGTGAGGGCTTCTCTAATTACCTTCTCTAATCAAGCAGTGTTCTACTGACTGTCAGAAGCTAGGGTGAAAAGACAACAGGCAGTGCTCCTCTCCAAGTCTTGTCTGTGTAGTGAAGGAAACTTAATTGCTGAGAGCCTGGCTCTTTTTAACTCATTTATCTTATCCGTCTTTTCCTGCTTATTCTGTCTGAAATGGGTGGGAATCTCAGCCTCTTGACTGGCTTCTCTTTTTGCCAAGTTCTTCTAACAGAGAGATAATCTGCCATGAAAGTCTTCCCTGCCTGCACCCGATGTCTAATAACTGCATTTGAGTGCAGTAACATCTGGTGTTCTCAAATAAATGCTCCTTCCAGACTGTTCTGTGAAGAACCATGGAAATGAGACCAGTACCTTTGCAGAAATGTCATTTGTCATCACTGCTTTGATAGATCCTTCAAGATGAAACCACCCACCCCATTTTCTATCTAAATATTAATTACAGTCTCTGATTCTAGGCAACTTGAGTAGTTAATTGTATTTTTAAATTGTAAGCTGTATTTTCCTGAAGTTAAAAACTTAAAATCCGGTTGATCTCCACTGAAATCACTGCCAGGTTTTGTGGACCCATCAGATCTGCAAACATGTCAATGACTGTATCTCAAAATTAAGTTGTTAAATGTCATTGTGGCTGCTACTAAAATTGCAGCTGTAAACCTGATTTTCATGGAATTAAAAGGCAATATACTTAAGCTTCTTTGGCAGTTTTAATATAGTGATATGAGTATCTGTATGATGTCCTAATGCTAGACCATACATGACACCTGTGGGTGTGCTTTGCTTTAATTGGGTATAGCTTGATGCTTCAAGGAGACCTCTAATAGTATATCCCAGGATTTGATTCATGTATTTCCTACAATATATGGGAAGCCTGTTTAGAGAAGCAGAGGGTTGGTTTGGAAAGGCTCGTTCTAGGTCCCTTGGTTGGGTTTGGGATTTTTACCTGGGTGCTTTGGTGGGAAGCTGGTGCAGCCAGTGGCCTCAGTCTTGTGCAGGAGCTGTGGTTCCCCCATCTCTGCCCTTCTGTGGTTACACACCCAGCCCAGCTCAACCACATTGGGTTTCACAGGTACTGTTGAAGACAATATTTGCATTAAGAAAACACCAAAAGTGAGTGTTACATGTGGCTGTGAAAGGTTCTCTGCTGCTGATACCAGCAGGTTATCAACATCAAGCACTGAGCACCACTTGATATGGGGAACATTTATTTAAATAAAAATATGGGGTGCCATTGACCTGCATTGGTTTACCAGGCAGTTGCAGTCATTCTTTGGTGCTTCTGCTTAGTTGCAGAAGGTCTTGAGAGCATTTCTTCTTTTCTGACCTTAACCAACCAGTTCTCATATACTTGGTCCTGAAAATGATGTCTGTATGCATGGATGGAATTAATCGCTTTTTAACACTTACTAATAAGAATGTTAAAACATTCTTTAAAGTGTCTCTCTGAAGAGGAGCTAGGCTCTTGGCACTATCTTTTCCATCTTAAGAAAAAACAAGAGAGGGATATCTGTGTGTGAGACAACTGACCACTGCTGTCAAAATACATGTCCACAGGAAAACAGAACACAGGCTTTAATGCTGCTTCTCTCCTGTCTCTGCTGCCTGCCCTGCCCCCATGGCTGTGGCAGACATTCAGCTGCTGCATGGGTTTGTCCTGTGGGCAGCCCCCCCAGTTTATCCTCTCATATGGCCAAATCACTTTGTACCTGTGGCAATTGGTTGGATCAAGAGCCTGGGGATGCAGCGTGAACATCAGTGGCTGCTTTGCCAGCAGTTACAGGGTGGAACAGCTCTGAGCTGGAAGGAGGAGGGAGCCAGGCTCTCCCAGCTGGGTGGAAGCCTTCCTCTGTGGAATTCCCCGTGTAAGATAAAGCTTTGGCAATCTAGAGCACCCTTGATTACCAGTGTATGTGGTGCTTAAAATCAGCATCAGTTTTCACTGCAGACCAGTTTCCTGCTATGGCTGATTCAAAGCAGTAACCTCTGGAGAAAGACGTGCATGGAAATGAGATTAGGAGGCTTTTGTTGGTGCCCTCAGCCTGGTGTTCTGACTTGTACTGGGTCTTTAGCTGTGGCTGTAGATTGCTGATGCACAGAATGTGTTTAGCTTTATATTGATCAAAGCTGTAGTTTTTATCTGGAGCATTTTAGTGGAGGGGTCTGGCTCTAATGCACATCAGAGAGTGGGTGGTTTTTGGGGGTTGCATCAGAAGCACCACTCTGTTTTCTGCTGGGTATTGTGTGAGGTTTGTGCACAGGAGTAGGATTTGCCTTTGAAATTCTGTACATGTTTGAAAATGAGTCTCTGAATTAGTAATGATCTTGCCTTGGAAAACTGGGAATGATGCAGCGATTTGTGAATACACAGTTTTAGAGAAAATAAACAAACTGCATACTAAAATCCTCCCGAATTCAAGCTTCTATCCAGGCTCAGTGACTTGTTTTTATAAAACTCCTGTGATATTTCATGAAAACAGTTTGCAGCTCCATCTGTCTGGCTGAAGGGAGTTATTTAGATATTCACTGGCAAGTCTTTGATCATGCTTTGGAGATGGGATTGGGGCTGAGTGAATGCAGTTCAGCTTGGGGACTGCCCGTCTTGTGCTCCAGCATCTCTGGGCTGCGACGTGCCTGGTGGGATGGAGCAGGAGCTGTGGACAGGCTGCCAGGCTTTCTCTGTCAGTGACCTCCCTTGGCAGGTACATGTGGTAGCTGAGAAATTCCCTCATTAAAAAGCTGCATGTGTCATAATACTGATGGGATTGCAACAAAGCTAGCTGCCTCCCTTGGGACCAGTGCTGTGTCTTTTCAGGGCCCTCTTTAAATTAAGAAGGTCATTTCTTTGTTTTCAGTGTCTTTGGCTTAGATGGTATTTTGTGACTCCATCACATATACAGATGTATAGAAAAATACAGTGGTGTTTTGTGTTCGTGGGAGACTTCTTGACTACTTTGACAGGTAGCAGTAGTTGAATATTTGACTTGGCTGATCTTTCTAATTCTTCATTCCCAGTGGCCCTGTGGTGCTTTACGAACTGCAAAGTTTATTTTTTTATTTTAAATGACTAGTGCAGTGCAGGCCAAACTGTCCCTAAATCACTGCCCCTGCACTGCTTTTACTTGTCCAGCCTGGAGATGGGTCATGTCAGGGCTCATCAGGTCAAAGGCAGAATCAGTTTGTCCTGCACTTGCATGTTATGACCCAAGGTACCTGCAGGACAACCACACAGCCCTAGTGTCTCATGCACTGACAGAAATCTGCATATTCAGCATTTGCTTGTGTAAATTCTTGATCTTGAGATGGGATTCCTTGATTTGTCCTGTGTAGTACCTGATGTTGTGATGTGCTCATGACAAAGGCTCTTCCATGTTGTAGAAACACAAGTTAATAGGGATACATCCTGCTTTGGTCTCCAGTTTGCATAAAATAGCTCTTACTTGGGGGTGAGTGTGAGTCTCTTGTTTTATGTCTGGATCTTCTGATTCTATTTGAAATGCTTCTTATAGCTTGGAAGTGCAGGGCATTTTTTTTAACATTTTGGTTGGTAGATTAAAGCTATTCATTGTGAAATAGCTAAGTCCAAACAAAAATGAGTGCATGGATGAGGGTGTGCATATTGCAGCTGATGAGCAGTCAGCTTGCAGGAGGAGAGAAGCCACTGGAACAGATCTGAAGTGACTGGATGCTGGTTGGTGGCAGCACTGCCCTTCCAGCATGACAGGCTGTGGTGAAGTGGTACAGCCTGTCAAGATGGGAATTCAGTGCTGGAAATAAAAATACAGCATCATTATACTGACCCCCCCACACAGTGATTTTTGGGGAAGGCAAGAAACAGGTAGACAAGCTGGTCACTTAGTGTACATTCCCACAGGAAGAGCTGTTGGATAACTGCCATATTTAACAAATTGAATATACAGTTCTCAAACTGGGGTTGGAACTAGATGATCTTTAAGGTCCCTTCCAACCCAAACCCTTCAATCATTCTGTGAAACAGAATCTTTAGTGTCCCTGAAGTGGCTCTAAAGAATAAATCTCATAGTGCTCACATTTGCACTCTGTTTATATACATTTCAAAACTACATCCATTGATTATCTTTTTTGTCCAATTCTCTATGTAAGCTTTCTATTTCACCTTGTCTGTACCTTCTTTATTCCTCTGAGGATGGTTTGATGATACAGTGAGACTTGAAAGGCATGCTACTGACAAGAGGGAATAATGAGTTGGCTCTTCAATGTGCTCAGTTCATGGAATTTTATAATTAGCTGTGTGAACTTTCAGTGTTTAAAAAAAAGGGAAATAGGAAATGGCAATTAAGCAGAACTTTCACTCTTGGATCACATCTATACTGCATTTCTATTGTTACTTACAGCTTTAAAGATCCTCTCTGGAGGGCTGTATATTAAGTAATTCATCTTATTTAACACTTCATTATGAAGCATATACAATTAGTTAATGATGTATAGAAATAATGACCTGGTTAATAGAAATTCAGTTCCTGAGAGCTCAGACTAGTTTCATTTCAAAGTTTTATGCTTGGTTTTGATTATTCTTTTCAGGTTCCCTAATGATATATATTTATCTGCCAGTTAATCTTTGAAGGCAAAATTGAAATCCAGTTTGTGAGCAAGATAATGAAAATCTATACATAGCTCCCATAGTTCTGTGCAATTAAAGATCCAGAAATGTGTCAGTCTTGTTTTTACTGCTAAGCTGTTCTTAATAGGGTAGGTTTATAAAAAAAATATAAAATAGAATCAAACACAGTCAGCCAAACAAAAAGCCAACACAAACAGCAACAGCAAAACCACAAACAAAAATACCCTTGTTGTGTGTTTTATTAAACATGAAATGCGTTTAAAAGTGCTTAAATATTGCACATAGCTGAAATGTGGATTGATTTGAAGCCTCCTGTAATGGTTGGGCTGGGAGACTGGTGGGTGTAAGCCAGTGTGTTGTTTCCTCAAGGATAGCAAGTTGTGTGCAAATGCTTGGAGGAGTCAGCCTGTATGTGCTGACTGACCAGCTTGGGGATGTCGTTTGGAGAGCAAGTCAGAGTTGTTTATTCCCCTATCATGTGTTTAACTGCATCTATTTTGATAGTATGACAGTTCTTAAAGTAAGTTGGGAAATGAGGTGAAGAAAGAAGTGTAGGATGTACTAATAAGTATGTTTTATCTTGGTCTGGTGAGTGCAGATGTGAGGTGGTTGGATGATGCCAAGCATGGAGGCCTTGGGGCAGATAAGAGTGGTTTTGCTTCAGGAGAAGAGCCTAAATGCAACCCAACTGCTCCGGCAGGCCAAGTTTGCTAATCCTGGCTCAGTCACACCCGAAACCCTCAATGTGATTTGTCGTTATCTGAAGTCTGTCATGAGGCTCAGCAGGATGCCCAAAACATGCTTATCCCCAAAGGAAAGGCATCCCAATCCTGCCCTTGGGTCAGGCCTGAAGCCCCAGCCTGGCCAGCAGGAGGGCAGATGCTGGTGAAGCTGCACCCCAGCCTGGTGTCTGGTTGGTGTCCAGCTCTTGACTCTGCACCAGCACTCGCCATTCTGCATCTCCCTAGAATAGCAGAAACAGGAATAGAATTTGGCTGAAGGCTGCTGCTCTGATCTTCTCTAGATCTCCAAAAGAGGTCTTTAATTCATCCTGCTAGAAGTGGCACAGCATTCTCTGTTTAATGCATCTCTACAGAGGTACCACCATTGTAGTTTTTTTGTCTAACATGTGTCTAGTATTTTCCCCTAACTGTGGTTTGTGAATATAGAAATATCATTTTCATAACATTACATGTGTGCTGGAAGAACTGGGCTTCTCTTGAGGAAATGCTAATTCACACAAGAAATGTGTTTTAGTTCTAAAACATGCAGCTCTCCCACGTTTGCTCTCTGGAGAGCATTTCTTACTGTTTCATAGCACAAAGGTGACTCTCTTTTATCTATATGTATCAGAACCAAGTCCACCTGCCATGGGAGTTAGTGTTTGTAACACAACTCTTGGCTTTTTTCCTGCACTAGCCTTATTTTTCAAGTATGTGGCTTAACTTAAGAATAATTTCTATGCAATATGCATATGAACTTAACTTCTCTTCACAGTAGTTCATTCATTTGCAAAAATCCTTTAGGACACCTTTTTTCCACAAGCGAAGCCTTTTTCTCTCTTGTATTTTGTGCCTTTTCTGTTCTGTAATTAGTTCCTTTGTGTGACAGGTGGGAGATTCAAGAAAGAGATAGTAGTTGATGGACAAAGCTATCTGCTGCTGATAAGAGATGAAGGGGGCCCTCCAGAGGCACAGGTGAGCGTTGCTTATACAGAGCTTTTTCAACCTGACACCGCGGTTTCCTTTCTTTTAAAAGCGTTCCTTTAATAGAACTGGCTTGGTTTTGTTCTTCCCCATGTCCTGCCCATCTTTCTGCTGGGAAAAAGCACGTGTTGCTCTCAGATGAGAAGAGTTCTGTTCAGAAATGACTGGGGATTTCAGCTAACATTGTGAATCTGTGCAGTGAAGACCAAGCTTGTATTGAATGCCTAATCAATATGCTTCCAGTGCTCACAAAACTGCATTTTGTTAAGATGTCTTCTGAACTGGAGGCTCTAAACTGTTAAAATACAAAGCAGCTGTGCCACAGTGACACACACTCATGTACAAACCTGTGCATTCCCTGTTGCTCCCACCTTTTGCTCCCTGTGCTGTTTGAGGCTCAGCACTGCCAGCTCAGTTCAGCACCACTGAGGTCTTGGGTTTCTGACACTGCTTCTCTTACCTCCTTGTCTCATAGAAGGGAATTCATGGGGATTTGCCTTGGACAAGACACCTGTGGTTTTGTTTCCTTGACTCTGCTGCTGTTTGGAGTGATGTGAAGCGTGTGTTTAGATGATGTTTGCTTCACTGCAGCCTCTCCAGCCTGGCAGTGTCTTTATCCTCAGGTGTCTTTCTGTGTCCCCTCTACCTCTCCTTCGCTGGCCACTCGTGAGGTTTCTCAGGTGGGGTGGCAGCCCCCCTTGCTTTGCTTGGCTGTTCAGTGGTGCATCAGCTTCAAAATCAAAAGCCATGTCCCAGCAGGAGTTGTGCTGTGGCCAAACAGCTGAAGGGGAGCAGTGCCAGCAGCAGCAGCTTGTGGTTCAGTGCTCTGCCCTTGCTCATCAGCTGCGGCAGGATTAGAGCGTGGGGGAAGGTGCCCGAACAAAGGAGAAGAGAAAGGAGGTGGAGGAAACGGAGACCAAGAGAGACATCCTGGAAGGAAGTTAAAATAGAAACAAAAAATTAGTGTCGCTGACACATCTGCGGCCGTGTGAGGCTCGAGCCTAAGAGAAGGGCTCTGTTCTAGGCTGTGAATAGTTGGGCTGAAGTGCACAGCAGCTTCCAGGGCCCTGTGCTCTGAGAACATTCATTCATATAAAGAGATTCACACTGGAGTTGTAAAGGTGCACGCAGCCTTCTAAATATTTCTGTACCTAAAGAATTGCAGAGCTTATTTGAGCTCACTGCAAACTAATGAATGGTGTTTTGCTGTTGATCTATGGTGGGTAAGTTTGGGGTTTTAAGTTGCTATTGTGGCTGAGATGTGTTCTTCAGCACATAATGAGTGTGGAAAGGTTTAAGGTGTTAGAAGAAGATGTGTTGCACATCTAAATTATCTTCGGATGTTTTGGGTATAATTGCAAGTCACATGGATATTAAAGATCTTTAATCTGTTTATTGATTCCTGGAATTAAAAATTTACTCAGGGTTCATGAATATTTATAGGTCTAAAGAAAATGCAATACTGTCGAAAGAAAAATGTTTACCTCCCACTTCTGTGGCTTCTGCTGCAGAAAGGGTTAAGGTTCTGCTTTTTGCAGCAGCCCAGTGTATTTTAGTGGTTGGCTGGGGCTAGCCCCCACAAGTAAGGAGCTGAAGTGGGGTCCACCTGACACCCAGGGACATGGGCTGAGGGAGCAATCCCAGGGGATGGCTTCTGTCCAAAGAAGGCTGCAGCTCAGGGTTTGGTTCACCATCCCCTCTGTTTGGCAGGAAGGGGGGAAAATGACTCCCCAGAAGTCTCACTTTCTGAAGTGATGGTCTCTCTCCTTGTCTAATACAAGCTTGTTCAAAGAAGAAAATTATTTTTAACCCCCTACCTAATTTCATAGAAGGGGAAGGTGATGAGGTGCACTAGCTGGTGCTGTTTCTGTGTGTGAGCATTGACCATTTCCTTTGCTCTCCA
>NW_009952282.1:307173-310251 GCF_000747805.2 Chaetura pelagica
AACAGAACTGAACCATAACAAGCTGCCCCTTCTATTTTCCTTTTTTTATTTTCTTTTAAGTTCTATTCCTGATTTGGTTTTGTCTGCCCTTAACTTGAAAGAACAGATCTGCTCAATCACAGCAGTGGGTCTGAAAATGGATTTATGTACCAGCAGCTGAGCTCTCCTTGTTTCAAGCTGTTCTCTGCACCGTGGTTTGGATGAGGCAGTTCTGGGTTTCCAGACCTTCTGCGTGTTTTCCTAAATTCCTTTGTTTTTTAGTATCACAGGTCTTGGATCCACAATTCCAACTTCTCTTTTCACATTAAAATTACTGGAAATATTTTGTGTCTGGAGGGCACTGCATTGAATAACCACCCTCTGGAATTTTTTAATAATCTTCATTAGAAGGCTGCTGCTACACACTGATTAAGAAAATTCAGACTGTTGGATTTTTGAACTGATGCTTTAAGGTCATGGTAGCTGTCAGGAAGAGTTCTGGGCATGATGGGCCTAAGTCCAGTCAGCAAGAATCATCTCCTAGTAAAATCCAAACCCAAGTACACAATAATGACACTGCCTTGGGTTCCTTTGATCAGATCTTCTGTTTTTAATAGTTCAAATTTAATAGCGTGGTAATTGAGCTTATTCTGGTGATAACTGTGTAGTCCCTCCTTAGTGTCTAGATGGTTGTCCTCCTGACTGTCTTGAAAACATCAAAGCATTTTTTGCTCCTTTTGCCCTGCAGCCATAAGAGATGTGTTTGATTTCAAGTGCAATGCAGTCACAAATATGCACAATAAATTATTAGCTGATAAGCTGTATGAAAAAGAGGCAAAGAAGAACTACTAGCTCCTGCTTTTCAAAAAGGAAAATTCAATGAGCTCAGCAGCTTCAGTACCTGAGTTCATACTGCCAGCTCTTTTTAATTCCCCTTGGATACGCCAGCCTGGGATGCCTCACAAAGAGCTGAGATCGTGTGAATCTGCCAAGTAGTGATTGGAGCAGTTAAAACACTGCAAGAGCAGAAACACAACTGCCAGAGCTGGCAGGGTTGAAGCAGCAGCTCACAAACCTAGGCAAGTCTCCTAAAACTCAGCAAAGTGTCTGTAAAGGTTTCTTGCAGCTCTGTGTGTTCAGTGTGTCCCCAAGTCTACCTGGCATATTGTGATGGTAATACCATAAAAAGTGTAAATACCCATGGCTGAAACTTGTTTCTGTTGGTCTGAATTTGGGTAGGAATGGAGTCACTTAGGGAAAAGTAAAGGCAGTGAGGTAAGCTTAACTTCAGTCTGCTTTTTTTTAATGTCCTGTGTATGTTCACTGTTATGTTAAATGTGTTTAAACAATATTCTTTCACTTGTGAGCTGAAATTTTTTCACTTGCATGGTCACTGAAGCAGCACCTTGCCTTGGCCTGTGTACATGCATGTCTTGGAGCAGATGACTGATGCCAAGAGAATAGTTTGCTTTCACACCAAAGGCTGAATGAGACATTCAGTGGTGTCTGCTCAGTTCGAGTGTCTGTAGGGTGAGGAGCTGGAAATTTGGAATGAATGTGTTTGGACATTGATCAAGCTGAGAATTACCAGCAGTGCTTGTAAAACCACAACTGTAATATTTGTCCTGGTGTTGAGAGAAACAGCATGCATGCCTGTGAAGCACAGGGTGGGGGAATAGCACACGAAATAGGGCACTCAAGAGCCTGGAGATAAGTGGTTTTAATTTATAATTCACAAATCCAGAAATCTGAGGCTGTGATGTTTTCCTTTCCTGTGAATCAAAAGGAGTGTGTGCTGGGTAGCTGAGCCTGTAATGCTGTTCACCAGGGCAGAAGAGGTGCAGTTTGTGATCCTGGGGAAAAACCTTTTGTGTATCCCAGATCCCCATCCCCTGCTGAGGGGTGAACACTGAGCTTTTTAGTAACCACGTGCCACCCTTCAGGATTTGGGTTTGTCACTCAAAGTATCTCTGGTGTGTGTTTCCCTCCAAGTGAGGTAAGATTGTTTCTTTTTCCTTTTTGCCCCTCTTCACTGCTTTTCTCACAGTACTGCTTTTCCATTCTTGCTCTGCAGTTTGCCATGTGGGTGGATGCTGTTATATTTGTCTTCAGCTTGGAAGATGAGATCAGCTTCCAGACTGTTTACCACTACTACAGCCGTATGGCCAACTATCGCAACACTAGTGAAATCCCCATGGTGCTGGTGGGAACCCAGGGTAAGTGCAGTCTTCATTTAACATCACAGAATCATAGGGGTTGGAAGGGACCTCTGAAGATCAAGTCCAACCCCCCTGCTGCAGCAGGAACACCCAGGGCAGATCACAAAGGAACCCATCTGGATATGTCTTGAAAGTTTCCAGAGAAGGAGACTCCACACCCTCCCTGGGCAGCCTGTCCCAGGGCTCTGTCACTCTCACAGGAAAGAAGTTTCTCCTCCTATTGAGGTGGAACTTCCTGTGTTGTCACTTGGTGCTGTTTCCCCTCATCCTGTCACAGGCACCACTGAACAGAGACTGGCCCATTCTTGACACCCACCCTGCAGATATTTATAGACATTAATCAGGTCCCCTCTCAGTCTTCTCATGACTGAACAGACCCAGGTCTCTCAGCCTTTCCTTGTATGACAGATGTTCCAGTCCCTTCATCATCCTTGTAGCTTTCTCTGGACTCTTCCCAGCATGTCCCTGTCCCTCTTGAACTGGGGAGCCCAGAACTGGATATTTCTCTGACCAGATAGACTGTTCCAAGCTGGCAGGGCCAGGGCCTGGCCTTCTCCCTCTCTTGGGTCAGCACTGCTGCTCACCTGATGATGGGAGCTTAGGGATGAATGGGTGGTGGTCTGTTGTCTGGGCTTCCTTGGTGGGCTTGCTACAGGGCCATGGTGTTGAGAGGACTCCTTTGAGATGAGAGATGAACATCTGTGCAGCACCCTTGGGAGAGGGAGTGTGAGACTGCAGCCCTGATAGCTTAGCAGAATATTGAAAAGGGTTTTCAGCACTTGCCAGTCATGGTGCTTTCCTGGATCAGTGGTGCTCACTCTGGGCAGGTGAACGGTTGTGTAACAGAGTTTGGAAGTCAGACTGGTTTCCTTTAGCGTGA
>NW_009952282.1:310317-314350 GCF_000747805.2 Chaetura pelagica
GAGAGAGAACTGAGTGGTGCCCTTGCCCCATCTAGGTGTGCCATCCTTCAAACCGAATGGAAACGTGGCTTTTAGCCTCCTGAAACAGCCCCCCTCCCTTCTGGAGCAGCAGCCAGCTGCCCTTATCCTGTGGGGAAATGTGGGAAGGGAAAGGTACTAGCAATAGTTTATTTTGCAGCTGAGCTGTATTTTTGGATATTCCCTGCCTTCTTTTGCCAGTGCATCCCATCCTGCCATGTGCAGGCAGGGAAGCGTGGGCAGCACGGAAGGAGGAATCACAACTGGCTGCAGGCGGAAACAGATGATGAAACAAATAAAAAGGGAAGCAGGCACACAAAAAGTCCTAGGAGAGCAGAAACTGCAGCCAAAAAGCAGAAATGAACTGCTTTGAAAGGCCACGCTGTCAGCTTTAACTGGAGTAGGAAAAGGAAAGGGGGAAACATATCCCTGCACTGTTTCTCTTTCTTAATTTCTGACACTGTGGGATATAGTTTCCCATCTCATTCCCAATACTAACAGAAAGGAATTTGGTTTTGCAAAGTTTATTTGCTGGTGAAGCACTGATGGAAAGGGGATTTATAAAATGTGACTGAAGATGGAAATGCTGCTAATTAAGCGTTAGAAGAACAGACAGCTTTTTGGAAACATCAACTGTCAAAACAGTTCCATGATAAGCAATGTATCAATATTCCTGTTAAAAAGATTTGAAATATACCTGTTTGACCTAAGGCTTTTTGGTTTTGGCCTGTATTGTTCAAATGAATTAAATCCTTCCCAAAATATGAGCACTGGCCTGATGCTTTCAGACATTCTCCTCCTCATTTGCTCCAGAAGTCAAACTTTAGGAAGCCATGGTGTTACCTACCAATTCCTTTCTGCTTGAATGTTTTCAGTGCCCTCTGCTGATTAAAAAAAAAAAAAAAAAAAGTCTGCTGTTTGCTTTCCAAATCACCACTCTATTAATTTACTGTCATGAGAAGGTAGTGAGTTATCAGCTGAGGTACAGCCATGTCTTGCCCAGAACTGAGCCTCAAATGCAGCATTGCAGCAGTCACTGGCTTCGTGCTCACGTCACAGTGAGGCTTTTTTCCCAAAGAACAAGTGCATTTTGGTGCCACAGGTAGCAGATTTCTAGTAAAACTTTTGGAGAAGCTCTAAAGGCTGGAATTGGTGCCTGTCAGGGTATCAAGGTGGTAGCTATGGAGTTTTGTACAATATCTAGTAATCTTGTCTTGCTTTAGGGTACACTTTTTTATTTTGCCAGAGCCAAGAATTACTAAGACACACCTTGGGAAAAAAAGGAGAGTTGCTTTTTAAGATTTGTTCATAGCATTATCACTTGATGGCTGGTCAAGCAGCATAACCTCTGTGGAGGTCTTGGCTGTGATGGAGTAGCAGTGAAGGAGCCTCTCCTTTGTCTCTTAACAGGGTTGTAATTTTATTTCTGGTCTAAGGTGGGGTTTTTTTTGGCTCCTACAGATAAGCTCTAGAAATGGGAGTTCAAAAATTATGCATGAGAAGTAGCTCTTGCAGGGAGGCAGGAGGTAGTATTATTTGTTTGGAAAGATGCCATTTTATTGGCCTTGCAATATGGTCACACAAGGTCTCATGGGTGCTTCTACATCAAGGTTTTGAGACTCAAAATTTACAATTTACAGTAGATTTCCTGGCTCCAGCCTTGGGAGCCAGGTCAGCAGTGCAGCCTGTGAGTACATGAAGTATCTCCTGGTGTGACAGTGACAGTCTGCACAGCTTTGTTACCTCTCATCTGCCGTCAGTATTCTTTTCCCCGTTGTCTTAAGTGTTGGCTGGGTTGTTTTTTTTAAATAAAAGAATCTCTTATGTGCAATCATAACACATTCTAACTCGCTTTCCCTGAGTGTTGCAGCAACACCTGGTACCACTTCTCCCCCCATCCTGTTGTTTCTCTGCTGCAAATATTCTTCATACAAACATGTCATGTTTTGTGCTTCACTCTTTATCTGAGCCTGGTATTTCTAGGAGGCCTCATCACCCACTTGTTTTTTTGTCACATCTGAGCTCATATTCTTTCATATGATTGTGGGTTTTTGCAGCTAGTGAGCTAAATCTATATTTAAGGTAACAAGGATTTTAGGTTTTCCATGGTTTTTTTGGAATCAATCTGTGCTGGTGATTTTCATAATGAAGTATAAATTTAGAATCCTGTGTTCCTCTGTGTCCTAAACAAAAATAAGTAATCTGGAAGTCATGGCTTGTATGGAAATTCACTGCTTGGGTGTTGGTAATTATAAGAAGGATGTTTAGTTCTGTGTTTTCTCCCTGGTGCTGCTGCAGATGCCATCAGTTCCAGCAACCCACGGGTCATAGACGATGCCCGGGCCAGGAAGTTATCGAATGATCTCAAGAGATGCACTTACTATGAAACCTGTGCCACCTACGGACTCAATGTGGAGAGAGTCTTCCAAGATGGTAAGGATTCCTTCTTTCCATCCAGCACATCACACAGCACTGCAGCTGGGGTTTGAAATAACCACCTGATGGCTCAGGTACTTGCCTGGTTTGCAGGCATTCATAAATGTTTAGTTATGCTCGTTTTTAGGGATTTATTTTGTTATAGTATCTTAAGTGAAGTAGAGGGTTCCTTGCGATGAACACAGGACACTGCTGGACACTCTACCAGCACCTTCAGTCTTAAACATTTTCAGCTGTTTTCAGTCTTTATTTTTCAGCTTTCTTACTGTATTGCTTTGCTTTGGTTCAGTGCTTCTGGAGACACTGAGAGGCTCTTCGGGCACAGAGATTGAAAATTGTCTGGCACATTTGAGAAAATAAGAAAAAACTGGGAAAACTGATAGGAGTAGGGTAAACTTGAGGCATTTCTGAAGTCTTAGAGGTTGGGGTTTAGAAGTAAAGTTGGCTGCTAAAGGATGATTTAAAGCATTGTTAGGAGCAATGTTCTAGTTTGCCTTATTGGACATACTTGGGATCATTGTCTACAGTCTCAATAAAAAAGGAATAACAGAAGGGCTTTCTGGCCATCTGTAACAATTTTGGAACCCTCTGGAAGAGCTGACTGAGCCTGGGGAAGCCAGGCTGAACTTGGGCTTTGCTGCAGGAGATGGACTTCGTGCACCCTCTAGTGGAAACTCAGCCAGGTGTCTTGGGGCTTTGCTGTCTCCTCTTCTAACCACCGTTGTCTAACGGCTGAACTGACCAGCTCTTCCTCACAGCAGTTCTACTGCGTGTAAAAACCTCCTTATTGACTTTGCAAGACTTCTCAGAGCTCCTTCATTCTGGACTGAGGGTGTGTGTGCTTCTGTTGCCAGCTTTTCGCTGCAAAGCCCTGCACTGTCTGTGGCTACATGAAGGTCTCACATCAGGACCTGTCAGAGCTGTGTACTAAGGCAGCTGAAATTGAAAAAAGGAGAGCAAAACATTCTCATTTTAAAATGGGACATACTGATGGGCAGTGCACGAGGCTTAGTTCCCAAGAAGGGTGTTTTTACCCATCCTCATGGTAGAATTTCAGAGCAAAATATTTCAAGCTGTGGCTGTGCTTTGCTCACTGTTTTCACTTCAGCTACTTGCAGGGATTACTGTTTTTCACTGCCTAGATTTTCTGTTTCGAATGTGTTTCACAGAACCATTAGTTTTTTGTTAGCACATTTATTTTTGAGTGCTAGCTATGATTAGATTACATTCCAAGTTGTGGTGTTTGTGGATCTTTGTACAGTCTGCTTTATTTTATTTTATTTCCCTCAGAGACCTTTTGAGAGAAAAGTCTCTTGGCAAAAAGCTGGTGTGATACACTTGTAAGCTGCTAGGAAGCTTATTTGTCTCTGCTACATGTCAGTTGTAAGTAGAAGGAGTTGACAAACATACTGTGTTGAAAGACACAGCAAGGTTTTGTTTCACCTACAAGGCAGGCAGCCAGCTATTTAGTATTTGCCAACTAATAGGATTAGGAATGCCTTGGTATAAATGTGTGACAGTTGCCAGACATCTCTGGGACTAAATCCAGTTCCTGATCACTTTTGCTCTTTATTTCAGC
>NW_009952282.1:314613-316437 GCF_000747805.2 Chaetura pelagica
AGGAAACAATGCAACTTCTTAACCCCTTTATGTGAGGGGGTGTGAATGAATGGTGCTAATGTTAGTAGGGAGAGCTTGGTTTGTGCAACTCAGGGATGTGCAGGCTGAATTTAGGCTACAAAAGGGGTTTTAGTAGCAGACATTCACACAGTATGTGTGCAGCTCTTTGAAAGGCAAGGTGTAGAAGTTTGAAAACTTAAAAATTATTTATCCTTTAGAAAAGAGGTGTAAAATACCATTCTGTTCATCAGGGCTGACTACTCTTGGAGAAAATGGGTGCGTTGGGGCTGCCTGGGACTGGGCACCATTGCTTTAATCATAGAATCCCAGACTGGTTTTGGTTCAGAGGGAACTTAGAGATAATATCATTCCAACCCCCCCTGCCATGGACAGGGACACCTCCCACTAGACCAGTTTACTCCAAGCCCTATGCCATCTGGTCTGGGACACTTCCAGGGATGGGGCAACCACAGCTTCCCTGGGCAATCTGGGCCAGGGTCTCACCACCCTCACAGAAAAGAGTTTCTTCCTGAGATCTCCTCTAACTCTCCCCTCTTTCAGCATAAAACTGTTGCCATGTCCCATTACTCCCTGCCCTTGTCCCAAGTCCCTCCCCAGCTTTCCTGGAGCCCCTTCAGGCACTGGAAGGTGCTCTAAGGTCTCCCTGGAGCCTTCTCTTCTCCAGGCTGAACACCCCAACTCTCTCAGCCTGGCTCCAGAGCAGAGCTGCTCCAGCTCTCTGATCATCTCTCTGGCCTCCTCTGGACTTGCTCCAGGAGCTCCACATTGGAAGGGACCTTCAAGATCGTCTTGTTCCAACCCCCTGCGTGGGCAGGGACACCTCCCACCAGCCCAGGTTGCTCCAAGCCCCATCCAACCTGCCCTTCAACACTGCCAGGGATGGGGCAGCCACAGCTTCCCTGGGCAACCTGGACCAGTGTCTCAGCACCCTCCTTGGAAGGAATTTCTTCCTGATGTCTAAAATCTGGAAGAATTCTTTACTAACAAACCCTGTAGGATGGTGGGGGTGGACCTATCAAGGTCACCTGGTTCTGATCTTTTAGTAGATCAGGTTGCTCTGAGCCCCATCCAACCTTTCCTTGAATGCTTTTTGCAGGGAAGGGGCACCCACCCCTGCTCTGGGCAACCAGCTCCAGGGTCTCCTCACCCTCATGAGCTGAGGCAGTTCCCTCTTGTGCACCATGTGTCCTGGGCCCCTCAACAATTCCCAGTCCCTGGGTTGGTCCCACATCCCAAAGAAGAGAGGAGAGAAGCTTAACTTACTTATGTTTTTTAATTATGCAACAAACGTGAGAAAAACAACAAGAAAAACAACCATGAGAAAAAACTTCTTAATTAAACAACAACCTTAACAACAGGGGTGTAGGGGCTGGGGTGGGGGAACGGGAGAGAAGGGCTCCTGCTCCCCAAGGCCACCAAGAGCAGAGCTGCTGGTTGTGGGGGTGGAATGGGTGAGCCCCAGGATGGCTGGGAATGGAGGCTGGAGCTCCTGGGTAGCTGCAGGCACGGAGACTGGAGCTCCTGGGCAGCTGCAGGCACAGAGGCTGGGCTGGTGCTCCTGCTCTGGGGTTGGTGAGGTGGTGTGGGGCCAGGGCCACCATGCAGGAGGTGGGCCCAGGTCCCTGGGCTGCTCTGGCTCTTGTCGTGGGTCCCCCTTCATCGCTTCCTCTTGAGCCCGCGCTGGGTCAATCTCCCTGGGCACCGTGCTGGAGGTGGGTCCACGTCCATGGGCTGCTCTTCGTCTTCAGGTGGGTCCACCTCCATGGGCTGCTCTTCGTCCTGAGGTGGGTCCACCTCCATGGG
>NW_009952282.1:320690-320955 GCF_000747805.2 Chaetura pelagica
CAACCTCTGTGTGCACCGTGCTGGAGGTGGGTCCACTTCCATGGGCTGCTCTTCGTCTTCAGGTGGGTCCACCTCCATGGGCTGCTCTTGGTCCTGAGGTGGGTCCACCTCCATGGGTTCCACCCCATCAGCTGCACGACCCAGCCGCCAGGGGTTCTGCCACCAGTTCTGCTGTCTGTGGCTCCCAGCTTGGTGCCCAAACACCTGGCTGCTGCTGACCATCACTCCAGCAGACATTTTGGCTGCTGGGGGCTGCAGGGTGGTT
>NW_009952282.1:321025-338741 GCF_000747805.2 Chaetura pelagica
TCGGGTGACGCGTGTGGCCAGTTCTACCTGCAGAGGGGGGGTCTCTGGGGGGGCTGTGGCCTGGGAGGTGCCCCATGGGGGAGAAGGAGGAAGGTTGGGGGGACCTTTTCCTGGGGATCATCACCCCTCTGGGCCCTTCTGCTGCCCTTGGGCCAGGGAGCACCCTGCACCTCTGCTGGTGGGCTGGGCTGTGGCCTCTTGTCTTCTCCCTCCCTGCCCTTGTCCCAAGCCCCTCCCCAGCTTTCCTGGAGCCCCTTCAGGCACTGGAAGGTGCTCTAAGGTCTCCCTGGAGCCTTCTCTTCTCCAGGCTGAACACCCCAACCCTCTCAGCCTGTTTTCACAGGAGACCATTAATGACTGTTAATAGTATGAAAGCCTTTGACAAGTGAAAGTAACTTAACTTTTTTTTTTTTTTTAGCAAAAAATATGTTGTTACTTTAGTGAAATTTTGTTCAAAAGCTCTTATGATATGTCCACTAACCTGATGCAACTCTGATGTTGTTCCAGCTGCTTGGTGTGTTGGGGCACAGAAAATAACCCCACCTGATGGAATTTAATAAAATTGTCTAGAACAGCTTGTGACTTGACATGGCTGGGACATGGACTGTGGGGACACTTCAGTGCTGTGTGAGTCTCTGTGCAGCCATTCTGTCACCTCATAGAATTGCCATGGCTGGAAAAGACCTTGGAGATGATCAAGTGACCAAAACCACCACATCAGCCAGATCATTTACCCTCGACCCTTAACACTAGAGTCCTAACCCTGGACAGAATCGTCCCAGAAGATCATCAAGTCCAACTATAACCTAAATCCCCCTACCATAACCTAATCTACCCAATCAGTGCTTAAATCATGCTGCTAAGCACTAAATCTATATTTTTCTTAAATACTTCCAGGAATGGTGACTCCACCACCTCCCTGGGCAGCCTGTTCCGCTGTATAATCACTCTCTCTAGTAAGGAAATTATTTCTAATATCCAATCTAAACCTCCCCTGGTGCAACTTTAGGCCGTTTCCTCTGGTCATGTCATTATTCACCTGATGGAAGAGCTCAACTCCCACCTCTCTACAGCCTCCTTTCAGGTAGTTGTAGAGAGCAATAAGGTCTCCCCTCAGCATCCTCTTCTCTAAACTAAACAATCCCAGTTCCCGCAGCCTCTCTTCATACAGCTTGTTCTCCAGACCTTTCACCAGCTTGGTAGCTCTTCTCTGGACTCACTCCAGCAACTCTACATCCTTCCTGAAGTGAGGGGCCCAGAACTGCACACAGTACTCGAGGTGTGGCCTCACCAGTGCTGAGTACAGGGGCATCATCACCTCTCTACTCCTGCTGGCTACACTATTCCTGTTGCAGGCCAGGATGCTGTTGGCCTTCCTGGCCACCTGGGCACACACTGCTGCTCATGTTCAGTCAGCCGTCAACCAGCACCCCCATGTACTTCTGCACCCCAGAGCTTTCCAACCACTCTTCCCCAAGATTGTAGCTTTGCATGTGGTTGTTGTGACCAAAGTGCAAGACCCGGCACGTGGTCTTGATAAACCTCATACCTTGGCCCATTGATCCAGTCTAAAACTATGGAATGCTTCACAAATTGGTGTGTCATCCTTGTGCAGGGGCTGTGCTCATCTTCTCTGCATCATTCCAGTTTCAGTCTAAATTTTAGTATATCTGCAGGTTAAGTGAGCTGTCTCCTGCTTCATGTTGCTTCTCTGGACCTGCTCTTGAGCTGGAATGGGTTTCCTCATCTTATGCTAAATGAATTAGGCCTGGTCTTCAACAAGGGAGCCTGGCTTGCATGACTAGGACCCCATGCCTGTGATTTGTTTAATGCAAGTGAATTATGCCATGCAAGCCTTGAGGGACTGTGTGTTAGGTCCCTTAAAGGAACTGTTGAGCCCTGTTCATCAAAAGCATGGGATGGTAACTCCTTGTGTTCAGACCCTCTCCAGAAAAACGGGAACAGGTTATCCAATGTCAGAAAGCCCAGCCTGGCTTTAAAAAGCACTTTTTGATGTAAGTACTCTCAGTGGATGAGGAAGAGAAGGGATGAGGGGTAAAGGGATAGGCTAAGTAGAGATCTCCAGGTTTTGAGGAAACTGTGAGTTGGTGTCAGCAGCCTCATGAGGTAAATGTATTTTTCTGCAAACTTGAAAGGGGTACAGGCTAATGATTGCATTTAATTAGTAGATAGATGGATGAGACATGTTTTCTATTGTTTGTAGCTGAGGAAAAATAGTTGAATTAGAATAAATTAATAAATGACGTGGAGCTACTTACACCTATTAAGACCCCTTTCTGTTTATTGAAATTGTTTCTGTCCTTTGCTCCCAACTGGCTGGGTGTCTGTTCTTGGGATTTCATCACTATTTATTATATTCCATTATATGATTACAGTCCCAGTGTCTAAACCCCATCCCTTACCTGGCTACAGCAGACTTGTCTTTAACGTGCCAACCAGCAGTTTTGTCACAAAGGTGCTTTTCTTCAAATTAGCTTCCTGTCTGTTTTCTGCCTTGATGTGATGTAGCCCTGCCTGTTGGATGAAGAAGATGGAAATGGCATTAGAGGGTGTTTTACTCACTTCATTACACGCACATTACAAATTAAATTTCTAATTTTTGCCTTTCCAAGCCCACTGAACTCTGTCAGTGCTCATCTACTACCAGCTTTTTCTCTTAGATCTCATGTCCTGTTTTTTCTCCAGTTGAGTGGCAGGATAACTTAAATGATTGTTGTTATGAAAATGGTGCTTTATTCTTGAGTTAAATCCAAATGTATTGTTTACAGTGCTTCATTGCAGTTGATAGGCTCATGCTGCTTGTGACAGAGCAGGGCCATGCTTTGTAACACAGACACTGCTTTACAGTAGCACTTCTATTTTTCTGTGTAATTAAAGTACTCCTGTGTGTTTTTAGATAAGTTCTTTCATGTTTTAAGAAGCTGAAAACCACGATTTATGAACAGCAGTTGTGATGGTTCTTAGTCCTTTGAAACGTGTGTATGACGAACTGCTCATTTTCCCATATCTTAATAATAATTGACAAATTAATTGATAGTGTGATAGGGTTTGTAGTTTCCCCAATGTGGTCAGTGTTCAGGCATCCTGTGCTGATGAGCCCCTGTTCTGTGGAAAAACTGGCTCTCTGAAGTGAAGCAGGATTTTGAACATTTGAGGAGGGTTGTTTTTAACCTCCACTCTTGTCCCACTTGGGTCTGATCTCTGAGGTCAGAGCTGCATGAGCAGGCCCTGAATTTCGGTCAAAAATAGAAAAGAAGAATTCTGGGTTCCATGGTATTAACTTAATAATGTGCCCAGCAACAGAGGAGAATTAAATCCTTTTATCTCTTGATGTTTAGAATCGGGAGTTGTTAGATGGGGGAGTTAAATTTTAAAAATAAGATCAAATGCTAATAAGATCCATTTTACTTCTGATTTCCCAATTAACAATTAGGATTTTTTTTCCCCTGCTTATCAGAATGGATTTTATCAATTATGTTGGAAATTATTATTTTAATATTTCTTGTCAGCACAGTATTGTAATGACTGTGTACTGCCCTGGGATGCCTTTTTAATGATTCTAACCTTCTTGAATTAGCTTGATGTACCATTAATGCATAAGAATTGCTTTTATTTTTGCTCATGATGTATTCATAATTGCACATCTCTCCCTGCTTTAGGTTCAGATTTTCTTTGACCCATTTCCCTGGGTGCTGTGCAACTCTGACGTCGCACAGGAAAAAAACCCAAATGTCCAAATATTGAGAGGACAAAATTTTGCCATCAGTGCAGCTTGAATCTCCTGGGATGAAACAAAAGGGTTGGAATCTAATTTCAATTCAGAGTCAAGTCAGTTACTGGAGCTTGGCAGTTCACTTCAATTGTACACCTGCTGGTGAGCCAAGTCAAAGGTATTTGCAGCGTTCAGCATAAAAGAGATCCTTTATATTGCCCTGATTACTACTGTAGCTTGGGCTGTGTAAGGCAAGGGGTTGAACACATCCTGGTTAGTTGTGTTGCAGTAGTTACTTGAATTTATTTTTTTTTAGATTTTGGCAAGAGTAAGCCAATTTACAAGTCACATGAGCCATCAAACACAGATTTGGGAGGTTTCACCTTGTGTAGGTGGCTGTAACACAAAGAATTTGACATGAAAATGCCCAGAATACCAACAAACCTGTGAATATTGAAGCAGGAGTTGTAGCTGTATGATGGCAGAGTCTGTTCCTGCCTCACCATTTGGACCTTTGCTCCTGGTGTTGTGCTACTGCCCTTGGGTTTGCAGGCTTTATTTGCAGATTAAACTGATTACTTTTTTTCTTGAGTGTGTCTGTTGTGTGTAAACACCAGAAATACTTTATTTCCAAATCCAAATAGTAATTCTAATGTTGTGTTGAACAACTGTGTCTAAAAGGGGTAGCTTGAAGTACAAAATCTCCATGAAGGGATGGAAGATGACAAATGAATCCCCATACAGCTGGATTGTGGGGAAAGGCTGTCACTTGCTATCAGTGTCATCAAGACAGCTTTTATGGATGTATTTTCATTAGGAAATGTTAATCAGCCTAATGGGAAGTAAATAAAGTCTCAGTGCTTTTCTGCTGACAGCTATTGTCGGATGAGGGGATGTTCACTCTTGCACTAGATATAGCCTGAAGGCTTCTTCAGTGAGGGAGCAGGAGGCTGAAGTAGCAGGGAGCCCAGTGGGTTGTGGAGTTGGGGAGCGGGTCCCCTGGCTCCCCCAGTTCCTTGGGTTTCAGTAGAGTCCAGCTGGGACCTTTCTGTGGCATCACACTGATTATTCATCACTTAGTTTTGGTCAGAAAAGACCTTTCAGACCATCAGTCCCAACTGTCCCTCAGCCCTGCTGAGGCCACTGCTAACCCATGTCCCTCAGCACCACATCTACAGGGCTTTGAAATCCCTCCAGGGATGGGGACTCCGCCACTACTCTAGGTGGACAGGCCTCACAACCCTTCTGAGAAGGAATTTGTCCTTATATCCAATCTAAACCTGCCCTGGCACAACTCGAGGCCATTTCCACTTGTTCCTGGGGAGCAGAGCCTGACCCCCCTGGCTCCAACCTCCTCTCAGGCAGTTGCAGAGCCAGCAGGTCTCCCCTCACCTCCTTGTCTCCAGGCTGGACACCCCCAGCTCCCTCAGCTGCTCCTCACAAGTTCTCCAGCCCCTTCTCCTTCTGCTCCAGCCCCTTCCCCAGCTCCCTTGCCCTTCTCTGGACACGCTCCAGCCCCTCCATGTCCTTCTTGTGCTGAGGGGCCCAGACCTGACCCCAGGACTCAAGGTGCAGCCCCCAGATGAACCGATGAAACTTAGACAAGTTCCTCCATCCTGCAGCAGTACCAGGAAAAGACAATTTTTGGAGCTTGGGGTTGTTTTTTTTGCTTATTTTCTTAAGAAGGAGAGCACCGTGTCCTCAAGTACCTCGACCCAGGCTGCCCAGGGAGGGCAGAAAGTAACCCCAGCTGGTCCCAGGGACCCCCTGCTGCTTGCCCCTTGCTTCCACATTTTTTTCCCACAGTTTTTCTATTATTCCATGTAGGACAAGTATATCTGTATATATTTTAGCTATATATATGTTAGATGCTTCCTATACTTATTGTTTTAAAAACCAAATTAAAAAAACAGCAATAAGACTGCAGGTGCCCGTGGAGTGGAACAGCCCTTTCCAGGACCTTTCCCTTGCTGGAAGGTTGTGCCATAGCTGAGTGCAGAAGCTCTGCTTGGATAAATATTTCAATGCCATGTTACCAGTTCTGCTATCATACATCAGACTTCACATTCTTCTGGGAAAGGGTTCATGCTAGTGAGTCAGGGGAAATTATTTGATGTGTGAAGTCAATGTCATACAGAAAGTCTCAAAAAAAGCTCTGTCTCTGGAGCACTTCAGGGGAAACACCAAGAGTGTGAAGAAGCCTTCATCCCAGGGAGCAGTTAACAACAGCAGGACCAGCTTGGAAAACAGCAGGTATTTGTGCAAGCAACATAACAAACTATACTAGAGCTCCCTTTTCCTTGGATTTATAATTTCTGATGAGATAAATTCACACTTTTTATGCATTTTGGTTGAAGGGTGTTGGTTTTTTTTCTGTTGTCCTTGGGGACTTAAAAGGTCTCTTGTGTGTGGTTTTCCTTGTGCTTGGCAATTCATTGACATTCCAGCTGTGCTGTTTGTTGGGAATTTCACATGTTCTTTGCCTGGTCACTGCTTTTCATGAAAATTGCAGGGACTTTGAGACTTGTACTGCTCTCTCAGATTTCTTAAAATCTGCACCAGATTCAAAAGCAAGTGAAGGAGAGAGATCTTCTGATGACTTGTCTGCTTTTGGTTTTCTCATTCTTGGAATTAAATGATGGGGTGTGGAGGGTATAGTCTGCAGTATGGCATTAAAGAAGTGCTGTAATTTGTACAGAGAAGTCAAATGATGTAGTGTCAATAAAAGTTCCAGGGAGGTTTAGTTTTTAGCTGTGGGAAGTGTGTGGTTTGCCAGGTTACTGGTAGAAAGCAGTAATGTCTGCAGAACTTCTCATATAACTTCTACATTTTGTAGAGCTAAGTTTATAGCACTTTATTTGAGTCTTAATTTGAAATGTATGCATTAGGGCATGTTACTTGAAACCTGGAAGACAATGGTTCCACAGAGCTATTGATGTTACAGAGTAGGTGACAGCTGTTAAATTTTCTGAAAAGGACCATCAATGAGTGACCTAGTTCTTCATGTGCAAATTCTTCACTGAACAGGAGCAACAATGTTGATATATTTCATCAAAATAGGACTTCTAGTACTGGATTCAGGATTGAACCAGTAGGTTTATATCCTTTAATGCAAAATGGAAGAGAAATCCTGGGGCAGGAAGCCTGATAGTCGTTTGGTAGTAATTTGCTGTTTATTGGCAATAGACCTGGAAGTGAGAGACATAAGCAGTGTCTTTTATTGGACCATATAAGTTGTGTTTGAGAGAGAAAATGTTATAAGCACATTCATAGTGTCCTGCAAGCAATTAGGAATTGTTTTCCATTAACACAAAAAATGGAGTGAAAACAAATGCTGGAAGAGGGAGAGAGTTGTGAAATTCCTTAATTTTTAAAACCTCTGCCTTTTTCTACAGCTGGTATGGGAAAGTTGAAAATCTTGTTTCTAGATGTATTCCCCCTCATCTGCCTGTGCCTTCAGTGTTGTGACTAAAATGTGGTTTTTGTTATTGCCCCACTGCCTTTGTTGTACTCCATCAAATATTAAAACTTACTGTTGAATACGAGCACGTCAGTAATGTCTCTGTAGTAGCCACAGATTAAATTCTAGTTCTGTGTGCTGCTGTGAACATCAGCACTCATCTGAAGAACTGCTTGTTCTCTGGAGATGGAGGCTGTGTTCCCTTTTGGAAGCACCTCTGGAAAAACGAGTGTCTGTTCTCGTTTTCTTGTTGAGCACCAAGTGTCATCTCCAATCTATAGCAACCGACTTCTGCTTTAAAATGCAGGGTATTTTAGATGCTAACTCCTCTGCCTACCTGGCATTTTTTAATATGATGTGGAAACATGATTTAAGTTTCTAATGTAATTAATTTCTAATCTAATTAAGATCTAACGTGCTTAGATTTTAATTTCTGATCCATTCCTGGATTATGGGTTTGTGTCTCTAGTGAGTTTGGTACCTTGGGAAAATAATGCTGCTGTTAAATGGTCTTGCATCTTGCAGGGCCTTCCTCTCAGTAGAGAAAAACAGAGAACCAGAATGTAGAGATAGGTCAGGTTTTCTGTCAGCTCGACAGAGGCTGAATTACAGAAGAACATCCCTCTGCTGTGTTTTATCAGGCAGCAGTTCCTGGTGGAGCTGGCAACAGGAGCTGAAAAGAGCAGTGACGATTTCTGCCATTCTTTTTGAGCTGAGTGAACTGAGCAGCAAACTGCTGGCAGAGTGAGCAGCACAGGAACAGCATCACTGCTGACAGGGCTCAATTGCAGGGGATGCAGCCAAACGCAAGGACTGGAAAAAATACTGCTTGGTCATATCTGTTAGGGGGATGATTCTGTAGCCCTGCTTCTGCTAATGATGCTGAAATGGAGGGTGGTGGAGCTGACCACAAGGTTAGACAAGGGCCAAAAAGGGCTTCAGCAGAGTGTGAGCTCCTTAAAGTGCCAGTTCAAATTTCCTTTATTGCAGCGACAATCCTTTCCTTGCTTGTATCTGTCTTATTTCTAAGAGGCCTATCTAAGCTGTGGCTCAGTTGCTGCATTTTGGGGGGCAGGTCTTTGTACTGCCATGCTCTGTATTATGGTATGATCACTTAATCTGATCCTCTTCTTAATTTGTTACTGATTAATCTTAAAATGTGTTAACACCTTCTCGGCTCCCTTACAGCATGTGCTCTTCACAGCTTGTCCAACAAGTTCTCTGATATGCAATGAAATGTTTAAAGCTTGATTTATTTAATTATCCCTAATATTTTGGCCCTTGGTCACTGTTTTTAACTGTCTTGTGTGGCTTTACTTTCAAATTTTTGGGGCACAAAATGATTTTGTTGGCTTAGCATTGCTGAATGGAAGAGCAGGAGCTAACGTGCAAGGTGTCTTGTGCTGAGACCGATGCAAGGGAAAATGCCTCCTGGCCCCTTATTCTGAAACTGAGACCAACAGAGCATTTTTGAACACCTGGAAGCAAAACTCGTGCTGAAGGTAGAAAGGAGGGGCTGTAAGAGCAAAGGTGGGAGGCAATACCAAGCCTGGGGAAGTTTGGGGGGAAAAATCTGGCCTCCCCTTGAGCAGCAGCACTGGTGTGCACTGCTCTGCTGGTGCATCCTACCCTGGGATTTCTGGCTGTCCCTTGAGATTCCAAAGAGAAATTGTTGCTCTTATGTACTTGTTGGTTTTGGCATACAGCATGCTGAAGCTCTTTCATCCGAGTTGTCAAACAAAAAAAACATCAATATGCTGACATATTTCTTAGTGTCAGTAACTTCTGTCTGTTCCTGGGTGTGTGCAGTGTATTTAGCAACATTTATTGAGAATAGCTCACTCCTTCCTCTTACAATAGAGGAGGGCTTTTGTCTGAGCTATCCAACATTTAAAACTTGTGTAATAAATATAATCCTTTTGCAACTTTCTCTGTTGTGTAACAAACACATTTTAAATATCAAAGTTTATTATTAGCATAGATTGTTCTTCAAAAGGCATTTCTGAAATGCATTGCAAATCGTTTCCTTTCAACTAATCGGTATGCATATGCAAATCCTATTGGAACTGTTTTCTTCTCTGGGATTAGCCCTTGTGTATTGAGGGTTTAAAAGCCTGCCTGAATGTATGGGGGTGGGGTGTACAGGAAGCCAGAAGAATTCTGGGCATTACTCTTCTGAGTTCTATACCAGAAGACATCCTGCACTGCTTCTGAGTTCGAAATACCTGGGTTTTCTTCATTCTTTATGAACTAGAGAATCCTTAAACTAGTTGCATCTAATTTAACTTGGAAATAAATGCTTTGATGAGATTGCTTGCAGTGGTAGGTCTCTGGTATTGCAGAAGGAAACTTGAAAGTAGTTGAAAGTAGAACTTTTAACTCTTCCCACTTAGGAAAAAAAAGCATTTGCACTTGTGTTGTAATATGATTTTTATAAACACACTGTGAATTTTATCTTTAAAATTTCATTTCTATTTTTAGACAAGATGGGATTGGCTGGTTTGTTGACCAGTCTTAAAACAGTGAGTTGCTTGACAGGCAACTTCATTTACTGCCAGGCATTAGGTCTGCTGGTGGATGGTCAGACCCACTAAGTTGGGGTATTTTGAAATGCTTGTTAAGGGTTATAAACAGGGATACAGGATTGAGCTAGGATAGCTCTTGGCCTCTGGGCATGCCAAATCCTTTGCATAAAAATATCCCTTGACTATCCAGAAGCCTGTTCATATGGTTACTATCATGATACCTAGATTCTTCGGGTGTTGCAATCTTTGATGCATATTTTGTAAATCAATGTTGTTCACTTATATCAAGCATTTTTGTTTCTTAGTTACTGGAGTTGTGTGTGCCCACATGGCCAAAGCAGCACAGCCAGACTGTCCATCCTAGGTTCTAATTAGTACTTTGCAGAAAACAAAATACAGCGCAGTGTTGGGTTGTACAGTGTGGGGAGAAGTCTGAAGAATATCAAACTGCCTTTGAGTAGCCTCTCTTTAGGCATATTTTGGTATTTCACTAATTTTGTCTTTCCAGAGTTAACAATCTTCTTGTGATCCATGCAGTGCATGCTCTGTTTTGTTTTAAAATACTTGTGCTGTGTATTCCTGGCTGTCACTGTCTGCCCTGATGCTGGCACCTGGTTCATGGGAGGTGCTTGTCCTTCCCTTGCCAGTGTCTGTGCTTGTGCTTCTGCACGTCGTATCCATGACCTGTCCTCCACCAGTCTGAGATACTAAAACGTGGAGGACATAGAAGACAGGATTAAAAGGTCAAATGTAGTACAGAAACTGCCATGAAAGGGTTTTTTTCTTACTCATTTGAACTGCTAACACCTGCAATGTGGAGGGGAGCTGGGGTGGGAAACTACCCATCAAGTAGTTTCTCGATAGGTACCCTGACAGTTGGTACATTTGGCTTCACTGCTAACTAAAGTGAAGCAGCCAAGTTGTGTACTTTGGCCCTCGGTTTGCTGGTGTTTGGTTTTATTTTCTCCCCTACTCCTTTTTTTTTTTTCCTATTTATTTCTTTTTAGCTCTTGAATGAAAGTGTCCTCCTGTTAAATTTCATCTGTGCCTTACACATGCATGACTGTCATCCTTGTCCTGATGAAGGGAGGGTGCTGCTGTGGCTGTGGGCACCAGAGGGAGCAGGCAGCACCCACTGCTGTAGGGCTTCTGCCTAGGCAGGAGTTGTCCTGCCTTCTGGGGAAGGCAGCATGGTCCCTTGGCAGTGGATTTAAAATCAACAATTAATGAAACTAGACGTGAAGCAGATGTGGTAGGAAAATGATTTTCATGTGGCGGTGGCATGTGGGTGATTTGTGTGTGCACTGTTTGTGCTTTGCTGGTGAAACAAACATCGTTTATCTTGGATTTTAAAAGTAGTGTCAAGGAGTTGTTCTCTGTTGAGGGATCCCCTGCTCTCCTGGGAAGCCAGTGAAGCAGGGCATTGCTGTCAGCCTGGCTCTGCGGGTTGGCCCCAGCTGTGGGGAGAGCAGTGCCTTGCTCAGAGCATGGGCGCTGGTCAGTCACCTGGGGGAGCTTTAATTCAGCAGAATTACTCTTATGAAGCTGGTGTAAGACTAAAAAGCACATAGATTTTTCCATTTCCACACAGCAGTCTGCAGGATTTCTAGGCACACTGCTGTTAGGCTCCTTCTGGAGTGTCTCATCACATCCATGCCCTTTGAAAAGGCACAAGGTGTTTTTCAGCATCATAAAAAACAATTCCAAATTTAGAGCTTGAAGAAAAGCAGACCCTTGCCTATGTACACTTCATGAAGGAACATTACTGGCAGATGCTGAAGACATTTTTTTTCCATAGAAAATTGGATTTTGTGCGTAAAAGTTGTTGTTATTACTAGAGACAGGTCATTACTGGTTTCACGTCATAAATGCAAACTCTTAAGAGATGGAGTGTGCTAGTGGTGCTTCTGTGGGTGATACTCCGAAATAAAAAGAAATTGTGAGGGGTAAATCACCTTCAGTTTAGCATAGATGCAGTTGACTTGTGCTCATCATTTATGTCTCTTCTGATGGCTGATACAGTCGCTTGTGTCTTAGGCATCATGATTTACAGTCTCACGGAAAGGTATGTTTAGATTTAAGCTGTGCAATAGTGTAACTAATGAGAAATATAGGAAATTTATAGCACTTGATGACTGATTGGATAAGTACCTCTACAGTAATTGAAATCAAGATGACTCCCAGCTGTCTTTCAGTTTAAAAAAAATATCTTTTTGGACAAGCAAAACTATTGCTTTGTAGGATTTTGGAAGTAGTTTTCATGTCTCTGGAAAACATGATTGGGATGGGAAGGTGGGAAGCTGGTAGAGTTTTTTTTGTAATTCTCCAGGGCTTGGGTAACTAGTGTGTATCCCCTACTCACAAGCAGGAACTGGTTAGTTTGTACCTATAGCAGTATCACTTAGCTTCTCATTTTACAGTCGCAGTGTGGCTTCACTTGTCTTTCTCTAGGATTGTGTGTTTTGGCCCCAATTCTGTGTGGAACCTTGGCTGTGGTCAGCAGTTCCTGCTTATTTTCCCTATCCCTGTTTAGGAGAGAGGCACTCAGGCCTAACTGTTGTGTGACAAATTATCTAGATAAATACTCCACATGAATCTCTCCATTAGTAATGCCATTGAACCGGTCAGCTCTAAAGAGATGGCACAGCTTTCTTCTGTGCTGTCAGTCTGTAAATGTACCATTCTTGCTGGAGCTTAGTCTTGTGAAAATGTCTAAATTTTCCCATTAAGTGCTTAAAAAGTAATAAAACTAAAGCTATTAGCCTTCACTCATCAGATCTGTATCAAGAGAAATATTCTTCAGTGCAATAAATCTGATCGAGTGTTCGACATTTATATCATTCAAATTCATTCTCTGGAAATGGACCTTTGAAGGTAAATTGCATTAAGTAGGGCAGTTTAAATTTTTAATACAATCTTATTGTAACTGTTACCAAATGATTAAAGTGCAAAGTGGGGGCTTATATGTTTTGTGAGATTTATGTTAAATACTTCTACTCTGGCAAATAACTATTTTTAGGGTAGTTGAATGTGCATAAAAGCCACAAAAACAAAGGAGTTAGCCTTAAGTAATTGAGGAGAATGCTTTATATCTGCTGTTGGATTTGTGGAGATGGTTTTGTGAATGGGATTTATTTCACCTGTGGGTGAAGCGACAGTCTTGGTAACAATAAGCTTAAGAGTTACTAGAATGGGAGTTAGTGTGTCTGAGAGGTGGGTTTTGATGGCTCAGTGGACAATGAGCTGATCAGCTGAGGTGTTTTATTTAATCTTATTTAGAGCCTCGATGCTTTGTTTTAAGGAGGGTTTTTCTGTAAAGTGCTGGAGGATTGTTGTATTTCCTGACTTTGCTAATGAACAATGTACACAACTTGGGCCTTGGGAGCAGTGCTGTGTTTGTGCCTCTTGTGGATGTTGCTGTAGGGTTATTGTTGGGTTTGCACAATGTGTGTGGTCTTACATTGTAAGTCAGTTTTACTCACGATTTTGTCACCTTTGGGTGCAGGTGCCTCAGTGTTGTAAAAGTGAAGTTGGAGTGTCCTAAATTTATCTCAAATTATTCTAGTTTTAAAAATGAAAGAACGGGTGGTTCCTCTATGTGTGAACTGTCTGCTCTGCAGCATTTGGCCTGCCATATGACTGTGTCTACCAGATGTGCCAGGAGGGCAGGGGGAGACAGAAATAGCTTGCCATTAATTTTAATCCATCACTACAGAAGTGAACCGTGCCTTCAATTATATGGCTTTATTAATCAGACTGCAGTTTGGAGCAGTATCTTCCTGCTTGCATCACACAGTGACAGGGCAAGTTGGATGGCTGGAAAATGGGTAAAAGTCTAGGAGACAAAATGCTGGGCTTGAATAAACATATGTATTACAATTTCCCTTCCTATGTGAAGTTTTGTATTAAAAACATGGAAACAAAAGAGTACAGACTTCTTAATGCAGAGCCACCTCTGTTATTATTTTAAATACGTACTGACTGAAGAAGAATCTGTCACAGAATACCAATGCAAATTCATGCATATTCACTGGCTCAGTAGGTAATACCTCGTTGTAAAAGAGCATAAGTTAGGCTGGATATTTAAACGCTAAATAAAATTAGATAGTTTTACTCAAGAACAAGTAACTATTAGCAAAGCATCAGAAAGAAGACTGGAGCTTGTGCTTGGAGTGGAGTTCTGGGACCAAGTGGGCTGTGTCTGCACACAGTTTTGTAGTAGCAATGCATGATTGCACCTCTCAATTCAGAGACTTCGGGGTTTTAAGAAACTTTTAAATCATTTTGGCAGTTTTAGAAAATAAAGCATTAATTATTCTAATGAAGGGCCCCCTTTTTTTTTTTTTTTTGTAACAAAACCTTTTATTCACAGATGAAATAATAAAACTCCCTGAATGAGATGAGATGAATTTGGTTTAGTAAATCTGAATACATTTCTTTCTACAAGAATGGCCAGGTCTGATTCTCACTAATATGAGCAGAACTCTTTATCATTTTGTGTGCCATTATGGAGCTTGTTGGATATGTAAATCTTTAGAAAGTATAAATATTGTCTATGAAAACTGGGAGGAGGGGGTTTGTACAGCATGCTGTACAAAATAGCCCTTTCATGAAGCTACTTCAAAATGTAAATGTGAAATTGCTTACCAGGTGGTGAAGTTCTTAAGCATGGTATGGTTTTATGTTATTTAATTCTGTGTTTTGACATGATTACTAGGATTAATAAGTAATTCTGTGTTTTGACATAAAATTTAATAACATACAACACTGCTATGCTTAATTTTGGTTTTAAAGGATAGCTAAAAACCCAATTACTTTTTTCGAGGCATTTTGCTAAACACATCAGCTTGACATTTTATGTGCTGTTTGGTGTTTGTGGTTTGTTTGTGGTTTTTTTCTTGTTTCAATATTTCTTAACCTTTGTATGGCAGCACTTTTGGGGAAATAACAGAATTTATGGCTTGATTCCATCATAATGATAAACAGAGCTTCATGATCTGCTAGGTGGGTAAATCCATGTGCAAAATCTTTACCTGTGTGTCTGACACAGTGTTTGGCTTATAAATGCTCAAGCCTTATGCTGCTACTTGCAACACAGTTTGAGTAGTGAAGAAAACATAGGTTTGTTTCCATTTCTTTAGATGCTAGATGCTTTCCAGATTGTTTAGCAGATTTATTAATATATTTTCATACCTAATCTTGGGAGACAGTGATTTGCATCAAAGTTGTTGCATAAGTGATCCACAGTGTTACTCATAATTACCTCTGGGGAAAAAAAATACATATATTGGCATTGTTTAGAGAGATTTAATACTGAGTCTTATTACTTATAGCTGTATTTCAAATCTGGTAAAACAAGAAGAGTTGTTATTTCTGAGAGCCAGAGCTGAAATGTGTATTTCAATGAAAGCATCACAAAAAACCAAAGGTATCAGTAAGGTGTGGTTGTAAATGTATTTTAAGGAGAATTGTACTAAAATCTTTTAAGAATCATTAACACTGAACTAGCCCATTGTGGCTGAACGTTTGATTAGTGGTGGTGGTGACTGTCAAACTGTGTTTTTCAGTATAAAATCCCTGTGTTCATACACACATTTCCTATTTGCTTGTATTATGAAATAGCCTAATAGTTGTTGGAAACTGTCTGATTCTGAGGAGTTAGCAAATTGTTTTAGTAGGGTGAAAGAAATTAGTAATAAGATGCAGCTTCAAACTCTTTTGAGGAGCCTTCGTAATAATACAATAAATCTGTAGTGCACATGATGTTCCATGTAGGCATTTCTCCTGTTGCTTAACTACAGCCAGCATGATCCTGATCTTGCTTTGGAGAGCCTGCTCTGCTACAGGTAGAGCTACTGCTGAGCAGTGCCCATCATTCCCAGAAGAATATAAATGGGATGGTCGAACAATTATGTACAGCTTCAAGTTTTAACTATCCCGCAGTAGAGAAAGTGAAGATTAATACACATAAGCAGACTACCTAGCATTACTTACCCAGCTTTGTAGATGTTTTGCAGAAGCTGTATTCCAGCTTTGTGGCTGTGTACTTGGCTGTCATGGCAATTTTTTTCATTCCAAAATTAGCATGAGTAGCCTTGACTTTGTTCCATCATGAAGGTAACTGTTCATTACAGACAGAATTTAAATCTAATAAGTAATAGGAGCAATCATACAATACCTTCATTTCCAGCAAATTAACAGCCCTACAGGGTAATTGAGATATAAATTAGGATAAATTTGTTTTAATATCATGAGGTAAATGGATTTCAAGTAGGAATTGGATCCTCTATTAAAAGTTGTCTTCTGTTTTGGGAGCAATTTTGAAGCTCCCACAAGGAAAACAAGGTGTTAATGACAGGAAGCAGTCTTTTTTATCAGTGTACAGTATCCATTCACAGCTAGTGAAGGATTTTGCTGCTTATTAGAAACTTACTTGTGACAACTGACATGTATCAACACTTCTGAAAGATTGATTTATGGGCATAATTTTACCTGTATAGTGTGAGAGTGACAGCTTCTCTCCAGCTTAGAAAACTAAGTGGATTTCTTTAGCATTACCAAGTTAACACATACTTTTATGTGTTTTGGAAAGCAGTATCCAGTGTTACTGCAATTTCCGAAGTGATGCAGAAATTCAGTATTTATCAGGGAGAGAAGGGAGGGAAACCAGGAGTTATTGAGTCTTCAGAAATAAAGCTCTGGGAGCTTGGAGCCTTTGATATTTCTTCCATGTCTTGAGAATACAGGTACAGGCTGCAAGGAGAAATTCCCTGTCACTGGTAGCAGTACATGTTGGGGAAGGGAAGGTGGGAATATTGGCTGCTTGTCTTTCCATGGTGTGCAACAGTGGTGGAGATGCCTTTGTTCTTAGCCATCTCTTTTTAACTTTTGACTCACCTTTTGACTTCCCAGCTGAAATGGTTGCATTTGCTTTGGCATTGGCATGGCTTAATACCCTATCTCCTGTAGTCTGTCTTTACTGATGTCCCTCTATTGTTTTTGTTACTCTTTTGAACCTGCAGAAGCAGGCAGTTCTACATAACAAATAGAATACCAGCACTTAAAAGTTACGCAGTGGTTTCAACATCTGCTGGCTTACCTTATTGTCAGTGGGTAAGAGGCAGGTCTCTTGGTAACCATGAGGCTGTGTTGAGAGGCTTTTCTGTCTGGATTGTGCACAGGTGCTTGAGAAGTACAGGGAAATACTGCAAGAGGGAAAACTCTCTGGTTAACATGACTACATGACTACCCAGCATGTTTTAGTCAAGTAGTAAAAATTCTGGATGTATGGAACAGATTTATTTTAAGAAGTTAAAGATTTGTCAACCAGGCACTTTGTCTTCTAAAACTTCCTAGTGTCCTCCACTATGGGATTGGTTTTTTTGCAGTTATTTTGCCTCTTCCTGGCTGTGCAGGGTCAGAGGTAAAGACTTGCACTCTTCATTTTCCCTCCCTTGTTAGTCACGCTTTAATGTGAAATAGAGGTTATCTTGGCAAGTGCCACCATGGTCTGTTAGAGCATTGAGTGGATTTGTGTTTAGTGCAGAATAATAACTCATCTCTGCAGGGATGGTTTTCCAGCACACTGTTTCTGCAGCGAAAAATAGCTTAAGAAGTGGCTGGCTGCATGTTGTGCTTTAGCTGCACTCATACCAGCAGATTGTTGGACCACAGCTTAAACTGGGTCATGGAAAAGACCTGAGTTAAAACTTTCTTAAGCCAATTGTCCTGCTAGAAGTGGCATCTCGTGCAGCTGCACACTATGTTCTGTAATGGTTTGGTGTATTTGCTTGCTTCTGCCATAGGTGATGTGCTTGCATGCAAGAATACAGTGTTAATTGGCTGTTGGTTATGTTACATGGAACAGATTAATCATTGGTGGAAAGAACTGAAGGGTTAAGAGTTTTTTAAGCCTGTAGTTACTGAAAATGTTGAATTTTCATTGGCAGCACATTTAGGACACTTGGAAAAACATACTGGCTTCCCTCCCCCCCCCCC
>NW_009952282.1:338825-376773 GCF_000747805.2 Chaetura pelagica
CCCCCCCAGGAAGGTAGCTCAAGAAATGGCTACATTCAAGCCCAAATTCTGTCAGAGTCCAGTACTTGTTTCTGTATTACAGCTGGCACGTGGTATGCCAAGCTTTTCTTTTTTTCAAGGGAGAAGCATAAAAGTTGTTTAGCCTAAAGAATGGATTGGATTTAATATAACAGGCACAATGGCCTTTAATAGTGGACACTTTCATTAATGTTTCCCATTCAGAAGCACTTGTGGTTAGTGCTTGCACTTGTAGTTATTACTGCTTTGCCTGTGATGTGTAATTGTGGAATAAATTCATTTTTATTGAGCACTTATTTATTGTAAACATGGAATGTTAAGCTGAAGTGCAGCTGCCATAAAAATGTGAGTTGCTCTGTATCTTAACTTCCCACAGTGTGTTTTCCTCAGGCAGGGCTTTTCACATGAAACAAATTAACAGCCAGCAGCAGGGCTTATGGGCAGGAGCAAATTATTTTTGTTCCTCTGATGAAAGATGATTTTGTTGATGTGTCAGTTATACTAGTTATGCTTGTTCCACTTTCCCTTTCCAGGTCCCTGCCAGGTTCTATTGAGGTTACTGGGATTTTTTAGGAACCTGGACTTATGCAGGAATTAGTGTATCTAATGTTCTTCAGGCCCTGATTTTCATATTGTTGGCTGGAGATGCCAGCTGGGATACTTTCCACTGTATTATTTTCTCTGTTCTATAGGGATTACAGGAATAAAGGAGGGAAGGAAGCAAGTGTTGAGCACATCAGCTCCAGGAGGGACTCCAGCAGTGTGGGGTCGAGCTGGATCATGGAGTTCATGCTTGTCCTCACACTTGGTGTTCAAAAATGGAGGGTTACAAAATTTGTGATGTTCTGAAGCTCTTTCCTTCACTTGCAGTTTAAAGCACTGAGCAACTATATTGACCTTGTACTGATGTAAAATTCATTTTTAACAATTTTTATTGCTTAAACAGAGAATCAGGTTTCTTAGATAAGCCTTGTGAGGAAACATGAGTTTTCTCACACTTAAAAATATCACTGCAGCCTCTGGCTGTCTGTACAGTGAGAACATGCCCTAATCAAAGGTGCAGCACAGTGCAGATATGGTTTAGTCTTCCTTGTAAAACATCATCTTTTCAAGCATATTGGTTAGCACTAGTTGCGACCAGTTTTTTTGTAGGCAGAGCTTGGTGGATGATCTGTAAAAGCAGACAAATCAGTAATTGTCATGAAGTGTTGCTCCAACACACAAGTTTGCGGAAAGAATTAAAATTTGTCATGGAATTTCAAAAAGCTGGCATTCATTTTCAGCTCTTCTGTCAGTAGGACCACTCGGGTTTAATTAAAAACTAATTCTTCACCTTTTAGGAATCCCTAGTAGGTGATGTGAATTGAACAGAGAGTTTACACAAAGATACAATGTTGTTTGTTGTTCAAAGTGAGCTGTGAGTATGGGGGGAGTTATTTTAAGAAAAATGTAATATTTGTGTAATTTTCAGATATATTTTTCCCCAGCAGTAGAAGAGGTATTAATGAGTGCTTTGTCCATACTGTTGTTTTTCAGTCAGCAGTGAGCATTCCAGCTTCAGCTGAAAGCTGTCTTCTGTCTGTCAATAACTGGAAGAAAATTTACTGCACTATTTTGGCATTCCCATCTTTTGCATAGAGTGGCAGATTTAAATGAACCTGATATTTACTCTTACTGGGACACACAGTGGAGATAAATGGTCTTACGCATGGGTTTATGAGAAACCAATTCTGATTTAAGCTAGTGGTGATTGAAGAAGACTATTTGCATCTTCTAAATATGCAGTGCTCTTGTACTGGTGATAGCTGAGAGAAGAAAAAATATTGCCACATATTTCAGGTATTGTATGCCTGAAGTCTTCCCTTTTATTATTTGAAGTGTTCCTTGGTAAAAAGCAATGTAAAGGGAGCAGCAGTAACCCTCTTCAGCACCTTTTGGACAGACAACAGTGATCAGATTTTTGGTACCTCTGGATATTTTCCAGGACCCATCATAAAACAGGGAGAGATCAGGTCTTAGGCTAGATGAGGTGTCCCTAGACACATCTGTTTTGTGATGCAGAGGTACCTTTGTGTTCAGTTGTTCGGTTTTCAGAGGTGTGGAGCTAGATGAGACAGTCTTACCTTGTGTCTTGAACTTCTTGTAAGGAGTATTTTCCCCCTAGGTCTCTGCCTTTCTTGTCCTTCTACTTGAATGAACTGTGTTAATGAGATTTTAGGGACCCGGCTGCCCCCACCAAAGCAGCCTCACACTGCACAGGAAGTTGACATGTGAACAGCCCATTGAACCACAGAGAGACAACTCTGCAGAGCAGTTATTCTGGCAACAGTATTCCTAGTGGTGGTTAGCTCCGAAGCAGGGCACATGAGGGGGTTAACTATGGAGGCTCTGCTCTGAATTTTGGGGAGAGGAGGTGCCCTGCTATTCCTCCAGCCAGGGAATGTAGTGCCCTGGAAGTCAGCCCCATGCTGCCCAGAGCAGAACAAGAGAGCTTGCTTTGGCCAAAATTAGTATATGGGGGACATTTTCCATGTGCAAATGGCAGCAGTGGTGGTTTGCAACACAGTTCTGCTGACCTGGAGTGCTGCAGCCTTGCTGTCCTGCTCAGAGGCAGCTACACCACCCAGCTGCCATGGTCCTTCCAGTAACCCAGCCAGAATTCCTAGGGGCTGCTCACCCAGGAGCAACTTGGCTAACAAAAGAAGCATTGGAGACCAAAGGAACAGGAGGTGGGAAGGTTAATTTTGTTTTGGTGAGTTAGGTCAGGCATGGAAGAAGAGATGCATTCAAGTCAAGAGCTTTCTCTCCAAGCTTGGATGTTTTATTCATCTTGCAGACCAGGATTTTCACATGCTTTTAATTAACAAGGCAAAATATAGCTTCTACTCATTCAGTTTGTGAAATCAAGTTTAAATTTATAAGAGATAAGCATCAGTATTGCCCAAAGACCAAATATTTGCTCAACATCAATTCTGCTGGCTTATAACTCCAAATATCCTTGGCATATCCCTGTTTTTTTGCAGAAGAGCTCTTGACTTTGCAAATAAATTTTGGTTAGCTTTTCGTGCTGCAGATAGAAGGCTTAAAGTAAAAATCTCTCTGAAATTGATAGCTTAATTTTGTATATAAAAATAGAATGCAATTGATCTTTAAAAATAGTTTAAATGGTTGTCACTGTCTTGATTATTTTTTATATATGCCTCATAGATTAAGTCAGTATTCATCTGTTTTAGAAATAGATCTTAGCAAGTATATTTACATTAACTTCAGAAGCACTGAATCATCTTTGGGATGAGATGGAACCTGAAATCTCTGGGGAAAAAAATATTTCTGCTTTCTTGCATTCTCTATTCACTTTCTGGAACAACGTTTGTTTTAATTGTATAGCTTCCTATGAACTGGCATTTCAATTACAGGCACTTCAGTGTTAACCTGAAGGTTTTGTCTCTGAGTAGTCTTGGTTAATGAAATACACTAGTTGGCTTTCATTAACTGCAAATTGATGTTTCGTTATGGCCATAGCTTACATCAGATGTTCCTGAAGAGCAGCATTTCTTGCACCAGGGTTTCATCAGAGGTCCCACCTAAAGCGTGATGGTGCTGGTCCTGCCATTTGGGGAAAAAAAACCAACACAAACCAAATCACATTTGTGGACATAATCCAATTTAGGAATACTCTGACAAAGTTGCTTACAAATCCAGTCTGAACCCGTGCATAGTTAAGGTTGTGGGAATAAAATGGATTTTTTCAGCCACTGCCAAGAGGCTAATGAGTGGTCACTTTGAGTTCTGACAAAGGTGTAACAGAAATGGGTTTTGGGGCTGAACAAGTGCTACAGCATAGCTGTTCTCTGTATCTGGCCCTGGTTCTTAGAATTATGGTGTGTTTCTGTCTTGCTGCACAACCATTTAACTGTGTTTTTTTCCTCCCTAACTACTATGTCTGAAGATGTCAGCAGCAGGAGTTAGCAGATCTGTGGGGTTTTCAGTGCCAGCCATTTTAAGTTTTGTGTATTTCAGAGCTTTCTTCTCTGGAATAGAAGATGTAGAAAATGTGAATTTGCAGCAGCACTGCTGGGGAGATGTGTGCTGAACCCCTTTTATTGACTTCTGATGGGCAAGATTTAGGTTTCATCTCTTCTCTCAAGGTAGCTTTAGAAAGAGCACAGTAGGTCTTTTGACAGTCCAGCGATTGCCCCACAGATGATCAGTCACGTCTTTCATATGTTGCAAACTTTGAAGGGTCAGGGTACTCCTTTAGGTACTTCTGAAGCTCCTGTCACCATCGTATCCAAGGGCAAGTAGCCCTGAGCACTTGAATATTGAATGCAATCTAATTATGGAGTGACAGCTACAGGACTGCAATGAAAGAAGCAAAAACTGTTTGGTGTCTCAAAGGAGAGCAGGTTGCCTAATGAAGAGAGGGGAAAGGCAGGGGGAATCGTGCTCTGGCGGGGGATATTAGCCTTGTTGCCAAAATGGAGGGGGAATTGGGAAGGTTTGGCAGCTCAGAAGGGGATTTCCATTAGGGGGCACATCATTTTTCTAACAGAGGGAAGAGTGAAGAAATTCGAGGCTGAGAGTGTGATCTATTCTAGAATTTGTAGCACAATTTTGAGGAGCTAATGTTAGATCTTCTGCTGCAATTTTACGTTTTCACAGCACACGGGATAAATTGCCCTTTGTGCTGCTCTGTGTAAGGTTTAGTTTCCAGCTGCTTTGTGCATTACTCTCCACACTTCTAATTATGTGCTAATCTGTGTATTTCTAGAGTAACAGTTTGTGCCTTTTTTTATTATTTCTTTTAAATATTACCTTTTTTGATGTCTGCTTTTGTAGTACTCAGCTAGCATTCAGGTCTTGTGTTTGAGTAGTTGAGTTCAAACTGTCTTGGGCTTTTTTGGCTTGTGCCTTTTAGAGTGGTAATTTAGCAAGGCTGCATTATGTTGTTAACAGGGATGCTACAAACACACCTGTATTCAGATTGAAGGAATGAGGTAAATATTTTCCTTGACTAATTACCTCTTTCGTGTGAGAGTAGAAGCTTTTGCTGAGAAGGTAGTTCTCATTCATGTGTGGTTTTAATTCAGTTTTGGTCTTAATTTAGGTCTTTACCTCATATGATGAAGACAAATCCATGCAGATATATTAAAATCTGACCTTCGGTTTGCTCTCTGCATTCACTAATGTGTTTTAAAATATTTTAATATATGGCTTTGCAGGCTCCAGATCAATAAACCAATGGGTTTGAAATGACAGAGTGCTACGATATTCCTCTGTAATTTAAACATGATTAGCTGATGAAGGTTATGATCAATATGCCAGGGAAAGATAAATTAATTGATATCATCCTTTCAGGATGATAAGAGGCCTATTGGAGGTGGGATGTAACTAATGAAGCTGCTTCTTCATATGTAGAAGCCATTTTTTATACAATGTATTCTCACTAAATCATGCTTATGCCATCATTCATTTACATGAAAAACATAAGCCACAGACCACTTTGTTATTAAAATTCCATTCATTTAAGAAGAAATTGTGTGCTTACTCTGCTAAACAATATCTCTGCCTGTATTATAATGTATTGAGAAAAAATATTGGAATTTACATAAAATCCTTTTGTATTTTCTGAACAAAACAGATAGACACCAATAATTGTTGCCCTTGTGCCTCACTGACTGGTTTGGGTGGATATGGCGCAAGTGACCGCAGACTCCTTTGCACAAGTGTCATGAAGTGCATGACTCTGAAAAATATTGCATGCAAGGAAGCTGAATTTTGTTAGTAGTGTTTTTGATTAGCCACCACACTAGTCTCTGTTACTGAAGACTGAATTTTTGTTTACTTTTTAATTTGTGACCCAAATGGTAGGCAAAACACGTAATGTAAAGAATTCTATTTTTAGATGTTTATGACCTAAAACGAGCTCTTTGCAAAGGTTTTAACTGAATAGTGGAATGAATTGAAATTCCAGTGTATCACAGAACAGATTTCTGAAATAGTTTGGCTTTTTAAAATTGAAACATTGCAGGACAGGCATGGTTGTTGCTTCTCAGATCAGCTTTGTTTTTTCTACTGTGAGTCTGCCAAGCTGATTATGTCGAGATGTTAATGACTCTGAACCCTAACTCTGTTTGATAATGCTGCTTTTCTTCACAGGTTGTAGAAAAATTTCTGAAATTGCAAAACAAATATGTCATTTTTCTGTCTATGCTGGTGCTAAGTAACGATAGCTAAAACTAAGAATTGTGCTAGAGCTTCTTCCCATAATGAATTTGAAAGAGATGTGATGTGTGGCTAATGCAGGTATTCCATGTCAGGACCCCTTATCAGTTTTACTATTCTGATCATGATACATTTCAAATGGTTTAAACTTGTGGTTTCCAAAACTGGGTATCCTGATGCAGTGGCAATAATTCAGAAAAGTCCACTGTATTCCTCAGCAGCAGAGAGCAAACTAACCCTGCTTGGCCTGGGAGTGATAGCTGTCCTAATGAACCTTTACACTCTGATGTGGGACATCTTCCAGGACCCTGCTAGTAAACAGCACTGAGATGCACTTGAACTACATTGTTAGTCAAGTGTTGCTGGTATTTATCTCCTGTCCACAAGGAAAACACCTGAAAGAATGATGGAAAACTTGTACTGCCATAAACTTTGTTTCCGTAAGCTTTACATATTGTAAATGCATAGTGGACTTGTTACAGCATTCCTGGTGTTGCTTTTGGTAACTTGCACACCTGCCTTTTCCCCTTCTGCTTGGATGTTACTGGTTCTTTGGTGCTTATCTGGTGGAGTGAGAGTTTTGGGGCAGTTTCATCCACGTGGAGATTAGAGCTGAAGTCTCCCATGGAGCATATTGTTGAACACCAGCATCTGTCACCTTAGTTGGATGTATTACAGTCAACTTTTGCAGCAAGCTTTGGGAAAGAAACCCCTGATCTGTGTGTTGTGCTTTCTGTGTATTTTTTGCATAGGGTATTTTCCAGTGTGTGCTGCAGCTTACCTGCCTGTGTGCTTTGTTTTTCTTTAGTTGCTCAGAAGATCGTTGCAACAAGGAAGAAGCAGCAGCTCTCAATTGGACCCTGCAAATCTCTGCCAAACTCTCCAAGCCACTCATCCGTGTGCTCTGCCCAGGTTTCTGCCGTACATATCAGCCAGGTACAGGCTACAGTGAGTGCTTGCTTGAAAAAGGAACTAACAGGTTGCTTTTCATCTAATGTCTTTAAAGCCAGTGCTGGTTTTGCTGCTTGATAGGTAGTTGGCATTTTTTTAAAGGTGACAGTGATCTGTAGCTTGAAGCTTTTTTTTTAATTGGCTTTATTTCAAGAAACTGCTGCAGTAAAA
The DNA here is from genome assembly GCF_000747805.2 of Chaetura pelagica. Taxonomy (NCBI): domain Eukaryota; kingdom Metazoa; phylum Chordata; class Aves; order Apodiformes; family Apodidae; genus Chaetura; species Chaetura pelagica. The sequence continues at coordinate 346,191 of NW_009952282.1, forward strand.
TGCTTTAAAGCCACCTTTGATGGTACTGATTTATGCCCATCAGCCTGCTGTTCTGGACAGACCAATTGTTAGGATAGCAGGATTTGCTGTACTGTGTTTTAAGATCACCTCACTATGCTGTTGGTTACTGTTCTCCTTCAGCTGTGTGCTGAGCAGTAATAGCTGGAGGATCTCGGTGGTTAGTGGGCGAGAGTTTTACATCTGTGAGCACTGTATGCAGTTGTAATTGCCTGGCTCTGTTAGGCTCACTGAAATGATTCCCCCTTAATGACACAGTGATACATGTTGCAAATGACTTGTGGATGCCATGTGTAAAAACAAAACACGATACTACCTTAATGTATGGCAGGGAAGTCTTGGAGGCCTTGGTGGTATTTTTGGAAACACGTGGTTAGTACAATAATTTTCTGTGCACGATTTTTACCCACACACACATTAATACACTCTCCTGTGTTTCCCTTGTGATGTCCTCCCTTCATGTCTTTGTTTCCTAGTGTCAAGTGCACTTTCACTGTCAGCAGATGGACCCATAGGGCTGTCATATCGACCAGTCTGTGGCCAGGGCTGTTCCCTGGTTTCCTGATATCCACCACACCAGTCTGAATTTTTTGACACCCACCAGCTTTCCTGGTGTGTTTTTCAGTCTAAGCTCAATAATATGCCAGCAGCGTCTCACAAGGTTATGTTGCAGTCTTGAGCCACCTGTGGGAGGCTTTGCTTTATCTATGGACCTTTCTCCCACACTGAGAATGTCTGCTTTTTGGCAAAAAACAGTATAGTGAGGAAGTGTCCTATCTTTGGGGAAAAGTTGGGGTTTTTTCTTTAATTTGATGTGTTATTTTCTTGTGAAAGCAGTCTGTTTAAACAGCCAGAGGATGAAGGCTTTGGTTCCTCTGTGCTCATAGTAAATGGTCTCTTTCTAAGCCCTAGTGGAAGTTTCCACCATTGGGTTAACTCTGAAGATGCAGGTGCTAGTTTGGTCTTCTTTGCTATGAGATGTTCTTCCTTGAGGTGAGCCCAGAGAGCAGCCTCAAGACTGTGACTCTTGCTGGTTATGCCAAAATAAAATGTGGACGTTCAGATCCCCCTTTCTAAAGCAGGTGCTAAGCTGTAGGACTTCTGAAGAACCCTAGCACTTTCAGGTCAAGTACAAGTTCCTCAAATGGAAGAGACTGTCTCCTTTCATGTCCTATGTGACATTGACCGAGCTTCCTTGGCCACTCTCAGGTGACTGCCACAAGCACCTGGAAATAATCCTTTATGTGAAATGCTTTTCTTCCAAGAGGCTATCTTGAGTGCCCATCCTATTCAGTGCTGAAAGAGGAAGTGGGCTGTCACAGAAATGGGGAGAGCAAATGGCACTACCATTGCCAGTACTGACCTTACTCTTGGATCCAAGAAGTACCTAGTTTACCAGGTCTGCTGGTGATTGTATGATTTTTCAAGACTTCCTAAAGAGCACAGGGGATGCTTTGTGTAACCTAATCTTAGCCAGGTGCTTCTCTGTTGAGGTCACCCTTCTAGGAAATTAAACTCGATTAAAGAACATAAAATATCTAGGTTATCACCAGTTTCCTGCCCAAGTCCAGTTTGGAAGCCAACAGTAAATACAAAATTCTGGACAGGTACTTCAACTGCACATCAAACTTCTTTCCAGTGATAAGGACTGTCTGGGGAAATCAAGACAAGGTAGCTTTTGTACTAAGGATCCAACAGTCTCTTTCAATAAACACAAAATAGTGTTCTTCCTTTACCAGCTGCCCTAATTATCTAAGGGGACAATTGCAACACCAGTCAAAGATGTCTGTCTTCTGAGACTGATGTCATGCCTAAGAGTACAGGCCACAATTCTGTTTCATGTCTTATCGCCTTTGTGCTGCACTTGAAGGCAGGACGACCTTGTTTCAAGGAAAGGAAGCCAAATCCTTATCCTGGACTTAAAAGAACTTCGCAACTGCAATTCCAAGTTTAAGATGATCTGGGGGAAGATTTTCCATCTCTGATCTTGGCTGGAAGACTGGCTGGTGTCTTGCCCTTTAGAACATCTCTTTTGACGTAATGATGTTTCACTGAAGATTTCCTCCATGAGTCAAAAATGTTTTCATTACAGTGCCCTGCTACTTGCATCCTCCACAGGAGGGAAGGCCTTCAGAAGTAGTGGTTACACAGATCACCTGGGTAAAGTGAAATATTGTTCCTTCTTTGGTTGGATCACTCTGGTGATCTAACTCCTGCAAATTATCCAAGCAACTTTGCAGGCAAGAACTGAGCCTTTAGAGGGAGGAAAAAGACAAAAAGTGTCACCTTACCCCATCCTGTCCCCAGCATATCTTGGGAGACATTTCTGAGGCTTAATACTTGCAAGGGCTTCTCCACCCAGTAGTTTCAGTTTTCAAACGGTGAAAGACTAGTTTGTGTGTTTGGATCTGTATTTATACTTGTGTCCAGTAGTCCTAAGTGGCCATGTTCTCTTCCAGGGACTACCCTCAGACAAGCCTTTTCTTGTCCCTTAGGTATTTCCAGAAGTATGTTTCACAGAATGAGATGCTTCCTACAAGAATAGTGCTGTTATCTAGCAGTTCCAAAGGGCTCTTTTCTTTGCCCAGACTCTGAAAGGAGAGATCATCTTGTTCCAAAAACCATGAGGCTGCTCACATGGACACCACCTTTGGTCCTCAGTGCATTCCACCTGAGCTCAAGATGCACTAGAAATCCATGTGAAGTAGCTCTGTACCAAATAACCTGTTGAGTAGTTACCTGGAGCTGTTCCTTTTTATGCTCTTGTCAAAACATCAGAAAATCCTGTGGCACCACACTTGTAGTTGCTGTTTATGTGGAAGACTCTGGGACCCTCTTCAGACAAACTGATAGTGTCATTGTCCTAGGAGGTTTGCATTATACCTGATGGGATGGAGCATAACGGGCATTTTACTGAACTCTCCAGCACAGGGTTTGCTAGCACACAAGCTTTCTCCCTACTACCTGCTGCAGATTGGTGAAGATGCATTATTTATGCTTGCACTATGCCTCCATAAAGTTTTACTACAACGTGATTGTCTAAATATGTAAATTAAACTATTAAAAGCGAAGTGCAGTCAGTTTAATCATCCGTTATTTTACTGTATATGAGACCTGATTATGGATAAGCACCAAATAGTAGGGTACAATTATCTTATTTATAGTGGGGGTCATTTAGGATGAAATATTCTGTTGTGGTATTTTGGGCCCTTGCATAAGGAGACTACATTGCTTAACTAGCTTTTCCCTCTGAATTTTCATGTAATCAAAAACAAAAAGAGAATTGAAAAGAGGATTTAGTATCATTGCAACATACATCATTATCTTTGTATATTTACTGGGTTATTTTGAAGAAATCTCTAACATTTATTTAAAATAAGCATTATGTGTGTGTATACTCCCCTTCATTCCTGTTTCACACACATGCATACTCTCCAGCTCACAGTGCATGTATTCCCCTTCATTCCTGTTTCACACACAGCACACATGCATACTCTCCAGCTCACAGTGCATTCTCCACCTCAGTGCATCTATCAGTGTACTTTTTCCTCCTTCCTTTATCTTCTCAGGACTGCAGCCTCATTCCTAATCAGTTTTGTTCTGCGTGTTGTTACCCTTCTAAGGTCTCTTGAACTTTAGACTTAGGCTTGCTCATCTTCTAGATTTTTCAGTTCATAACACAGTTGCTGCTACTGTATTATTAAAGACTATTGTCACTTTTTGGTTAATAAATATTATTGGTCATTTCATGATTACTTGTTTCTGATACACCAGCTCATCTTCAGAAGCTGTCATCAGATTCTCTTGGTGCTCTTTGATTTGTCTGATAGGACAGATCTGCTCTTTCCTTTACCTTGCTTTTAAAATCAGAACAGGCAAATGCTCCCAAGATGGGCAAGTTATAATACGTCCCAAAGGATAAGGTTAAACTGCTAAATATTGCAAAATAATGCAATTATTACAATACAGTTTTGTCTAACTGTGGAGCACTAGACTTGGTAAAATGTCTAGAGTCGTTAATATGGACCTAGGTTTGAAATCTGCTGTCAAATTTGTGTTTCACAGCAGCTTTCTCCAAGCTTTCTGTCTTTTGCTGAGGCAAGGACTGAACAGTTTCTGCCTTGATCTGTCTTGGGATGTGTGGCTGTGTATCACCAGAGTTCCTTGAATAAATGGGACTCCCACCTATAGTGCTTTCTGATGAAAGACTGAGATAATGCGACTTTGAAGAGGAAGATTGTGTTCTGACTGAAGAATTTTCCAGAAAGCTTCTTTATTTCTGCAGAAATAGGCTTTTCCCTGCTTTGCTCAAGAACGGAATGTGCAGACACCAAATATATTCTGTCCTGGGGTGTGTAATCTGTGCTTATTCCAGCTGTTTCCAGGCTCCCCGTAGCTCTCCAGTCTCTTGTCTGATTCAGAAGTAGGATGTGCTGCTTTTATATTCTCCTCAAGCCATGGTTAGATGCTTCTGAGGGCATCTTGGTGTATCAAGAGAGCAGAAAAAGCATTGATTCTGTTTGTACTGGCTAACTTGTCAAGAAGAAAAACATCAGGTTTATTCTTCCTATACTCTCTCATTCAGTGCTTTGGCCTGACATTTGAACTATGTAAGCTTTATGAACCAGTTGGGTATACCAGATAATTTTTTATAAGGTGAATATTTTGCCACATTTGTCCAAGTAGCCAGTCAGGAACATTCCCCTTGCAAATACAAGGCTAAGTCCAACCTTTTCTTAATGCAGGTCACTGCTGAGCTCCTGTCATACGAGATAAATTGCTCATCACTTCGTTTGCTGAAGAAATCAGAACTATACAAAAGCTTTCAAAGTGTGGGATATGACTTAATTCAATCCATTTTGGGCACAGAACCATGGATATTGTATACAAAGTTTTATTGCTTTTATGAGCTACCAACAGGAATCTCATTACAGGCTTTAGCACTTCCATTGGCAATGTCTGTCTTCAAGTTAACTGCATTGAATGCACCTGTTTGGCCAGGTGATGCCAGGTTGGTAGCTTCATCCGAGTTGTTCTTGTCTGGTACTAGTGTTGTGCCAATATGCTGCTGGATTTGTGCTTGCTGCCATGACCTTGAAGGTTTTACTGGATCAGTCTATGTGGCAACAAAACTGGAAGCCTGTGTAGATACTAAAGGTACAGACTTCTGCAAATGGAGTATTGGCAATTCAGACAAGGTGCATGGCAGAAGGAAAGACTTGAAAGTCTTGAAAGACTTGCAGAGTTTTCTCTGACGTTTCATTGGCCACTCTAAGGCTGTGTCTGCGTAGCAGGAAGGAAGGACAAGGTTGTGCTGTGTCTGTCCAGAAGCCAAGCACGTTTCAGAATGGGCATGCTGCCTTAATGAGGACAGGAAAATCTGTCACCCGAGGAAGCCAGGCAGGGATGTCCCTGTGTAAATGGTTCTACTGGGGCTAATAGTTTTCCTGCCTAGAGTCGTTGGCTTCACCTCTCTCCCCATTGCCATGGATCTGGTCAGAGCAGTGACTCAGAAATGACCCTTTATGCTGACATCTCGGGTATGGCCAAGTCTTGAGAGCAGGTTAGTGGAAAAACTTGATTGAAAAGGTGATCCTAAGCTGTGTAATGTCCCAGTGGGTATTAAGAGTGCTTCTTTGATGGGCTCTGACTGCCACAAATTTGACCAGTTTGTCTACAGTCAGCAAATGGGTTTCTGTCAGATACGTGCTGGGTTACATGTACTGTAAGGAAGGTTGTTCCTCAGATTCACTGACTTGATTTTTATGACTTGGGACAAACATTAAGTTCTGTGAGTTATAGTTATTGCTATGTGTCCTAAATCCTGTACACCACTCCAGTGAATTTGTTATTAAATGCTTGCATAGCAATGGCAGGAAACTGCTCTCTACAAGGCCCCTGGACCTTTATTTGGTGCTGGCAAGCAACCCAAGAGACCACTCTCCACCTTTTCTTTCCTTCAGCAGCTCATTAGGCTCAGATACTACCAAGAATGTTTTTTCCAGGTGCTTGTCTGGTGCATTTTTCACTGCTTCTCTCTGTGGAGGCCAGAACTTGGGAAGTCACATCTGAGCTCGCTCTTGTCAAACTCATTCTCTCTACCAAGATGTTTCAGAGCAGCCATATGGTTTTACATGCTTCTGATTATTGGCACCCTCTAGGAGTTGGAGCTGGTTTGGTAGCCATGGGTTTTCTTCTGTAGAAACCTTGAATTTTTCCACTTTTAAATACTTAATGGAATTAGGTATGTTTTTCTCCAGCCAGTAGATTTGACACGGCTTATTTTTAAACCGTCTCAGAATTTTATTTACAAAGTTGGAAATCCAGTAGGATTAGTATGTGTGAAGAGAAACATTGCCTGCAGCACTTCTTTTATAGAAGCTGTCTGTATAGGAACATTTGTCTTTGGGGACTAGAATGCCCATCATGTAGGTGTTTTTCTTTAGGAGTTTCTCACTCCTGGAAAATAAATCACTTAAAAATCCCGGAGATGGTGTTTCATTGCAAACAGTATAAAATTATGCTGGAAGATGATGAAAGATTAAAAAGGTAACATTTTAGGGAGTCCTTTATGTGCTCTGTCTGGGAAACAGGTACTCAGGGTAGAAATCCTTTAATTTTAGGGTGTTGTTTTTTTTTTTAAAAAAAAAAAGGTGGCAGTGCAGTTGTCAAGTTGGTCGGTATAATGGTGCAGAACACAGCTGCATCCTTTTATTTTCAACAGCTTCTAGTTCAAATTCCTTGACACCACCAGCTTTGGTCTCCTCCCCTAATGCTGTTTTCAGTTGTTGGGTTTCCAGAGGTTCATCTCCTATATGTTCTTTTGTCAGACACATTCTAAGCTTCCATACCACCCTCCTGATCTCTGACACAACCAGTGGTTTCAGTGTTCATTTTCAAAGTCTTTGGCAGTTTGAACTCCAGGAAATTTTTGGTGATTACCTTCAGAGTGTCGTGATTAGTTGTTGTGTTTTCATTACTTCATGCAAGGGTCTTTCCTGTGTTTCTTCAGAGAGGTAGTCTCTGACTTACTCGGGTTTGGTGTGTCTTCATGTAGGTTTGCAGGTTGTTTGCTCTCCTCTATGTCTGGTGTGTTACTTGGTGTCTCAGCAAGATGCCATAGGGAAAGCAAACAGGGTAAATTAAGGTCACTCCTTCCCAGGTCATCCAACTCTGGAGCTACAGTTCATTGTTAGGACATCTAAAATTATCATTTCAGCTCCTCTTACTTCACCTCCTTTGTTTCATATGTTTGATCCATCTCCAAATTCAGCTTGCTGCTTCTACTGTGCACTTGAAAACGTAGCAAACCTTCCTCAAGATCCTATTACCCTTCACCAGTTCAGTCAGAATGGAAGGAGGATGAAATTTAAGGTGCCTTATATAGATATTTAAAGAGGTGAGGAGGGGACTTTCTCTGTCAAAAACCTCATTTGCAGTATTGTCACTCCTATTTTGTCACACAGAAATGAGCTCAGGAACATGTTGTATACAAAGAAACAGTGACTTTCAGATGTGGTGTCCCTGAGTTTCCATCTGCATTATTTGGCCCCTCAGCCCAGTCATGATCTACTTCTTGTCTCATGCCTCTTCCTTTTTATCCTTTGCTTCTTAAACTATTTTTTTTTAAATAAAGGCAGTTTGGAAAAACTGAAAGAATCAGAAGAGGATTTGAAATCTTTGAGAGACTTCAACTGGATAATACAAAGGGTTGTTTCCAACATGGTGGTTCTTCAGAGGTTTCATCTTGTTTACTTGCAACTGGAGATCCTGGTCCATACAGGGAGCATAGGAGAGGTCCCATTGTGCTGCTGGTGCCTGCCCTGCACAGCAGCTTTGTGCACATGTAAGACCAGTCAGCGGAAGAGCAGACACTGGAGTGCCTGCTTTCCCTTTAGAGCAGCTTCACCTGGTGAATTCCTACTTACAGCAATCAAGGTGAGACCAAGTAACAGATTGGTATGGGAGAATCCTCCTCAAGCATCCTGGAAATACCTCTTACCCTCTTCCCTCACTTTCAGGAAGCTTGGCTGCTTTAGAGGTGTTCTTTCATCTTTTAGTGTGCATCACAGAGCTTTATTTCCCCCTCCATATGTCAGGTGTGAGTAGTTGTCCAGACCCTTCACTTGCTCTACTCTCCAGGTAGGCTTTTTGTCACCAGTGTGCAGAATGTCCCCCTGTTGCCCTTCCCAGTCCTCCATCAGCATATCCAGTGTATCCTCAAAGGATGTACTTGTATCTGATAGGGAAAAATCTCTCCTTTTGCCTTTCCAGACTACTTCAACATCTTTATAAATTATGTTTTTAACATTTCTTTATGTGTAATAATAGTTTAAAAACAAAAAGTACTTTGTTCCTAATCACCCTTTGGACCTTCCCATTCAGTCCAGTTTCCTCTCAGCCCTTCTGTTAGTAACTTGTTACCTCAGTTCATTAATTGTTTTGTAGGTTAACTAAGTGACTGCTTTATTTCTTTCAAGACTGATGGAACTTTATATTTTTGTCTGCTTTGAGTAAATTGGAATGTCTTCCCTTAAAATTTTGTCCCTCTGTACCAATGGCTTCAGCAGAGGTGTTAAGAAATGTATCACCATAGTAGACATTTTATGATGTTGAATTATTTTCCTTTTCTTGATTAGCTGTGAGTGAACTGATGTCTCCAGACTAGGATTAAGTCCAGCTATGCAATTCTGTGGCAGGTACTTTTTCTCTGGGTTTCAGGCAGAATTTGGTTTAGCAATTTTGAAGTAGAAAATAGAATTTACAGACTTTCCCCAAAGTTGCTTACTCGAAACACTAGTGTAACCTGTGAAACTGTTTATATCCAGTTAAGGTTATATTGTGTAGAATGCAAATGTGCCTGCCATATCAATAGAGATACCTTAAGTTTTCAAAAAAGAATGGCAGGAAAAATATTTGAGAGCTTGGAACACAACAAAGTGGCAGTTGGGCAGTCCTGCTGTGCTCCTGAGCCTGGGCTGCTGTTCTTGTGCATCAGGACTAGGAAAGATACAGCTGTGGATTGTAATTTCTTGAAAGCAGTGTATCACTATTTAAAACTGACTTTAATCCTTGCAGACCAGTAATGGAGGAGGGAGTTTAAGTGATTATTCCTCCTCTGTCCCATCAACTCCAAGCACCAGCCAGAAGGAGCTCCGGATTGATGTTCCTCCCACTGCCAACACACCAACTCCTGTCCGTAAACAGTCCAAGCGCCGATCCAACCTCTTCACGGTGAGTGAGCCAAGGAGGAGACTGTTGCTGTATTTTACATAGTGCTCTGTGGTGGCAGCCTGAGCTTCAACCCTGGGGACGTCTGATCCAGACAGGAGTGTTGAGATGGATCTGTAGGCTTGAAAACTAAAACATCTTAGAGTTACCATGGGGCTGTTCTGTTCAAGGACTTCCAGAGAAACTAAGTACAGTGGGAATTGCTGTGAAACAAATGAATCCATGGCTGAATTATTGAGCTTTTGGCCAGCTTCAGTTCTCAGATTTGTTTAGATTCCCTGGTTTGGCATTAATTAAAGACAAAGCTGGGCCTCTGCTCCGTAATCCTGCCCTTAAACTGAATAATGGTGCTGACTCGAGGCTTCCTTCTCAAGTCTCCTGGTTATAGAGAGGTCTCAGGGTTTACCGTGGGGATACTGCAAAGTAACTACCCCATGCTACTTCTATTACTACAATCTCAACTCACTTTTCCTTTCCAGGGTTAAAAGAGATGATGGAGATTAAAAATTTATTTTCTTCCCAAACCGTCTGTCTTTTGATTCATTGAGAGGGGAAAAAGAAGTACAAAACACAAAGCTTGACCGGTTTGATATGACAGGCCTCTGTTATGCATAAGTAGTTTGGGAAATTATAATGAAGGCTTGAGTGATGATTTCCTTAGTTTAGCAGTCTTGCTGAAAGCTTTGGGATTGTATTGTGTGTGTAGTTGTGGGTTTGCAAGCAGTTTTTTGGCACTTAACGTGCTTTACAGCAGGCACAGAACCCCAGTGGGCTTGTATGTAAATCCCTTGGCCATTATTGCTACACATTAGTTGTCATTAGAAAGCCACAACTTGCCTGTCATCATAGAAAGCTTGTATGCTGTTTTATTCCAACCGTGATGTCATGTTGACTTCCCAAAGCAGGCTTGCCCCTCGGTTGTATCCAGGGAACCACAAACAGGAAGGATGAAACCATTTCTTTGTGCTCTAAACAAAATCTGACCTCTCGGCCTTTAGCAAGTAGAAAGTTTTGTCCTTGTTTTGGGGTGGCAGCACAGAGTCCCAGGGATCACATTTCACCTGCCGATCTGGAAAGTGACGTTTTTCTATTAAAACTGTAGGTCTTCAAACTCCTGCAGCATCAATAAAAATAATGCATTTGTGTTTAGGTGCAAAACAACAAAACGTGAAAAAGTGAGCGCTAGGTGAGAACGTATTGGATTTTAATGCCGTGATTTTCTAGGAATCGGATTTCCTCCGGTTGGTGGGATTCCTGGCTGCTGCTGGGGCGTGTTCAGCAGTTCCCAACCCCACTAGGTGTCAGTGTCAGCCCAGGAACTGCCAGCAGAGCCAGCCCTCTGGAAACAGCTGAGATGCTAGGGTTTTCTGGTCTGAAGGATGCCGAAAGTGCTCTCAGGGCTGTGTAGATGTTGTTGGGGAAACTGTTTGGGTTTTTTTTAATGGGAGCTGGTGTAAATTTGAGGAAGGGGATAAAGAGAAATGTACACCATCCACAGTCCTGGAAAAAGGTTTGAGAGGGACATGAAGTCAGCTGCATTTGCTGCAAACAAATAGGTTTGTGAGAATATCTTAGTAAGGACCAAATTTGCTCATATAGAGGATGTTAATTGTTGTCTTAATGTCTAATAACTGGGAAAAAAATTGTAGGAAAAGTTAGACTCATAGGAAAAAATACATTTTACTTTTCAGAATTAGTTTCACCTTAGAGATGTGGGTATATTGAATGTTGTGTAATGAGTTGGCCTGTAATCCATGTGCTGACCCTGCTGTAACCAAGCTTTCATGCCCTGCCACAGAAGTTGTAACCTGAAATTATTTAAATGAATAAATAGATGACCAGTATTTTCTGTCTATTTATGAACAGAGTGCATAACCAAAATATTTTACTGTTTAGCTCTGGGTTTCTTGCTGTGCTTCTTTCCTAGTCTGTTACTTTCTTATGCCTTTATCACTTACATAATCAGTTATATTCCTGTTTGATTGCAGATTACCCCTTGTTGTCTAGCATAGGCAATATGTTTCATTTCCTACATGAAGATCCTCTAGTGTGGGAAGAAAACTGGGTTAAGTAGAAAACAGATACGATTTTTCTTAATTAGATTACAGCTTTTAAGTTGGAATAGGGTTGAGAATTTGAAGCGTATTCATGTTTAAATGCATTAAATGCAGTATCTGATCTTTTACTTTCAATAATAATGTTTGCTGTAAAGCTGTTGTTCCAATAGCTGACTTTCTGTTTAGGTGATAAAGTAGATTAAATATTAGCAGAAGATTAAATGTTCTTTGTTTTGGGCGTTGTATGAACAGGGACAACTAAAAATTAGTGTGCATTATTATACAGACGGGGGATTTAAGCTGCCACTTCAGGGAAGAGCAGATTGAAACTGTGTCCCCTTTCCTGCATGTTGTGAGAGAGCTCCTGGTACCCTGAAGGCCATCTCCTTTCCCACGTTGCAGAATTGCAAGCAAGACTTTTAGACAAGTTAAAATGAACCCTGATTCTGGATTCTGGCTGTGCCCAAACTCAGGTGCTGTGTTCCTCTGGGACTAAGTCTTGTTTCACAGACAGCACATGGCGCATGAGGCTTCCCATGACAAGGGGAAATGAGTCAAATGACACACATGCAGGTGTGTTAAGTTTTTTTGGGCTTTTCCTGATTCACTTCAACAAAGTTTTAAATAGGATTTGATGTGTAGATGGGACATCAGGAAAAGTTTTAGCAAATGTTGATCCGGTGTGGTTTAGAGTCTAATTTTTTACACTACAGGATGTAAAATGGATTGTGTCTCTCACAGGTAGAAAAGCATCAACTATCAGATTATACCTCTATTTCACTGCATGATTTGCCTTTATAAATAGCAGAGCCCGCTAAGGTTCTCCCCTGGAAAAGGTTATGTATTCTGTGATTACAAGCAGCTAGAATAGAATATGCCTACCAGAAATTCCTCCTTTTCTATACTTTGGGCATTTGACAATATTTTGCCTGTAGGAATTTCCCTTCTGTGTGGGGTGTATTATTTCCAGTTGCAGTTACTTTTACAGAGCAGAAGAGATGTGATGATTTACAAATAGAAACTAAACCAGCACGTAGATATTTAGCTTGCTTTTCAGAGGCAGGATCCTTTCTTTGAAAAAGAAATAGAAAAGAAACATTCAAGTTGACAACTTCCCTCCCAAAGATTTGCCTACCTTCAGTGGGTTTCTTAAGGATGTCACTTACGGGCGCTTTGCACCATTGAAGCATTGTTTTGCCTTGCATTATTGGGAAGTGGCACTTTCAGATTCAGAAATCTGTCTTGAACGACGAGGAACAATAGTTATCCTGAACATTGGATTTAATCCCTCCCACTTGTTTTGCTTGCTTTCATTTATTCTTTGTTTAATTTCCCGGCACGTCATTCCATTGCCCCGAACCATAGTAACTAGTGATAGGAGCCCATTCCCGGCGGAGCGGGGAGAGCAGCACTGGATCCCTGCTGTGTAAATGTGTTGCTTAGAATGGTGTTACTTGAAGTCTTCCTCCCTGGGTTTTCTCCCTCCCCTTCCCTCCTCCCGTGCCTGAAGGGGATTTTTTTTTCTTCCTTCCACCCCTTCGTATAGGATGAAAAACAGGTATTAGTTATCTGCCGTCCTAATTGTTCTCTTAATTTCAGTGTCTTTCAAACATCTCTTTCCACTGAAAATGAAAAGCAGGATCTTGTGTTGCTCTGGCTTTCATTAACTTCCCATTGTGGCACTGGACATGGCAAATGTATTCCTTTCATATATCATCTCTGATTTGAAAAGCACATGAAAATGTTTTCCCATTTTCGATATTGTGTGAGTAATGTTCCTATTGAAAAGTAATGGAGTGAAGTTGTCACTTGTCAGCTCAGTTATTAAGGAGGATGACTCTTAGGTCTTCTTTTTGTAATAAAATAAATCTGTCAAAATCATTATGCTCGTGCATTCTTTCACAATAATGGGCTGGAATCTGAATAACTTCTTGAAATTCCCATATAACTTTACAAAGTCATGAAGTGAGCACGGTGAGCTTACTCCTAGGGCAATTCCACTGCTATAGAAAGCCAAGATCAGGCAATTCAGGTTTTAAACATTGCTTAAATTTTCCTCATGCTGATTTTTCTTCATTGTGTTCAAATATCTGTTTTCAGCATCAATCACTACCTTTTCTTGCAATTCCAACTTTCTACCCATCCAAAAGTAGGGGGGGACAAAAGTCAGTGCGATCAAAACCGGCATCATAAAATCGCATTTCTAAGTAGCTGATCACATTTCTAAAAAACACACAGTTCTAAGTTAAACGTATGCATGCATATATCAGGGGGTTTTTAATGAGAAGCTGGAACCTTCGTTCCTCTTTGGAGCTACTATTGGAGACTTCAGAAACATGTCCTCTGATCTGCTGGGTCTTCAGGCAGTGAAACTGTAACTCTTTAAACCCCAACACCATTTCGAACAAGTGGATGGTTGAAAATTGGAGGCAGCATTTTGGTGTTCAGCTTTTGGGGACAGTTGTTTGCTTTTGTAGATTCTAACCCACATGTTTCGAATCTCTATTTGTATGTCAAAATACTTTTTTTTTTTTTAAATTGCATTAAGAAAAAGCATCCTCAGTGTGAATTGCTGCATTTAACAGAACACAAACTTTCTTTTTGCTCTGCAGTCTCGGAAAGGGAGTGACCCAGACAAAGAGAAGAAGGTCCTGGAGAGCAGAACAGATAGCATTGGAAGCGGCCGTGCAATCCCAATTAAGCAGGTAATGCCGAAATACTTTCTTTTTTTTTTCTCTTTTTCCCCCCTTTCCATAGTTGGAGCCACACCTCGGGTCTTGAGCACTGGGATGGCTGCCCGCGGGCCAAGATGCCTTTGATGTGCTCTGGTGATGAATGTGGAAGTCACTCACTTGACATCAATTAGGAGAGGTTCCTATGTGTATTAAAATAGGATCATTAGAATAAGAAGAGGGAAAATGTGACAACAGGCCTAATGAAGTGCAGTCTGCGGGCCTGCATATGGAGCGGGTTCCTAGGCTGTGCTGGCTTCAAAGCTGCCTTTGTAGAGGGGGCTTTGATTGGGCCGTGTGCTGCCAGTCGGCAGGGTAAATCAGATCGCTCGACAAGAGCCCCTTGTGATCGCAGAAATAGCCTGATGTGGCCCTAATTTGCTACTGCAGACGGACATCTGAACACAGTTTCAGGCTGGTTTGTAACAACGAGGCAATTAGTTGTGATAATCATAGCCGGTGTGTCAGCTGTGCGCTCTTGTTTGTAATTTGCTAATGAAGGAATTGTAACTTTGATTAGGTTCAGTTTCATTTAGACCTTATTATATAAGAGAACGTTTACAGCTGTAATGTGTGGCCTTAATTAAACTTCCTCATTACACAACAGGACTTGAATTCAAGGATTTGTTTTGGTCTGTTTTACTAGCCTAGATGCACTTTCATTAGCCCGGAAACTTGATGCTAAATTGTTGCCGCAAACGCTCCTTTGAAAGGGGGAAGCGATGCTGGGAGCTGAGGAGAAGTGTTTGGGTGAAGGACATAATTTACTTTCTCAAATTCAATTACACTGAATTCACGTGGTTAAGAACACCACGCTCAGCCTTGGTACAGGATCCTTGGCAAATAGTTTCTGCTGCGGTGTTTGCAAGTATTTGCTTTCATGTGAGTTACTGTGCCTTAGAGAGCAAAAGTGCTGAGGGAAAGGAGCTTGTTTTCTTCCCACACGGTTGTTTCCAGTTCCTTTTGGTGGCTTTCCTGGCCCTCTGAGGGTCACTTGTCTTTCCTAATTTTTCTTCAGTCCATGCTTCGTCTGGCCAGGTAGTGCTGAGTCTCTAGGTGGGTGGGTGGGTGGGGAAATGGTGTTTTGGGGGGGTGTTGATTTTATTTTTTTTATTTTGGGGGTGAGGGGAAGATGATTTTGTACCCGTAACCATTTGCAGTGATTTTCTTTCTTAAAGGCTGTTAAAAAAACCTTTTGGGACCATCAGTGCTGTGGTGTCTGTGAATCTCTAGTAGACACGTTTTAATCAAACGCTCTGCAATTCAGAAGAGCAGTTTGAAACCAATAAGCTCAGTATTTGGCTCTGTGTTCAGGGGAGATTCCAGGCATTTAAAACAAGCTACATTTTTTTTTTTCCTACAGCTTTTGTATGGTATGAGATGGGTTAGACCAGCTGGAATTCTTTTGGGTACTGCTAATTAAATGAAAGTGTCCGTGAATGCAGCTGAGAATGCAAAACTGAGAAATATACTTTTCAATATTTATTCAGGGCATACATACTGTTCTTTTCTAAAATGCTGTTGTATGAAATTAATTTAATTTAAAATGCACTTTTAAGAAGAGTATTGTAAGATAAGCATATTAAGTGTCATTGCTCTATGTGGTAGTGAAATATCCCTTAACAATATCTTGAATTTCTGTATTGCAAAATTCTCCCTGCAGTCCCTACTTTTGTACTGAGTATGACCACTCTTTTGGGAATGTGTACTTTCTGTTATTAAACCCAATTATGGTAATTTCATTTTGTCACGTACAAGCAATTACCAGCAAATATTTGTGCAGGTCTGTAGTCAGCAGATCCATCCTGTTCACTGGGGTTTTGGGAGAAGGAGGAGGTTGAATGGCACACAGTGCTGTAGGATGGCTGCTCTCAGTGGCGTTTCACATCATACTTGTGTGTCAAGAGAGTGGATTTTGGAGTTCATATAAAGCTGTTCTGCTTTGTAGATGCTCTGCAGTAGAGTGCAGGAGACCAGTGTCTCCTAGCTTTTGATGCAAAAAAAGATGGAGTAGGATAAAGTGCCTTTTTCACTTGGAAACATTGAATTAAAAATCGAAATATGATGTTTCATAATGACGAAGTTTCATTACAGTTTAAAAATATACATTAGTTTGGAATGGTCTTTCATTACAAACTAGGCTGTTTCAAGCAGAAATGGCTCCTGACCAGGGGATAGCTTTTTGTCTACCCACCATGTAGATGGAGAGCTCCTATCAGTAGACGTGGCACCAAGTTAAGCTGCTGAGATTACTTTACTCTTGGTGGGCTCTACAGGTGGCACACAGGAGGGTGTTTCTCTGAGGCACTAGAAATTCCTGCTAGAAACGATGAGGTGTCTAATGGGTGGGTGGGTGGGGAAATGGTTTTTGGGGGGGGGTTGATTTTATTTTTTTTATTTTGGGGGTGAGGGGAAGATGATTTTGTACCCGTAACCATTTGCAGTGATTTTCTTTCTTAAAGGCTGTTAAAAAAACCTTTTGGGACCATCAGTGCTGTGGTGTCTGTGAATCTCTAGTAGACACGTTTTAATCAAACGCTCTGCAATTCAGAAGAGCAGTTTGAAACCAATAAGCTCAGTATTTGGCTCTGTGTTCAGGGGAGATTCCAGGCATTTAAAACAAGCTACTTTTTTTTTTTTCCTACAGCTTTTGTATGGTATGAGATGGGTTAGACCAGCTGGAATTCTTTTGGGTACTGCTAATTAAATGAAAGTGTCCGTGAATGCAGCTGAGAATGCAAAACTGAGAAATATACTTTTCAATATTTATTCAGGGCATACATACTGTTCTTTTCTAAAATGCTGTTGTATGAAATTAATTTAATTTAAAATGCACTTTTAAGAAGAGTATTGTAAGATAAGCATATTAAGTGTCATTGCTCTATGTGGTAGTGAAATATCCCTTAACAATATCTTGAATTTCTGTATTGCAAAATTCTCCCTGCAGTCCCTACTTTTGTACTGAGTATGACCACTCTTTTGGGAATGTGTACTTTCTGTTATTAAACCCAATTATGGTAATTTCATTTTGTCACGTACAAGCAATTACCAGCAAATATTTGTGCAGGTCTGTAGTCAGCAGATCCATCCTGTTCACTGGGGTTTTGGGAGAAGGAGGAGGTTGAATGGCACACAGTGCTGTAGGATGGCTGCTCTCAGTGGCGTTTCACATCATACTTGTGTGTCAAGAGAGTGGATTTTGGAGTTCATATAAAGCTGTTCTGCTTTGTAGATGCTCTGCAGTAGAGTGCAGGAGACCAGTGTCTCCTAGCTTTTGATGCAAAAAAAGATGGAGTAGGATAAAGTGCCTTTTTCACTTGGAAACATTGAATTAAAAATCGAAATATGATGTTTCATAATGACGAAGTTTCATTACAGTTTAAAAATATACATTAGTTTGGAATGGTCTTTCATTACAAACTAGGCTGTTTCAAGCAGAAATGGCTCCTGACCAGGGGATAGCTTTTTGTCTACCCACCATGTAGATGGAGAGCTCCTATCAGTAGACGTGGCACCAAGTTAAGCTGCTGAGATTACTTTACTCTTGGTGGGCTCTACAGGTGGCACACAGGAGGGTGTTTCTCTGAGGCACTAGAAATTCCTGCTAGAAACGATGAGGTGTCTAATTTGTTGCATTAACTGTGAATAAGGCAGACAGATGTGAAGAGGAACTTTATGACCTAGAAACTTCAGTATGTCATGCTCCTGTGCTTCTGGCAATGAGAAACCCATTCCTTCACCAAACAATTAGGTGACAAAGGGCCAAAATGCCTTTGCCAGCTTCATGCATATACTTTTCTGTTGCATTTTTGGGACAACTTCAAAAGCATGCAGTGACCAGGCCTCTTTAATACCTGTTGTCAATACTTTTTTATATTTGCTGTAAGTTCTTATGCTGTGGGCAGGGCAGCATGAGCTTCTGGTGCAAGGCACAAGTCCTACCTGCAGATCAGTGCTTCAGTTGTGGTGGTTGATCCTACTAGCCCTTAAAAAAGAAAATGTTTCTGTTGAAATTAATACAGTGGACTTTGTGTTCTCAGTTTGTTGCTACCTGGGAAAGAAGTAACCCCAAAAAAGTTAATAGAAGAAAGAAACAGTCTTGCTATTCAGATGTTGAAACCAATGGTTTTGTTACCCAGTTTATTCTGTGCTGCCTGTGGGTTGTTCTTACCTTCCAAAAATCAGAGGTACTGCCTCCCAGCCTTGAAAAACAAACACAAAAAAACCCCCAAAACCAACAAAAAGAATGAAAGGCCAGTTCATGTGGGACTGGAAGTGTTCTGGTTTTGAGGAAGAAATTAAATCTCTTCCAACATACAGGGCTACATGAAAGGGGAGAGGAAGAAGTTGGTATCAGTCAATTAGGTTTCTTTGTGGTGGGGAGAGAGTACAGAGTGAGTATTTGGGAAAATGATCTCTCTAGGAATTCACCCAGACTCCTCAACTATTATTTCTTTTCATAGATCAGGTCTACTGCAACTCTTGAGCCAGCATTGCTGTGGTTGATGTATATTTGGTGACAGAGGAGAACGAGTTTTTCTGGGGGCATCTCCTGATTTTTTCCTCTGGTCTTTTGAAGTGAGCTATGGTGTCATAAAGAGTTACCATTCTGTATCTCAGCCTCCCTGGGACCCAGGTACAGGCTGCACAGCTCCTAGAGTTTGGTGTGGCTTTTGATTGAAAGAAGCCAAGTGTTGCAACCTGCTCCTCAGTTCCTATTCTCTCACCCTGAATTCCTGAGGATTTGGGGAGAACAGGCAAAATTATAAATGCCATGTTTTTGTCTGAGGAATCGCCTCATTCCTTTAGGGCTTCTTCCTTATCTTAAAGCAGGCTGGTCAAAAGGAGTTAATATTCTTATTCTCTCTGTCCTTTCTAAATGGTAAAAATCTCTTTTCACTGCAGTGCTAAATAAGATTTTATTGGGCTAAGAGTATAAAACTGTTCTGATGAACCTCCTTGCAGACACCCAAAATATAGGTAATAAAAACCAAGCACGTTCTTAAAATGTGCCTGCTAACTTCTGCCAAAATACTCTTGAGTAAAATTTTGGGATGGCCATCTTCCCTGGGAGTTACAAAAACACCTTCAGCATTCAGACCAGTATCAGCATGCCTTAAATCCTGTGCTCTCAGCATCTGTTGGGAACTGCAAATGCCAGAATTTGACAAAAAAGAAAAAGTGAAAAAATGGTTAGACTGCATGTTTAGTGCCTTTCATGGTTTGGAGGGTGTTATAGGAGACTGCTGAGGTGCTTCAATTTTACTTTGTTAGACATTAAAATCTGACTTTCCAATGTTTGCATCTTACTGTAATTGCTCTTTCTGCAGTCTCACTTGTAATGCTATTTAAGTATCTTCTGCCAACCAAATGGAGTCAGAAAATGACTAGAACAATATTAGCCCAGAGTTAAAATCCCTGAGAAAGGGGTGTTAAAACTAAAAATATTTAAGGTATCTTCTGTAGCATTTTGCATACTACTCTTAAAGCAAACTTAGGGCTTGCTGGGTTTGGAGCATCCTCTGTTCAAACACATTTATTCTGAAAACGAAGACGTGTTCCTGGTAGCCTGAGTGAGTATTTTGAAGCACATTTTAGGCTGCCTGGTTTAGGGTGACATACTTTCTAGGCTGAGGTTTTTGTGCAGCCTTTTGGGAAGATTAGTTTGTTTTCTGCAGTCTTTATCAGTAGGGCATATTCAAATGAAAAAAAACCACAAGAAAAATAAAAGCAAGAAGCTCAGCTCAGCGGTGAGTGGGCTTGTCATGTATTAATTTTTCATTGCTGTGGAGAATTGTACATACATAATCACTTGATTGCAGTGGGAGTTAGCGAGCTCCTATGGTGTCATTTGCATAAATCTTGTTAAGTCAATGGCAGTTAATGAAGTACAAATGAGCCTGGAGAAGGTGACATGCAAATCGTGGGTGGCAGATGGGAGGTCTGTTTTTGGGATGGCAGCTGTGTGCTCTTTCTGGTTTTTATTTTTTTCCCTCTCCTACCCCCATCCCCCCCAGATTAGAGTGTAAATAAGTACATAAGAGCTGGCCTTGACTTTCTGCTTCCAGACCTTCTTCTGTTTGCCATTTGCACTTAATCAGAGATGCTCATATTACTATACAGCCCAACGATATAACCTTGACTGTTCTTTTATCAAAAACTGGTTAAAATAGGGTTTGACTGGTTACCTCATCCCTTGGCTTACCCTGGGAGGTGCTGCACCTCATGTGCACCCAAATTCCGGCATCATTTCAGAATAGCAAACTTGAAGTCTGACTTAAAGATAAATGTTCTGATGGATAATGTTACACTGATGACCTAGTGAAAAATTTGCCATCCATGACTTGCAGAGGTGAACTTCAGGATCCATTCACTTCTCTCAATTTGCAAGTGGCTGTACTAGGAGAAAGTCAAATCTCTTTATTTGGGCTTTAATTTTAGCTGATAATTCAAATGACCTTCTTTGCCTACCAGCTTGGTGCATTTAAGTACATGAAAGTAATCTTAATGTAATTAGATGTTTTGTCTTTTGTTTTTTTTAACTCTGTACTAAAAATGGCAGATTTTTTTAGGTCAGGGGTAAGAGGGGGTTTCATCAACAAATGGAGGGGGCATCACTGATTTGCCCTTTATGAGCAAACTCTTCTTTATGAAGAAGAGTTTGGTTCCTGGATGGACCAGCTGCAGTTTTTCCTTAAGATGAGCATAAACAAAGCTGGAACTTCACAATATACATCTGGTTTTTGTAAAAAACAGCATTAAACTTTGCAAAGTGCTTTCAAAAAGCATCAAATTCTGCATGAAAACGTGTCACTTCAGTTGAGTAGCTTCCAAAATAGTTGAGAAGCTTATGATCCCGTATCAGCAATGTGGGGTTTTTTAAAATAACTTTTAAATTAAGTTGTGGACTCTTGAGAATTGCCTGTTCACTTTTGTTGCAGGCTGGACCATTGTGTTGTCTATTTTAACATCTTTCCCAAGTGCCCTTGTTTTAGAAGAATATGACTGAAACAATTTGTCAAAAACTTTCCTATTCAGGGAAAAATCTGTGCTATTTTTAAGATGTACTTTAAAAAGGCAAAATACAGAGTATTTACTTAAGGTTTTTGCTATTGAGGTCTTTAATACATTGTGTGCTGCTCTGTGGAAATAATCTGTGTCCAACATCTGAACAGCAGCCCCTGGCCTGAGGACCTCAGGAAGTGCCTGAAAACAGAAAGTGGAGGATTTAATGTAGTTGATCTCAAATTCTTTTTTTTAGTGGACTTCCTTGTAGCAGTCTCTCTGGATTCATGTCTGGGGAGCAGCTTTGCAGGTGAACTGGAGCAGTGTGCCTCTTCCAACCAAAGGGGTGCCTTCTGGAGGGTGAGGAGGGGACAGCTGCAGGGTAAGGGAGGACCTTCTGGTACCAACCACCTTCCTTCCTTCACCATGGCCAAGCTTAGGCTGTCCATTTGCATTTCTTCCCTTATTTCTTTCCTTATAACCTCTTAGCTCAAGTGGGACTGAAGCGTATTTATTCCTCATCAGTCTACAATTGCTTGACATCAAAAAAGAGGCTTTTAAAGCTTCCTTTGGATTTTCAAGGACTTTGCCCCATGTTATCTCCCTGTCCTCCTGCCTACCTACTGGTCTGTTCTGCTAAGCAACCTTATTTACTCTCTTCTCTACAGATGTAGGTTCTTGACTAGACATTTTCTTCTTCCCAACCTTCTTTTCCTGTGTTAATATTTTTAGCTGTAGCTGGGGTGTTTCTGTGTACAACAGTTCCACAATTCCTGTGTGGAATAACACACAAGGCTGTGTTACCTTAGGCCTTCCCATTGAGCCAGAAAGAAGATGGTACCTGAAATGTGTTTTCTGCAGCCATTCCCAGGGCTGTCTGCACAGCTGGTGGAGCATTTCAGCCAGTAGAGCAGTGTCTTGGAAACAGGTTTTGAAAAAAGCTCGTCTGCCACGTCTAGTCAGTCAAAAAAGGGTGTCCTTAGTCCTCCTGCCTAGCAGAAGAGCACTGTAATGCT
Source organism: Chaetura pelagica (assembly GCF_000747805.2). Taxonomy (NCBI): domain Eukaryota; kingdom Metazoa; phylum Chordata; class Aves; order Apodiformes; family Apodidae; genus Chaetura; species Chaetura pelagica. The sequence continues at coordinate 368,250 of NW_009952282.1, forward strand.
TCAGGCAAGTGTCAGACCCAAGACCCGCCACCCTCGTGAACAACAAATGCGTTTTTGCAGCAGATTTCCTGAGTGTAAATGTTTCCTTTGGATCTATGAAAAGGGAGAACAAATAAGCAGCCATCTTAGCAGCTATTCTTGCCTAATTCATCTGACTTCACAAGGTGAAAGAAAAGCCCCCGTTTCACTGCTGCAGAGACCCAAACTGCTGTGATGCTGCTCCTGCTCCATCTTCTACACCAAAGCACTCACCAGAACTACTAATTATTTGCTTTCATTTATGGATGCTTATGTAGGCTTCAAGAGAGTTGTTTGACAGTTGATATTGGTGCCTCCAGAGAGTGGCTTTCCAAAACTCAGAAATTATGTGTTTCACAAGGAACTGGCAGGTGACATAGTTTCATTTATTTCTGTCTAGAGTGAGGTGTAATTTCCTCTGTCACACTTGTGTCTAATCACAGTAATCAGTATCCAGACCTGCTTGTACAAACACGAGGCTATGGTCTTTAGCCAAATACTCTTTATTGCTGAAATCTTCTGTGTAATTCCTCTGCAATTGTTTATAATCAGAACATACACATTTTGTTGTGCTTTTAATTAGCTGATTACTAGTTATAAAATGTTTTGTACTCACTGTGGTTCTGTAAGTTGTTAACTGGTAGCTACCAGTATAATTAAATATTTCAGAGCACTTGGCTATGGTTGCATTGAACTGTGAAGAAATAATGTTATATAGCCAATCAAAAAGAGATACTTGTAAACTCATTTAAAGCGTCAGAGTGTGTTAGAACTATCATGGTGATGCTTATTGCAGGAGAAATTAAAGATACAGTTTTGTGCTAAGAGGCAATACAGAAATTAGTTCCTGAATTAGTTGTTAATTGATTTGGTAATTCCCTCGGGTCTGCATGCTCTTTTTTCCTTTCTCGTGGTTGCATTCAGTTAACAGTGACTATTCCCAGTGCACTTGAAATATTTTTTCCAATTAGATCAAACGTGCCCTTATATCAGAGGAACAGCTATGGCTACGTGGACCTGCCTGGAAATAAGGTTTCATTTCACTGAGAAAGCTGGTTTTGTAAAATAGCGTGTAGTTTGGTCTCCCAGTATTTGAGGGTCCCTAAAACATGAGTTTTCTGTCTCCCATCCTATATATTGCCCTTGTTTTGTTTCCAGCTGCCTTCAGTAGTAGCTGAGTGATAGTCCCACCTGTGCTAAGGTCACAGGCATAAAGTCAGTTGCTCAGTTTCCAAGGAATGCTTGGTAGGCTGAGGAGGGTGATGTACAAGAGTTGTTAGAGGCCTTGCTGCTCCCCTAAAATTAAAGCCTGTGTTGGTGTGCATATTGCTTTCAAACAACTGAAGATCTATAAATGTCATCTTATTAATATGTTTTTCAAATACATTAATTTTATATATATTTTTTGTGACTGCGACCTTGAATTTACTGGGGGTCTCTGATCCTCATAATGGAAACAAACTCGTGGTTTGTGAAATAATTCACCAGTTTCATTTCAGGCTGGCTCACTTTGTGACTCTTCCTAGCTCAAAAAATTGACATTGTGATACAATTAATGTAATAGTAAACATAGTATTCTAATTTTTAAAGATTTTTACTTGTTAGATAAATGTATTTTGATACTTCTTAGCATCAGTTTTGGTGGGGGTTGCACAAATGAAAAAATAATGCTCCATTTGTCTGAGTGAACAATGGAAAACACTGATTCTGTGTGTACTGCCTCTTAGGACAGTGCTGAAAGGATATGGTATCAAGCAACTTAAAAAAAACCAACAAACCAACAAACAACAAAACTTCTTGTTTCCTCAATGATTATTGAATATCCACACTAATGCCACAAGAGCAGGTAGCATGCTTAGGGCTGCTGGGTAAGAGGTGTTCAACTTGATGCTCTCTTTTTTTAAAAATCCTATCCAAATGTAATGCTCTCACTTGTTTCTTAAGAGGTAAGGAAAAACTTTGGGTTTGACTAATAGCTAGTGATTCCTTAGCTGACACATCAGATGTGATTGTAGCTCTTGCATGTTGTTAAGATTCCATCATCTGTTTGGAGTAGAATGTAGATCAGGTTAAGCATCCTTTGAGAGACTGTGGGGAGAGGAAGGAAGGAAGTGGCAGAGAACCTGTCAGCCTCTACAGCAGAAATTGTCAAGCAGGAGCTTCTCTTATCTAAAAAAATACTTTTAAAACAAGGCAAAATGAAAACCAACAACGTCTGACTATGGCTGTGTAAAAGGAGCAGGTGCTGCTTTTTAGGGTAAACCAGTCAAGGATCTGTTTTCCAGTGCTGTGCCCATGTAAGAAGGGAGAGAGTCTTTGTGTTTTCTGAGGCTCTGCCATGAGCTTCTCATCATCTTTTGCCCAGTGCTTGATGCCAGCAGAGAAGGGGTTCCCTGACCTCCATGTGTCTGGGTCCTGTACCAGTGCAGCAAGTAGGACTGGAGCCAGCAAGAAGCAAACCAAGGAGTCTCTCCAGGGAAGCTTTGGAGAATTTAATCCTTTCGGGGTCTTCTTATCCTCTTCTGTGTGCCAGTGTATTGCAAATCCATGTATAAAACATGGCCAAGATGTGTCAGAATACTCGGGGAGAGGAGAAAGGAATGATAATGTTGATAAAAAAGAGCACATCAATAAAGCCAGCCACAATACAACTTTAAAAAATGTATTAGACTTTTCCAGCACTGAAATGGTGTAATATATCAAGGTGGCATCTCAATGTGACATGCAGAGATTGACAGCAGTGAGGTCACCAAAGCATCTTCCTCATTGCCCTTAGGCTAAGAGCTGGCCCCTGGCCAGAAGCCTTTGGCTCAACATGGTTGTGGCTGGAGAATGTTTTGGTAGTTGCATCTAGAAAAGACTGACAAAAGGCATTCCCTTTATTTGAACCATCTATATCTACCCAGATAGATTGAAAAAAAAAAAAAACCAAACCAAAACCAACTTATGGCATCACTCAGTGGCTTATTGAGTGCACGATTTTGTAAATGAAGAGTGGAAATAATTGACCTTTAGTTCTTTTAGTGGCTGAGACCTGGAGATGCCTTCATGGCAGTGATTTCTCATCAGGTGATAACGGCTGTGAAGAAAATGACTGCAAACCCTTCAGGACAGGACGTGCTTCCAGAGCTGCACGTGCTGCTGGGTTTGGGTTTGTGGGAGCGTGTTGAAGTGGGGGTGCAAAACAGAACATTCCTTCTACAAAAAAGCCTTTGTTTCCAGGGGCTGCTGTGTGTTGGAGGTGAGGTCTGCATCTGGGCTGTGGTGTCTGGAGCTCTTCTCTGAGGGCAGGAGTGGGGCCCAAGAAGTGACATAACAAGATGAAGTAGAAAGCTTATGACAGTTAGCAAGTGAGACTGCCTGACAGACTTCGGTTGACACAATGATTATTAATATGTTGTAAAGATGTTTTGGGGATTCCACCATCTTTGTATGGTTGCCAGCAAAATGTTGACAGTTGCATTGTGGTTAATAAATTCATTTAGATTTATAAGCATTGTTTACAGAACCTGTTCGCCTGCTGAAACTCTAACAGCATCTGTTCCTTCTTACTAATTAACTGCTAATTACGAATGAGCTTTGTGTGTTTGTCAGTATAACTGGCTCATGCATTTTGTAAGGAACATTAACAAATTGATTTACATAGTGGTAAAGCAATCAAAAGAGTAAACTGAACAGCACGCATTGAAAGCCCTTTAGCCTAATTTTTTGAACGAGGCAAACTTTAGGCTTCCTAAATATTTTCGTAATTCCTTTGGTGCCTTTTGTGTGTGGTAATTCCATGTGTATCCAAATTGGATGCTGGTCCGACATCTCTTGTTTCTTGGTTTGGTTTTGGTTGGGGTTTTTTTTAAACAAAAAGTATTGTCACTGTTAGTATTTGACACTTGTGATTGAACATTTATCCAGAATGTAGGTACAGTAAATGGCATGAAGAAGGAATATTGTTCTTGGGGAAAGCAGAGAGGAGAAGCAGATCTTTGAAATTTAGGTACTCTGATGACTATAACTATTTTGTTATCAATCTTCAAAATCTCAGCTGTGCAAGTCCTTGCACTTTGATTAAAATACTGTTTTCTCTAATCCTTCTTGTACTCTTCAAAAACCTTCTGACAGTGCTAATTATCAAAACATCTTCAGAGCAATCTCAGCAGGCAAGGCAGATATTGGCACTTAAATATTTTTAATTTAAAGAGAATAATTCAGTAGTATAATTCTTTAAAAATAAAAATTTGTTTATTTTGCATGAGTTGGAAGGAGGAAAATCGTGTAATTGAAGGTTGTGTTTAATATAAAGGATTCTTCACCTTAGGACAAATTGGAGATGAGTGAAATAATTAGATGACATGGATATATTTCACTTACAGCTTGTAAAGCTTGAAATGAGCCTTGTAACTAGTATTAGGGAGGAGACTAAAGCAATGCAAACACAGTTGCAAGATTACTTTTCCTGAGTGGCTTAATAAAACTGTGAGGAACATACAGGGTGGTTTGGACAGACTAAAACTTGCCAGAAAAATTAGATTGCTTTTTTGATAGAATTTCAAAGTAAGTTCATGAAGCAGACCTAACAGATGCAAAATATTTGGATTTTACTAAAGCATTTTGTTCCTGCCTCACTACATCTTCATTGAGAGTTTATCCAAATGTGTTTGGCTGCAAACCGTGGTGTGGATGGAGAATGGTCTGTTAGGTACTAAACACAAGTGGAGCCAGCTCCTGGTCTGCGCAGGCTGGACGGAGCAGGAGGGAGCGTTGCTCAGCACTGGGGCTGGTGCCATTAGCCCTGCCATCAGGGGGAGTGTTGGAAGGACAGGCACACCAACAGCAGTCAGCCCTGGCAGAAAGCTGGAGCACCAGGAGAAGCGTGTCAGAAAGGGGGCAAGGACTAGAGCTGGTGACTAAATTAATGAAGATTTGGCTTGTAAAGACGCAGGTCATAGAATCATGAAGGTTGGAAGGGACCTTAAACATCAAGTTCCAACCTGCCTGTTATGAGCAGAGAACCCGACTACTAAGTCCATAGAAGCCAAATCATCCTCATCTGTCCTGCCTTCTTGCATATGCCATAGTCTCTTTGTTCCTTCATGTTCACTAGCAAATTCCTGACAGAGCACTGGGTGCTGTCTCTTACCAGCCCTCCATGTCTGCTTTAATGAGTGTGTTCATCCTTGTCTAAAATAACTGATAAAAAAAGGGCAATGTAGTAGAATAAACTTGAATGGGAGGTGATCTCAGGCTAAGCTGTGTTAAAACCTAGCTACCCAAACCTCTGCTGGTTTAACCCAAGTTTGGAAGGTATTCTGCCTTTATATCCTTATGACATCTCACCAAGACACTTCTCCAGTGACCCCAGCAACAAGAACCTGTGGATGTGTTTGGAACAGGCACTGCCCATTGCAGCCCTGTTTGCGTGGTGAAACGGGGCAGCTTTCCTTCCAAAACCCAGGGCTGGCTTCTCTCTTGAACTCTTGTCAAGGTAGAGCTGGAGGTAACGAGTGCCTGCAAGTTCAAATGGGGCTTCTATTTGCGAAATGAATGCAAATGATGGGTGTGCTTTGAGGCTACAAAACCAAAGCATAGAGGTGTAAAAGAGATCCAGCTCCAGCCCTGGGAATGCCATGTGGGCTGTTTGATGGTCAGGTGCTGCAAGAGGCACACAGGCTCCTTACAGAGACACTGCTGAGGTGAAGGGGTTAAGGCAGTGCTGGGGAGAGGGTCCCACCTCTGCAGCTCTAAAGCCAGGTCAGTTCTCTGACTAAAGGTGTTTTCCACTGGCCATCACACATTAGCAGTCATGATGGGAGTTCCCACATTTGATCACTGCTTATAGGATTGGAGGGCTAATTGCAGACAGCTTAGCTGAGCTACAGCAGAGCAGTTGCAGTTATACATAGGAATCCACAGTCAGTTTGCCAGGAAAAATAAGTGTTGCTTATTTTGATAAATAAAGGTGATAAGGAGGAGATTGTTTCAGGCCTAATACTGAGATAAAGCCTCTGGGCTTTGGGAACGATCAGATTCTTTAGTGTTCTCTATAAGGAAACAATATAATCTTAATGACTTGGATTTTCTTTTAAAAAGAGAGGGTGAACTTTCTTTTTAAAGGGGGGGGGAAATGGCTGAGCCAGTGAGACTGTAGGTCAGTCTGTGCACTAAGTACGTTTCTTTCCCCTTTATGAAACTACTATGATTCTTTGTCACACAAGAAAAATACCAAGACATACCATTTGCAAAAGGGTTTATAGTACAGTATATCACCCTATTATGAATGACAGTATTTAAATGGTTGGGTAGAGAACTGGAGAACTGCTACAAATCAAGTCACTAGATTAACGTCTAATGTTCTCTTCTAGTGTGAATATTTCAGGGGGGAAAAATGAAGAAATCTTTGAGTGCAGGAGGTATTGGAAAGAAAAATCAATTAAAATAGCAAAGAAAGTGGTTGAATCGTGTAGAAATTCTCCTGTCTGAAAGTGAGCAATACGTCAGAACGAAGGAGAATGGGGACTGTTCAAGAAGGCAACTATCAACACCTTAGCAATTAGAAGCTTAGAAACTGTTTCATGGCCAGTTGGAAAACAGAACTTTGTTGGGAGAGAGATGCACTGCAAATTCTGGACTAAAAGCAGAGTAGTGAGCTGTGAGCAAACTGAGTGAAAACAAATTGTTGTCAGGTTGCAGACTGAATAAGAAGGGAGGTGTATGGTTGGTGTGCTTCTTGTAAAATAAGTATTCAAGACTGATTCTTAAAATTTATACTCTTAAAACCAAGAAGAAGCAAAACCTGTATTAAGCAGGTAAGAGTCAGGAGAGCAAATACTGAACAAAGACTATGAAGAAGATGGGCAGTGAGAATAAAAACCAGGTGATGTTTTCAATAACATTAAAGATCCTGAATGCCTTTCAGCAAGTGGCACACCAGTCCCTAGAGGTGTCTGGTTCTTGAGGTGCTGATGTCTTTAAGCATGAAGCAGGGTGATCGATTGCTATCTTGAAGCAATGCATGGGTGCCTCTGGTGCTTTGCTGCCTGGGCACCTTGTCAGTGCCTCTCAGCTGTTTCCAGTTGAGCAGTCTGAGCAGCTTTCAGTCTATAGATTTCAGTAGCACACTCTGGAGTTGATGCATTCATGCTGTCAGAGCACTGATTTTCCATTGTTGCAATCTGAAGGCAAGATGCCAATGTTACTCCAGAATACTTCTGGCAGTGTGAAAATAGTTGCTACAGTCCATATGATGGGAATTTGAAACTGTGGAGAGGAAATAAAGAAGAACTTAAGAGAATCAACAACTGCCTAGAGTATAGGACACCTATGTGGGCTAGAGCTGATTTCAGTGCAATATCAACTGACAGAGTTACTGACATACCAGGTTAAGCCAAGGGCTTCAGTTGAGTTATGCTAGACCAAAGCTTCAGAGAGCAGTAGGGCTTTCCTGTGCAACAATGTGTGTGCTTGGAGAGTCTGGCTGCCAGAGGAATCCCACTTCTGAATTTGTGGTCCCACAGAGCTGTTGTATGGCTTTGGCAGGGGTGGCACAGGAGTTTTGCTCCTCTCTAGCACAGCAGTATTTGGGTGCCTGGTTTGCTTTCCTTGGACATTGCTCTCATTCTCTCCCACTGCAACACTGAGACATCCCTAAGGACAATCTGGTAAATCTGAAGTTGCAACAAAGATAATGCTGGCCCAGGTAGTGGGAAAGTTTTTGCTCCCAGATGAGGTGTACTTATTCACTCAATTCAAAAACAAATTTCTGAAAATGTTGCATGACACAATGTTGCTCTCCTTAGCAAAGTTGTGTTCTAAGATCCTGCAGCTACTTCCATGGTTTTGAGTAAGTTGGTGCCACAGGTGTTTGTATGCTTTGTATTACAGAAGTAGCAGTGAGTGCATAATTTTATTAGAAGTAGGATCTATTTGATGTAGAAATTCTTGGGGTTTCTGACAATGCCTCATCAGTCAGTAGGTAATTTTGTTGGCATAAAATTTAAAAAGAAAAACATAATAATAAAAAAGAGAGGATAGGGTGGGACACTACTCACACAGAGCAGATTTCTTTTCTTAGGCTAAAAAAAAAATTGTGTGCGTGTCTGCCAGCCCCACAGGCTTCATGAGTCTGTAGGGAGTCTTGCCCTTGGATCCTCTGGAAGCTCCTGGCGACAGTTCAGAAGAGCATCCATCCTGCCCTCTGGTACACCCTCTGTACCTTGTGCTAGACACTTGGGAGAACAGGTACAGGAGGTGGAACTGACTGGTTATACTGGCTTTCCCTTGTCTTTAATTATCTGTCAGTAGTGTATGTACCCCTTCTACATGGGGGTTGTCACCAAGAGCTGTCACCAGTAAACCAGTCACAGTGGTACCAAATGACTGCACCTCTGTCTGTTTTCTTGGGCCACGTAAAGATTAATGCATTAGAACAAACCACTTGGAGAGATCACAGCTGAAATATTTTAGCAATATGATATCTACTACTTATCTGACTGATTTCTAGTAACTTATGTGC
>NW_009952282.1:376809-391275 GCF_000747805.2 Chaetura pelagica
CCTTGAATTGGTTCCTTTTCAGCTGAAAGGTATCCTGGTGGTGGTGGCGTTCACCAGAGCTCCAAGTAAAAATGACTTTGTTCTCTGCTATGTTAAATTGGCTGGTTAATTCTGGTGTTATTTACCCTGTAATTCATTAGTTTTACTCTACCATTGGCAGCTGACAGGCTGTAATTTCATGCCTTGCAATAAAAGATGTCTCATAATCTGCTTCATTTAGCAGCAAGAGAATTTAATGAAATTAACTGCAGTCCTAATTATGCCAGTGAATACTAAAGACTGCTATCAAGTTTCCTCAGAAAAGGACAAGGTCCACCTCATGAAGGATTTAGAATATAATTTCCTGGGAAAAGTTGCAAATGTCTCCTTCTATTGGCCAACAAGGGCCAATTACAAGTGCTGATAGGACTTTAATGAACTAGTTTGTTCTGAGTATGTCTCACAAGGAATAATAATTTTGTATTTTTGAGCAAGTTTTTAGAGGTTTCCCTCCTTAAAATAGCTGATCTCTGAGAATTTGTTATCTTGCTTCTGTTTCAAAGGCTTTTTCCTGGTATTCTGTGGTGCCTTTTGCTGAATGCTAGCGATTGAGGAGGCAACTGAGCTGCTTCATGCTTCAGATAGAGAGTGAGGATAGTGGTTTGGGGAGATTTTCATCCCAGAGGACATGAGAAGATTTGTTCTCATGTGCCATAATTCATTGGAAGTTCATAGCCCATTTACACAAACACCACAACTGAAAATGAGTAAGAAAATTGACAAAGGTGATGGGACTGTTATTTGCACTTCTGTACAGGGTTTCTTTTCATACATGCTTTTTTGGTGTGTGTTCATGACTTTGTACTGAAAAAGTCTTCCTTTCTCTGCTGGCAGGGTTTTCTTGATTCCCACTCCAAAAGTTCTGGTTGATGTACCTGCCAAATGTGCCCTAACTGCTTCCTGAGCCCTGCCACACTTCGACAACACGATGTGAAATGTACCCGCTATTTTATGGCTTAAACGGTGTTAAATGTAGTTAATTGGAAAAACTTTTAACTGCAGAGAATTTCCCTATGAATAGCCTTCATAATAACCATCTCACTATAAAACGCAAAATGCTTTGCTCACAAGGACAACTGTACTATAAAGGTGAAGTGTATTGATCAAATTACCTGAGATAATAAACTCCGGATGAATGATTCCTCTGTTGATGAATGGGAGAAGTCTTCATTTTTACCTAATGCTGTTAGTGTGATGGGAAGGCAATTGAGACAACTATTGTAGAGTGTGTGGTTGTTTCAAGCATAGTTTATATTTTTAAGTTAAATAGCTGTGGGAAATTGTTGATGGAAAATGGCATTGGGTTTTTTTACTGTTTTTCTTCTGTTTCGTTTTTTTTTTAAGCTGCAATTTGTTCTGAGTACAATCCTCTATCTTCCTTTAGATAAAAAGTTATAGGGCTATATAAAAGTGAATGTGTATGGGGAAACTTGAAATGGTCAGTGTTTGCAACCATGTGCAAAACTGAACAAAGAGCAATGAGCTGCTCCATCTATGTTAATGAAAAGTGAGGTCAGAACACAACTGGATTCAGATACTGGAGATGTGTGTACCAAAATGTGGAAGGATTTAGGGCCCCCAAAAGGAAGAAGAAGTATGGTGGAAAGGAGCTTAGAAGCAAAAGAGATGTTCTGGTTTTTGCTGCTCGGTGCGTCCTCGTTCCTTTGCTTTCTGCTGAGTAGAAATTTCATTAATTCTTTACAATTCTGGTAAAGAAAAACAAGGTGATGGGTGTAGCTGCCTTTTGTACAGCGTCAGTTTCAGAGCTGGCCAGACATATCAGCTACCCTGGGCAACTTCAGATACATCACTTGCAATGAGCCTAATGCAGATGTTTTTATCACTCAGAATACAAACAGAAAGCTATCAATTTGTTCAATATATAGTGATCACCTGTAGTTGCATTTAGGAGTGAAGAACTGAGGCTGAAGAGTATGACATGACTTTAAATAACTAATTAGTGGAACATTTTGGAATATCCTCAGAATTGTTGGTCCAAATGAGTAGAGACAATGCAGAGTATTCAGATATGCTTGTTCTTGGAATGTACTGTATATTTTCGAGTAAAAGAGACTGGAAGTTAAAAAGAACCACAAGGAGCTAGCAACTGTAGTATTCATATGACAAGCTTTAAAGCTATTGCCCTAAAAGAAAAATGTACATATGTCAGGGGAAGGTACTCGAGCATAAAACCATGGCATAAGCTTTTCAACTTAATGCAGAAGGGTAGCCAGGAAGCAATATGGAATACTTAAAATAATAATGGGATTTAAAATAGGTTATGGTGAAGGAAAGCATGGAATTTATGTCCATAATAGACATGGAAGCTCTGGATGGAAAGAAAGCTGAGGTTTTATCTAAAAGACAGTTGACTTGGTCACTAGTTGTGATTATGGTGTTTAAGAATTTTTCTTGTCAATTTTTTAAAGACTATATCAAAGCAGGCAGCCTTCAGTTGTCATTGAACTTGTTCATGTTGTATACTTTAAAAACATTAGGCACAGAATTTGAATTACAGGTTTTAACTTATGAAGTGAAAAAATACATGTCTTAAATTTGTATAACAAGATCTTAGGAGGGTTTGCAAAGATTAAACTGGCCAAACTAGTATATCATGCAGGTCTCGGCTATCAGCGAGTGAGAAAGGGGAAACAGATGCAGGAACAAGTTTGAAAAAAATATTGCCATATGTAAGCATCATAGGAGTGAAGTGAACCATTGGACTGCATCATTCAAGTCCAAAACCACAAGCATTAGTAAAATAAATACTTTTTAATAAGGTAAGGGCCAAGACCAAATAGCTAATACCAACATATTAGTTTTAAATACTTTCATATAATTATGTCTCTGCAGAGAAGGGCCTGGATAATGTGTATCAACTGGCCTGATTACAGTTTTGTTCTTATTTTATATACACCAAATGAAGTATGAAAAATTGACCTCATCTGTACATGTTGAATGAACCAAAATGTCATATAGTAAATACACTCCACAGTAATTTCAGAATAGCACCTAGTGTAGAAGCAGATACAAAGCTGGGTTCCTCTATTCTGTATATCAGAAGAAATTATTCTTAGAAAAAGTTCTGCGACGATGTGAAATACCCTGTGACTGTGATCATCTTGTCATTTCATATCTATCGTTACAGATATATATATACACATATATATATGAAACCTCCATGTGAAAAAATACCTGTGAAAAACATTATGCTGTAGAAATGGAAAAGCTAGAGTAGAGGGCAACCAGAGTGAAGCAGGGATTTGAAAATACCCGTGTATTCAAAAGGTGAGAGCAAGACAGGTCTGCTGTCTTTGGAAGGAGATGAAGAGGAGCCTTTTTCTAATGGCCAGGATTGATTCTGCCAGACTGTTTGAGCTCGTGTCAAGCACAACACAGGGGGGCAAGAACTTCAGCTGGAGGAGAGGCCAAGCACCACAGGAAGGCGGGTGGAATCTGAATAGTGATTAAACAGACATTTTTAATACGTGACATGCAAAATGCAGGTTGGGCTATTAGCGAGCGTTAGCTTGGCAAAGGGTTTGTGGAGTTCATTCCTTAATGCAATTCCTTTTTGCTGGCCACCTCCAACTTTGGAAGAATAATGTTTAGTTGATGCCGGTGAGCTTCTCCACCAAACTTTTAGCACACAAAATTAAAAGCTTAATTTAAAATCTGAACCAGATCAGAAGCCCACAGAGGCAGAAACTTGGCTGTGAGAAGGGGCTTTGATGTCCATAATGTCTATTGTTTAATGTCAGGTTTTTGCTTTTAAATGCCAATGCACAGCATGGAGGCCTGGCCCTCCCATTGTGCAACAGAGGGTGCTTTGGGTGACAGGGGGGAAAAAAAGGAGAAATCTTGCAACCTGCCAGCACAAAGTTGACAAGTATGAAGGTTTTTGCAGAGCTTTTTTAAGAAATTGTGCCCTTAAGTGTGCAAATCCGAAGTAAGCATGCTGTGTGTGAGTGTGTGCAAGGGAAAGTTAGCAGTCAGTCAGGTTTTATCTCTTAATGAATAGAGACTGCTGAAGTAAGGGTTAGGTAATTGAGTTTATAATTAATTAGCCATAACCCTCATCAGATAAAGCAGTTGTCGAGATTTTTTTTATCTCCTTTCTCTCCCCAGGGCCTGCCCTTCTTTGTCCTTGCACTGACAGCCAGCACTTATCTTAGGCCTTCTCCAGGCCTGTGCCCATCAACCCCTCCTCCCTTGGGCTGGTTTTTGGTGGTCATCCGAGCCCCTCATTGTCCTGCAAGGCTCACAATCAGCTGAGCTGTCGGGTGCTGGGATGATGAATTAGCAGTAGGAGTTAACGTGGAGGTGAACTCCAGATTGGAGTCCCGATAGCTCGAGGAGCTGCTTCTGTGTGTTAGTCACTCTCCCCGGCCCTGATCCACCACTGACATTTTGCAACAAAGAGGTTAAAAAGGTAGATTTAGTAAAAGAAATGGTGAGTTTCTCCTGAAAGTTGGGATGCTTACAAAGAGCCCTTAATTTCTTCTGCTGTGCAATTCGCCGCAACAATGCCAAGAAAATAAATTAGATTTTTACACTGTTTCTTTTGGTGACCTTATCTCCCTTATATTGTGGGCTGAACCAGTTTGCTTGCAGTAGGGGTAGAAACTTTAGACACGTATCGTAAAAGCATCAAGATTGTGAAAGGTGTCTGGCCTCTCTGCCTGTTGAGCTAGATGAAGGGGATTTGGATGTCCAGTATATCCTCTATCAAAGCGCCATCCTATTATGGATACACTGGAGAAAAGGAGCTTTCTTGCTGTGTTTACAGTAGGCTTGTGGCATTGAGCTGGTTTTTTTTAGACAGGTTTACCTGCTGGAGAAGAAAAATGTTCAAAAACAAGTCAGTGGGTTTTCTCTTCATCTGGAGTTTTTGAATTAGAGATGTGGACTCCCGTGTCTTACAGTATTGACTGCAGGCTTCGGATGAGCACCTTCTCTCCTTAGTCTGAGTGGCAGCACTAGAAAATGTAACTAAGTCTCTTGAAGCAAGAAAGGTTTGATTCTTTTTGAGAATATATAAAGCATTGTTCTTCTGTAGTCTCCTTAATTTCCAAGTAGACTGGTAAAGCTTTCCCTTTTCCTTCTTGTTTCAGCAGCAATGTGCGGTTTTAGTTTGACTTCAATTCTTTTTGGACTCAAGCAGCAGAAGCTTCCCTGGACACACATATGCCTTTCTAGGATCTTACTGAAAGTTAAATCAGTAATATATTAGTTAACCTCCATTTAAGATGACAGTGTAAGTGCATAAAAGATATTACTGATGGCAGAAGAAACCTGTTCCATTTTGGAATAATAGCTTAGCAATTGTCCTAGTGGGTCTTACAACCCTGCTGTGCTGTGATGCTTGCGGTTTCTGAAGCTCTTCAGTTATGCAAGGGCTGGACTTTATCCAAGCACAGGAAAGCAAATTTTCGTGCACCTTGCTGCTAGCTGATTGATCTAATAAAGGAGTAAAGGCAGCAATTCTGTGACTTATGTTTTGACATGAGTTGAGACAAGGAAATTTCAGTTAGAGGTGCAGAAACATATTTTTTTCCCCACCAAGCGGATGTTCAAATATCAGAGCAGACATCTGAAGGTGCTTTGAAATCTCCATCCTTAGTGATGGCTCCAAGGGTGACTTGCAGATGACTCCTACAGAGGCAGCTGGACAAGGCCCTAGACCTGATTTGTGTTATCCTGGCTCTGAGTGGAGGGCTGGACTGGATAACCTCCAGTGGTCTTTCCAACATGATTTATTCTGATTCTGTAAATCTGAGTGGTGTGCACATAATTTGTTGGACAATGTTATGTTTTACATGTCGCTGACACTTCTGAAACACCAGTGACACTTATGTTTGTGTTCCAGTGAATTTAGCTTCTCTTAGGTCAGTTAAAATAGGAAGAAAAGGTGGCTGGAGGAGTGAAAGTCAGTGGTAGCTTAGTAAAGGTCCTCTGTTGCCAGGGCAAAGTCCTGCTGTGCTGCAGGTTCTGCTCAGCTCTCATAGGACTTCTGAAGGGCTTCCTGGAGGGAACTTGCTGGCACTTTTCACTAATGCACAGATGAGAGAAAAATCCAAATGCCCAAGGAAGCCTGAGTGTAAAATAGTATCTGTACAGGAGTTTTAATCCCCCAAACCCAAAATGGATTCAGTTCTTACGCTGTATGTAGTACTTGAAGACAGAGGTGCCAGTGGAATATGAGAGTGTCTTGACCAACCTCTCCAGCCCGTTGTCACTGAATCTGTGCTGAAAAACTGAAAACCTTTCTGCTGGTGCAGATCAGCCATCTTCCTGCCCTCTTCATGTGAGGGGAGCCTCACGTGGCAGGCAGGGGCTTTCCTAGCTGGGGGTTGGAAGGGCTGATTTTGCATCTTGCATCTGAAAGTGAATCGAAGGGAGCAAACAGCCTTCATGTCCCCCACGGAGGCACTTCAGTTGTGTTTGATGTGTGAGAGAGGCCAAGCATGAATGCAGTGGAAGAAAATAAGATAATGATCATCTCTGTAATGTAAGAACGGCGCCAACATCTTTACCAGGTTGAGAATTCATACTTCAGATGAATATCAACCTTGTGTTACACCGTCTCACGTGGAGGGATAACCATTTACATTGGAGTCTGAAATGTAAGATCTTAGCAAATACCAACCCTGAACATTTTTTTTTTTTGTAGCAAAGCTGTCATTGTATTCTGGAAAATGAGTGGGGATTCATAGGGCAGATTCAGTCCAGATTGATCTAGTGTTTACATGGTTGGTTTTATGGGAGAATATTCTTCTTGCTTAATTTTATCTGGATTGGTTTTTTTTAGTAACATTGTAATGTAAATATATGTAACATATATTAAAAACAAATAATGCAGAAAAATAATAAACTACATATTAATGTAGTGAATATAGTTGTTGTGTTTTGTTTTTTCCTTGAGACACGTTTTTTTTCTAATACCCATTTTACTATAGGTATTGGAGAAAATTATGTTCAGTAGATCAGCTCCATTTCAGGCTATTTAATTGCTATTGGTAAAGGAAAATGGCATGCTGTTTTCCTAAAGGAATGTTTAAATGAGGATTTAGCTGTCATCTTCAAATGTTCAAAAACAAGTGGAATATTATAAGATGTTAAAGAATGTCCATGTGTTAAATCAATAGTGCAATATACTAAATAGAGAAGCATGTAGGAAAGAGAGAAATGAAATTTAGTAGCCCTTCAAAACTTAGAAAATAGTAACATCTACAGGAAGGTCACAAGGGGATGTTTAAAGCAATGGACTGCAGCTGAGCAGGACCTCACTCTTACAGACTCAGCCAGAGATTTCGGGTCTTCCAGAGTATTAACTGTTTGGTTTAAATCTCAAGGATACACCATGATGTCTACACTGGGGTTTTTTGCTTTTTAAGCACTGAAATCGTGGTGCCGTTTCCCATGGTGTTCTCCCGAGCAATACGAGGGACAGTGATGGAAGCTTTCAAATAGTGGAAAGCTTTTTAATTGATTTTTCTTTTTTTGAATAGCAAACTAGATGCGCTAAGAGGAAAGTCGGAAGGATCAGACTTAAGATTTACCACTTTGCAGTTAGAGCTGGAGTGCCTTAGGGGCATTCAGACTTGAAAAGAAGCTGTTTAAGGGCAGTGATAAGATAGCAAAACCTCTCCGTGCAGTCTGCACCAAGCTGCAGGGATAATTGAAATGATGGCATATTTGCAGATCTGTTCTGTTTGTAGGAAACAAAGAAAGTAGGGTTGTGGTTTTTTTTCCCTGGAAGGTGTCTTTGAGAGAAAGCTTTTATTTCCTGGGTGATGTTGGTGCTTTTTTTCCTCACTCGGGTGATTTCAGAGCGGGGATTGATGGGCCCCTCTTCCTTAACGAGTTTTCTAAATTGATTTGCTCATTGGGTTTTGTCACGTTTGTAGAACTAACATGGAAATGACCAAAAAAAAAGTCTGACTGACACACCCGAGCACGGAGTATTAAAGTTGGTAGTACCAAGCATCATCATCAGCCATAATTGACAAATAATACCCCTCATAAATACTGCCAGTCTTTTCAATTAGTTTTCATCTCAAATTCGGGATGCAAAATGATGACCTGTCAACTGACAATGGATGACAAAAATTAATAAATTGTCTTCTAAATAGTATGGACGCTTAAGAAAAATTGGGCAGCCAATTTAGCACAGCATGAACCGGGGGGAACCTTTTGTACTGTTGCCGTGCCACTAATGTTGTCTGGGTCTTTATTAATGGTGCTTGGCTGCTGCTGACAGTTTTGTTGCTACTGGCAACTTTCTTCATTAAAATTAAAGCCAGCGTCAAATCCCATTAGCTGCACTCTGGGTACCTTGCATTTTTATTTATATAATTTTTTTGTTTGTTTCTATAAACATGTTCTTTATATCAAGTTGGGAAAGGTGGTTAAAAATCAGTGTTTTGTCTTGTCCAAGACCTTAACTAAATAAAGGATTATGGTTTTTTTGAGGGAGATTGTCTCCAACGTGTTATCACATACCTGCTCCACAGCCAAGTGAACTGCACACAGAAATCCATAGATGATCTTTATAAATTACCTTTTGTGAACATAGTGTTCTTCTATATTGCCTACAAGATAGTTGGTTCTCAGAGACTCTCATAAAACAGTAATAGTCTCTGGAGGAGAGCTCAGTACAGTGTGCTGCTGTTGCCTGTTCAACTAAAATATTAAAGGTGTTGTGCACGTGCTTAAAATTGAGTGATCAACATGTGTGAAAGAGTACTCTTACAGGGAAAATGTGCTGTGTGTATCTGTACGTGATTTCTGGAAGGAGCAAATACCCTTGTTTCAAGATCTATGTTTCAGGCATCTTCGTTTTCTGCTTTACAAAGTCCTGGGTTGAATCTGAGTCTTTATTCCTAGAAATACGTAGCACTGGGTAACAGCTTTTGCTGTACCCTGTAAAAACATTAAAATCCTGGGTGAGCAGGGCATGAGAGGACCTGAGGTGTACAATCTGAAAAGCAATCCCTATTTTGTATTACAGATCACATGTAAAGAGTTGACCCTGACTTTAAGGCTTCACGTGGAAAAATCTGATGCTAGCAGCAGTGTCTCAGACAGATGTGCTGCCAGAAGTGCCTGGAGCAGGCCACAGTCAAGCTGTGTGCTTTTACTAATGGGATGCTCTTCTTGGAGGAACCTACCTTGCTGCCTCCTTGTGTACCAACCATTTCTAGGGACAGACATTGCCAAGATAATTCAGTCTCTACCAGCTTCGTTACAACATCTTGTGCTAATTTTACTTCTTTAGGCAGTGGGCTTGTGCACCAGGCCAGCCTGGCTAGTGTCACATAAACTGGAATCACTTGGGCATGAGCCAGTCACCCAAACATGGAGCATCTGCCTCCTGGTTCTTGATGCTCCTGATAGATGGAAGTTTCTTACGAAATTCCAAATATTGCTTGGATTTACATCCCAAGTGTGCTGGAACAGTGGGCAGAGAGGCAGGACAAAGTCTTTGTCAACATCTTATTTTTTGCTGTTACGACAATGCCTTTTGTTGCTTGAGAAAGGAAGAGGGGAGGTGGTTTGTCCTGTGTGTGGGCTTGGGGGCAGCAGCACCATGAAACTGCAGTTAGAGCCGGGCTGAAGTGTGAGGGGACGCCCGTGGGTTTGTGGTGGGAAGGCAGCAAAAGGCTCCAGATGCTAATGGCTTCTGACATGCTGCTTTCCTGTCAGCACAAACAGCAAGTGCTGTATCCAGAGCACCATTTCAGTGTTCACTGAATGGTTATGGTTGGGAATGATCTTGCATGGTAAGTGAAAACCAATTAACAGTTTAAATAGTCTTTTAAACTGATGCACTTACAGCAATTTTTTTACTAAAAGATGTGCTGTGTGGCTCAAATCTGAATTTCAATTCAGCTGAAATGTAGATTAAGTGACCCAATCATTCTCAAGAATGGATACTTTATAGAAAGAAAATAAACTGGTGACATTGAATTAGCATCAATCTAATAAAGCCAAGTTGTGCTTTAGCTTTTCTGCTAAATCTTCTTGGTTTAAAAATAATAAAAAAAGGTGTCAGTAGTTAATTGTTGACTGAAGCTTAATATCTGGTGAAGCAAATGAGGCATGAAATATACTACAGAGGAAGTATTGTATCTGGAGTGATTTTAACATTAAAACAATATTACAATTTTTAACTTGCTGACACGATATGCAGAATCCTTTCTTTTGAAATTGCACTGATAAATGCTAAGCTTGGTAAGTGAGGGAGAGGAGGAGTGTTTGCTGTATACAAGGCAAGGCAGGCCCAGACAAAACTGACCTTATTTCTCAGAAGTACTGCTTTGAAGCATATTAAATAAATTGTCGTGGGTTATTACTTCAGGAATCCTGATAATAACCTTGTCAAAAGCATTGATTTATAATTGCTCAGAAAAGTTCTTTCAAATGACTGACACTGGCAGTGTCTCTCATATTTTGTTAACTGTAATTTCTAGAACACCTATCATAGTAAAAATGGATTACTTCTGTTAATGGCTTTGCCTTTTTGCAGTAACAATTTAAGAATAGAGTGTAGTAAACTTGGACTTGAAAGTTTAAATCGCTGGAAATGGCCTCGGATGGGTTTTCACTGGGGTTGAGGGAGACACTGATGTAGAAGAGTCATCAAACCTACAGTGGAGAGTAGGCAACGAGGAGGGTTCAGAAACTTGAGCCACACGTTCAGAAACAGTGTGACATGAGTCATGGCCTTTGGCCACTGCTAGAAGGTTTTTGGGTGAATAGCTACACAATTTTATGTATTTCAAGGTGAAACCAGAAGGATTTTGTTTCGGTATTGTTCAGAGCAGATTGATTCATCAGCATAATCAGAAGTCATTTGCTTGCAGAAAAAGACAATTTTAGATGTTCTGAAAAGGATTTTTTTTAAAGGTGTCTCATCTGCCCCCAGTTGATGATAATTTTTTATAAACAATTTGTTTTGCTCAAAGTCAACTGAGCGGTTGAGCACATAGCAGAGGGATGTGGTTGTAGCTGTCTCTTTACACAGGTGCCTGTTTGTGTATGGGCATATTCTATGTTTATTTAAATATTTTCCTCTTGCTTAAGATGATGTTGAGAGCACAAGCGCTTCAATGAGTTCAAGTGTTGGCAGTTCCTCATGTCCAGAGTGGGCTGTGATCTTCAGAGCATGCAGGTGTCATCTCAGGTGTCAGAAGATGGGGGCTTTGCTCTTTCTCTGTCCTCTGGGGACAGCATGGTGCCCTTGGGTAGCCATCTGGGACACAGTCTTGGTATGGAGCAGGGTAGTGTCCACGTTTTCCTTCCTTCACAAAACATAAACTCTAGTACCAGAGAGTCTCTTTTATAACCTTTTCCAAAGTGATCCTTGTTGTAATCGTCAGGTAATACAGGAAATAGTTATGAATAAATGGCTTTTTCCCATTTTCTGCAACTCTTTTAAAACATGATTTGTGATCTTTAGGAAACAGGATCTCGCTTAAACCCAGTTAAGTCATGTTTGACTCAAGCATTGTAGTGGGTATCCCTTTATTGCCCATTTAATGTAACTGCTGATGTAGCTGCTCTTTCTGACTCTCCTTATGCAACTTAGAAAAGCTGCAGGTCTGTGGATGCCTTAAATAAATGAGTATTTCTAAACTAATTTATTGAAGCACAGGTAGTATTTATGATGCCTCTCTGAACTAAGCACAATCGCTTCCTCCTGATTTTGGACCTTTTTGGCAGTTGGCATGTGGGGCCATTGACCCATCTTCCCTCAGAATCCATCCATATGTACCATGTGGTGCTAGGCCAGCAAGAAAACATGCCCGATGTGGAGAGACAGTTAATCCCTGGGGTGGAGAGTTATGGGTACAGCTGGTAACCTTTCAGTGATTCTGAGGCAGCTCTGTGCCTGGAAGATGCTAATTGAAGGTGTGTAGTTTCCCTTACCAGGTGAAGTGAGGTGGATAAAGGGGATGAAGGAATGTGCTCTCTTTGGGTTTCACATTCTTTTTGTCTGCCATAATGATGAGAGGGTACTAGCTGCCCAACAAACTGCATCTCTGAAGGATTGTCAGCTTCATTGCTGTTCCTGAGTGAACCAGGCATCTCAGGTATATAAGCAGTAGGACCAACCACGACATGCAAGTATTGTTTCTGTATTTTGTTTTATTTTCAGAATCATAGATTCGTTTTGCTTGGAAAAGATCTTTAGGATCATCAAGTCCAGCCATTTTCTCAGTCCTCAGAGATACCTGAGGAAGGAGAATGGGGTGGGTGGAAGGAAGAGAGTGATGGAGCATCTTTGCAGTGTTAAACCAGTTCAGTGTATCCCGGGTGGCTGGTCACATCATGGAGCAGCCCAGGGAGTGTGGCTGCCTTTCCAGCAAGGGCTCATTGGTGCCAGCCATCCTGTGGGCAGGGGACAAGGTGTAAAAGTAAAGAGAAATGAAGCAGTCAGCAAATGCTGCTAACTAGAATAACAAAGAGGGTACCCTTGTACCACAGGAGGGAAAAAAAAAAGTATTTCATACCTTACCTCTACATAGGTTTAGGGACCAGAGGTATTACCATTGGGCAAAATTATTTCTTAATGCAGGACACTCCTTTTAATTAAAAAAAAGTGAAACAATCCCATCATAGTGCAGAGTCTCTGAGGGGTTTCCATGAAGGCCTTTTTGGTCCCAAAATTTCACCAGGTGAAGTGTGAATCTTTTCTACACAATAATAAAGAGCATGGTTTATAAAAAAAAAAAAAAAGAAAAACCCAGCTCAGACTTTTTTTTTTCCCCTGCCAGTGTTCCTGGTTTTGTTATTCAGTAGATGCTGTATTAAATTGGATTTTGTGTCCATCATTATTAAAATGTGAAGT
Organism: Chaetura pelagica; assembly: GCF_000747805.2. Classification (NCBI taxonomy): domain Eukaryota; kingdom Metazoa; phylum Chordata; class Aves; order Apodiformes; family Apodidae; genus Chaetura; species Chaetura pelagica. The sequence continues at coordinate 389,705 of NW_009952282.1, forward strand.
GTGTCGGTCACAAAGCATACATTTCAGGGCAGTTAGCTGAATAATTCTTTTCTTTATTATCCCAAATTACTGCTGAGCTCTGGAGAGGTGAGCAGTTTAGCCAATTATTGCCATTTGAGCTGGATTTGTGGGTGATTAGCTCCTGGTCGAATTCAGTCCTGGCAAGGGCTTTGAAGCCTTGGCTTGTGTGATTTTCACAGCAGTGAGGTAGGAATAGACGCGGCTAATGACAGGAAGGTCGCCTGGGTTATGTGACCTGAGAGGGGGGGGCTCGGGTTTAGCAAATAGGGCATCCACAATAACAAGTGTGTCACTAACCCTGCCGTGCATAATCGGAGTTTTATAGGATTGTTGGAGATGCTGACAGCTCAATTAAAGTGTAACCCTTTGTACCATATACCCTGGCAGAACGACAGAAATATTACCAACAAAAAAGGGAGGGGGCCACAAGGGAACTGGTTAAAGATCCAGTGTTCTTTTTCTTTTCCCCCCTTCATTGGAGCCTGCACAGAACAAGCTGCAAAAAAGCATCCATTTGTGAAATAATAGGTTGTCCGGGGGAGGGGTATGGTGCCAAACATGGCCACAAAATAAAAAAAGCTGCTCTTAAGTGGTCTTCCTGATGTTTCTATGGAAACACTATAGTATCAGGATAGAAAGTTAAAATTGGGTTTTAAGCTTTTCATGGCTTTTCTGCCATGAACCTCCCTCCCCCCCAAATCCCTACTTTATATAAAATATGATAAAGAGAATTTCAGGGTTCAGGGAATGGAGCACTGTTATAATGAGAGCCCTGTCGTCTGCCCAGAAGAGGTGATGTCTGCATGATGGTTTCTTTTTTTATATCATTCCCCTCAGAGCTCAGTTTGTTTCTTAAGGAAAATAAATATTTTCCCACTTCTTTTTCATGCCTGACCCTTCCGTGGTTTCTACCACCTCAAATGTTTCTGCTCTCAGAGGCTGCTCCAAATGAACTGTGCCATGCAGTCATGTTTGCTTGCTCTGAATCAGTTTCCCAACGTTGTTTTTCTGTTTAATTGTAGTCCTAGGTAGCAGTCTTCCCCAAGCTGCCTGCTGTGGGTGCCAACTTCATTTGTGGGCAGCGTAGTTGGAGCACAGCACGTGGGGCTGGAGCCCCAGCAAGAGGGAAGGTTCTCCAAGAGCTGCCCCAGAGCCCCTGGCATCACCAAGGGAATGATTTGCATCGCAGTGCATTTCACCTTAGCCCTGACCACGGTGTCAGGGAAACCACAACTGCCAGTGCCAAGGGGTTAATAAACCAACTACTTGAGATTATTAAGGGTTGTGATTTTTTAAAAAAATTATTTCTTTTTTTAACAGTTCAGGTTAAGTGGAACAAACCTGAAAACAACTGAAGCAGAAACTGCTGTAAGGCAAAAAAATATTGAGAGAGATGTGCCACTCCTGTAAATATGTATTTACCTTTTGGAACACACTCCAGTATTCAACTTCATAGAAAGGGCATAGAGATACATCTGCAGGGTAGGCAAGGTGCTGCTGATTTCATAAAGCCTAATCTTAGGGCTAATGAAAGGGTGTCCCTTTCACAA
>NW_009952282.1:392078-417937 GCF_000747805.2 Chaetura pelagica
CAAAGCTGTCAGTTGAAGGAGTGCTCCAAGTCTCCCACTTCGCTGTGCATCTCTGACCTTTAACTATGTGTACCACGTTGTCTTTCGGGGTGCCCACTTGGGGGTCTGCAGGATCATCCTGGCCATTGTGCAGGTGGGTGCAGCTTTGGACATGGGACATTCTGCCAGGGTGGTGTGTGCAGGGCTCCATCCTGCAGCAAGGGCAGGGGCTCCAGTTTCCCATTCAGATTGGTCTTTGCACACTGGGGTTGACTGCTCTTACATGATCATCTTTTTGCCTCTTCAGAGAGTTGCTTGTTAGGTGGGTGGATGTGGTGTGCCAGGTGATGGCTTCTTGTTCTCTAGTCCCCAAATGGCAGTATAATTTTGTGTTTTCAACCACATTGTGCTTGTAAATAACCTTAGTAGTTTCTTTTGCTCAGCAGCATGCTGAGGAATCCTTGTCCGTGCCACCTTGGGAATACCACAGAAGCACAGAACGGTAGGGGTTGGAAGTGACCTCTGGAGATCGAGTCCAGCCCCTCTCAGACCAAATCTAGGGCAGGTCACTCAGAAATATGTAGCCTACCTTTTACAGAACTGCAGCTGCAAGATGGGGAGTTGGGAGAACTTCACTTAAAATTACTTGCTGCATATCAGAAGAACTTGTGCTTTCCCCACAGTTGGCAGGTAAGGTCAAAATCTGGAGGCAGAGTTGTCAGAGCAGTCATTAAAAATAACAGCACAATGCCAGTGAGCACTGGGTTTGTTCTCCCCATTTACCATGTCCTTGGTGCTGGGCTTCCTTGCAGGTTTTGGTAGCCATTCTCCCTTGGAGGTGACCATCTTCATTGCCAGTCCTGTGATGAACTGTAAGACTTGCTTAATCAGCATTGGGGGATTTCTTTTTTTTAGTAAAGCTTTCTGATTTTTATTTTTTTTTAGCCTGTGTGCCAAGAACTTGGCAAGTAATGGGTTGCAGATTGATTGTCCTTCAAGTTTTAGCAAAGCTATTATCTTTTTCTCCTAGTCAGATCTCTGAGCCTGTCTTTTCTCTGGCTCTGGATGGAAATAGTGGCTGATGAGCCTCAGCATTAGGTAACCATTCATGGTGTAATTACCTGCTGCGCCGAGTTACTGCCTTGTGTTTAGGGGGTGTTGCAGGAGAATTGGGTTCAGTGTTCTGATTTCATTTCCTCCTTAAGCTGGTGTGTAACATAAATCTGAATAGTTTCTTCAGTGGGAAAGTATCTCTGAATCTGTAGCAAAAGTCTGCTGCTGCTCCAGTGCCAGTTTTTAAGGCAGGCATGGGGGATTTTTCTGGTGTGCGTGGCTGCAGTGAGTCTTTTCAGGTGTTTTGTAAGCTTATTGTTAGATATTGAAGCTTGAGAACGTTTTGGGTCTCCAGCTCTCAGCTCTCTTTAGAGGCAGGCTGCTTTCTTATAGCCTTTGTTTTGTGCTTCAGTTGGTCCCCAGTTGTGCCCTGTTGCTGTAAGAGAGGTTCACTACAGCCTTCCAACTGCAAAAACAGCTTCAGAGCTAATTGTCCAGAAGACCAAGCAACATTCCCTGAAATTCCTGTGAAAAAAAAAGACTTAAATTTGGGAGATAAAGAAAACAAGTTGCTTTGGTATGGAAGGATTCCAGATACATTGGACATCTTCAGCAGGTTATTCCCTAGAGGATTAGTGGTGTATTGTAGTATCTGCTCAAATTAATTGTTGAAAACAGAGCAGCCATGACCATGAACTTCCTTTAGTGTGCAGGTATTGTGTGTAGGTGAAATAGTTGGAGCTGGTGTGTCCCATGGGTTGGAAGATTGGGCTTTAGGACTAGAAATCTGTTTTCACCTGTTGGAGTGAAATATTCTGGAAGCAAAAAATACCAATTAAGAATTGATCTCATTTGTTATTAGGATAAGCTAGACTAGTCCCAGTGGTGCTGACCAGACTAGAGTTGACTAGTCATGCAAGCCTAGAGGCTTTACCAGCATTTGTTCACCATGTTAATAGATTTAAAGGAAGCACATGTTTTATTGACCAGAATTCATAGGTAACAGTTTGTGATCCTGACTGCAAATGGTTGCCCTTGCAGTTATGTGAGGGAGGATGTTTCTAACAGGTGTGAGTTCTTCTTTTATGAACAGGATGCAAATAGTAGAGCTGTAGAAAAATCATAGCACTGCTGGTTGCTAATCATAGTTATGAGAGCTAAAGACCTGAGTGGAAAATTAAGAATGTATACAGTTAATGAGCAACTGCCAGATTGCATATTTCATTCTGTCAAAACAGCATCAGGGTAACAGTGTGGGGTTGGCTAAAAATTAAGGGAGGGGACAGGGGGGAAACCTTGCCTGGTGCTGGTACCTCAGCCATGGCAGCAGTATAAGTTTCCAAAAGAAAACAGAAACTGAAGTGTCATGTTTTCTTTTACAGAAGGTCTAGACTTGGCTCTGCTGACTTCCAGAGAACCCTACAATTTTTACTTGACAAGTTAAGAAAAGTCAAGTGTACCAAATCCTATGAAAAATGTATTATTTTTTTGTTTTTAAGTAAAAAAGCCTCACCACCCAAAAAAACATGAAGCGAAGGACTGTGATTGCTGGTGTTATCCTGTTTATGAAACTCTTCGTATCTTGTGGACCCTGGAAAATCAAAAATGTATAGAAAAGCAGGAAGAGAGGAGATTTAGATTAGACATTGGGAGGAAGTTCTTCACTATCAGGGTGGTGAGACCCTGGCCGAGGCTGCCCAGGGAAGCTGTGGCTGCCCCATCCCTGGCAGTGTTGAAGGGCAGGTTGGATGGGGCTTGGAGCAGCCTGGGCTGGTGGGAGGTGTCCCTGCCCAGGCAGGAGGTTGGAACTAGATGATTTTTTAGGTCCCTTCTGACCCAAACCAGTCTGGGATTCTATGAAAATTAAAATGGAGCACAAGAGGGCACGCAGAGTATGTTGCTGCCCACACAGGATTAATTCTGTGGCCAAGCAGTGGCTGTAGATACCTCTCTGGAGGTCGGTGTGTGCATTTTGGTGACACTTACTCATGCAAAGTAACTGTTAGAATTCCTCTGCCTGAAGAATTCTGGCAGCTCACCTGCCAGCATCTTCAGTCTGCTATTCAGCAACTTAAAGAGCTCACCCTTTTAAATTCTTAAAACCTGCAGAATTTCCCTAGAATCACTCCATGTCAGGATGAGCTGTGTGTATTATGCCTGGTGCTCCCTTGGCTGGTGTTGGAGTGGTTGGTTTATTTTTACCTGCAGTCTAATCAGTCCTCTGCTGGTGGCTTTTCATTAGCTGCTGCTGCTCTCCCAGTAGCGGTGGGGATGCGGAGCCTGATGGCAGTCTGTAACTTCTCCTGGTGCCCTGAAGCTCAACAACAGAAGCTGATTGACTCAGTTAGGGCCCCAGTCTCTAACAGCAAACGCAATCAATAAATCTTTGTTGGTAAATAATTGCTATTGAACAGAGTTTTAATATAAATTTATGAGTGGTGTTTTATCACAGCTTGAGGCTACAGCAAGCCGCTGAGTGATGGATTTCAGATAACACTTACATTCATTACATTAACTTTGTAAGTTATTTAAAGCTTGTACACTTAACATTGCTTTTGGCTTGCAATGACCTCCTGGGACTAGACGTAGCATACACGTTGCTAATAAAGAGCTTGCAGTGCCTACAGACGGCTCCTCCGCTCGCTCCGTGCGGTGCTGCAGGTCTTGGAGCAAAACCCAAGGTATGAAGCTCATGCACTCCACTGGAAGGCTTTTCCTCTGGCTCATTAAAAGTACAGCCAGTGCAGCTGGAGCAGCGTTCCTCCCTAAGACCCAGAATTGCAGTTTGGGAGAGAAGGTGTGAAATTCTTCTCGGTTTGGGAGCAAATCGGAGGTGTGAAAGTCTGAGCGTTGAGTCTGGAGGCTTTGGGGCTGCTCCACCAAACTGCAGGGCTGAAGTTGCAGATGGAAGACTAACAAATCAGGGATTTCATACACATGAGGAGGAGTAGTGTTACCTGATTGATGATCATTTGAGGCAGAGATTATTTCAACAACAAAAATCAGTATTTTGAAGTAGAAGCTGATACTCCCTTCCTGTGTAGCTCAGTGCCTAGATGTGATTTTTCTGCTGTGCTGTGTGTACCTGGGGGCCTGTTTGGCCATGACTGGAGATGTGCCCAAGCCACCTCAGAATTGCCTTGGAGGTACTGAAGGTCAGTGGGAACCCACATATCTCACTTCCCAGGCACAGTATCCAGTGTGACTTAGATGTAGACATAATGTGACTGAAGTGAAGGGCTTTTTCTGTTTGCTTTTTTTAAGTAACATTTCTTGTCATATCTGGGCCATTTATTTTTTTTTAAATTTAGTTAATGTTAAAGTGCATTTATAACTGATCTAAACTCCAATACTAAGAGCATTTCTCCAGGCCATTCCATATAATTACCACAGACAAAGTGGCATTCTCTGGCCTTGGGGGAAAAAAGTGTGGTTTCTATGGGCTTCTCTGCTTCATAACACTTTCAGTTAGCTCCTTGTATTCAGATAAGTTTCTTCTGCAGGTCCTGAATATATTTTTAATTCTCACCTAATACAAAAATCTGTTCATTTTGTCAAGGTGGTGCCCAAAGAAAATTAAATAGGAAGTTTGGTTTGTTAGTTTGGCATAAGTAGGTACATTGTCTGTATTTACTGCTGAGTGTCTTTTTAACATGAATGCACAGGATTCCACTCTTAAAAGCAAGATGAAACCCCATTTGAATCATTGTCTTCATTTCTGTCCACAATTAGAATTTTGTAATTCACACCTAGATAGTAGCAAAACCTCTGTGTAGTAAAAATAATTAAAGTAGGGGGGTTTTACTATTTACTGAGTTTATAATTGTCATGAATTAGAAATTAAGTAGACAATGGCACGTTTTGTGACTAGCAAAGAAACAGTTAAAAAGGTGTGAAATATATATATATACACACACACACTTTCTTCAAAACTTAAAAAAAAGACAAGAGGGGGAAAGAAAACTCGTGGTTGTGATCCTTGCAGCTTTTTCCCCATTAAAAGGTCTGAAGAACAGACCAGTGCAAGGAAAAGCATAATTTCAATCAATCCCCACAGCACAGCAATAACTAGGATTGGGTCCCGCTAAACATGAGCCTACGTGCTGCAGGTGAAATATGAGAGACTGGAAAGGTGAAGCGACAGATCACCCACTATAGACAAACATACAAGTCAAAGGCAGAAATAAGCTTTCATTTTTTAATAGAAGAACACGACGTCTCTAACCACTGGCAGGCGGTAATTGGGATGCGCGACTCGCGCTTGCCGAAGCTTTTGTAAGGAAGCGTTTCAGAAACCCCGTTCTCTCTTGTAAAAATTTGAGTTGTAGCAGGGAACAGCTCAAAAAAGCAACAGTCTGACCCCCAGAGGGTCAGCAAGTTCAGAGTTTGTACTGCTGTGTAATTCAGTCATCTGACACAAGCTTCTCCTTACGGTCCCATCCCCAGATTGCTTTCAGTTGCGAAGGGTTGTTCTCTGAAGTTGTATTGCAAGTGTGTGTCCAGGAGCAGGCACTTGTGGACTTGACTTTGGCCCTGGGATCGTCTCTCTGGCTGCAAAAGTAGAGTTGTTAGTTCAGGTGGATTGTGGTGAGGGACTTCAGCCAAAAGTTGTAACATCTGGAATGGAGGGAGAATAAAGCTAGCCTACCTTTGGAGGGCTTCTGCTCATCCAGAACTGCCTCTTGTTCCCTCACGGCTTTGGCATTGGGTCTGCACTTTATCAAGCTGCAGGTTTCATGGGCAAACAGCATCACTTGCTTTTCAAGGTTTTACCCACTTTAACAGAAGCTTCTCCACAGGAGTTGAAGGCACCATGCTTGGTAGTGCATCTTTCCATGTTCTGTTTTCCCATTTTTAAGTTCCATGAAAAATGAGAATGGAATAAGCTGATTTTATGGGGATCAGAGAATTGAAGTTTGTATTGGTTTTGATTCCTGGTTGTGGTTGCATGAAATGAATATAAATGTCCACTTTTATCTGAACTTGGTCTGTGGAATCAGTGGGGCCTTGTAGGTGCTGTACATCGTGTCTCCACAGGAGATCTCAGCAGAGGTGCTATGTGAATTCTTTAGGAACTGCCTTCTGACTTGGGTTTGGAAATTAACATTTCTGAGGGAGGAGCATTGCTAAGGCATGAGGTTTGATCTGCAACCCTCAGCCTACTGCAGCATGTTACGTTTTGCTTCTCCAAGTGAGGTACTGCTTTGAAGCTGAGAACAGCTGGTGTAGTCCTTGTCCATTTAAACCTGCTGGTGACTTTTTATCTCAGCTGTTGATTGTCATCATTCATCACTGATGTTTAAGTTGCATATGATTTGTGAAAAGGTGAATCCCCTTGCCCACCTCCTTTCCTCTGTGATCACACCTCTTTCATTAAATTTTCATTAAATTATCTGGAATTTCTTGGAAATATTTTGTATTTGCCCTGTTTCCATTTTGCTGCTCTTACCTGGAACTGGCATCTCTTGCTGGAATAAGGAGCCAGGAGGATTTCCATTGCAGTGTCACCTTACTGCAGAGGGAATGAGAATATAAACATCTGCTCTTCCCTGCTTGTGGAGAGGCAGGGACAAGAAGTGTCCAGGAACACATGGAAAGGAGCACAAGCTACACAGTAGGATCCTCTCTCAATCTGAGGTTCATCCTGGGCTAAGAAGTACAACCAGCTTGGTGTCCTTGTCAGCAAGGAGCAGACATGGGTAACCTGACTCAGCATCACATTAAAATGGGCTTTCCTGAGGCACAGAATTCAGGGCAGAAGGGTCTTCTCTACCCATTGGACAAAGCCAGTGATGATATGGTCATCTGCTTACGTGACTTACTCCATGAAAGCTGCACTTGGAGCTTTGCTTCCTAAATTGAAAGCTCTGAAGCTGCTGATGGAGAGAAAGCGCATCATGGGAGAGGCAAGGGAAAATGAGTAACTTGCAGGAGAAAGCATACCTAAAAGTGTTGGCAATTGTCTTGATCTCTTTCTGTGTCTTAGATGGTTGTGCATTGGCCAAAGTGTTGACTGTTTTTCTTTTTGTCCTCTGCCAGGGTATGCTGCTAAAGCGAAGTGGCAAGTCACTGAATAAGGAGTGGAAGAAGAAGTACGTGACGCTGTGTGACAACGGTGTGCTGACCTACCATCCTAGCTTACATGTAAGTGCACCACACTCTCTGTGTGTTCAACAGAGTCAGGCCCTGAGAAAGCAGTGTTAGCAGCTTCATCCTGATGTGTTCTTGTTGAGTCTTGTGTGGTGGAGAAACTTCTTTCTCTCTCTACATTCCCTTCTTTCTCAAAAAGACACAGTCTCAAATCTCAGCCCTGGTGCAGGGCTGAGTTACAGTCAAATCCCTCTGAACCCCCTGGAACAGGGGTTCCCATCCATCCCAAGAGGCAGCTGAAACGATTTATACCTTTATTTTGTGCTGATGCTTTTTTAAAGCATCCTGTTGAAAATAACTACTAAAATTGTACCATAAAACATTTTCACGTTAAGGTGTCTACACTGTCTCTGCCCATGCATCCTGTCTGCCCCCCTCAGTGTGTGTAGCACAGTCCTGAGGGACAGCTTTGGAGGTGGAGGAAGTGCAGAAGGAACAGTGAGATTTGTCACCGACTTGCCATTCCCTGTTTGCTAAATGGCACTTGCTCTGGGTTGGCACAAGATTTCATAGTCTCAGTCCTACCACTTTAGGCTTTGCTGCAGTTTCTTTCAGGTGTTGTGTCCATGTCTCAAAAATTACTGAGTAAGTGAAGTGACAGGTACCTTTCAGGCATTGCTGCTTTCCATCAGAAATCCGATGCCTCAGCCCTGTGTTCTGGAGCAAGGTTTTGTCTGTTTTTTTCACAATTCCCTTTTGTGAGGCTGACAATTCTGACCTCTTTGACCATTCTTTAGATGTGGGGAGTCCTGCCATGAAATAGTCCCAAGGTACCTGAGTTCTGTCTCAGCAGTGCTCATAGAAGGAAAGTGCGGGTACCCTGTGTCTTTGAGGCAGCCCCCATGGAGCTCCCACATAAATTCTCTCAGGCTGTGTTGGCCAACTGTGGGTTGTCAGGAAAGGAGGATGCAAGCTGCTGTTGTCTGCACCCAAGTCCTTTCCTTGCTTGGTAGAACTGCTCTATTGTTCATGGCCTTGCTGTGTACATGTTAGTTTTTCATTGTCTCTTGCAGACAATAGAGCACTTCTCCTTAGGCTTCCCTGGAGCTGCTTAGTCTCCCCCAGAGTGAGAATCCATTGAGATTAGAGGTAATTACTTTGAGATTAGAGGTAAATCCACTGGAGATTAGAGAGAATCCATTTAAAGAAGAAGTAATTACTAGCATGTAATTGTTTCCCTCTATCTCCCACTATGCCCTCCCACCCCCAAGAAAAAGGTACAGGGCTCCATGTTTCCATGTACTCAGGCCTTGCTTAGGTCAGAGATTTCCCTTCCCTTGGCTGTTCATGGGTAGGTGGTGGTAGGGGACCATATTCTGTTCCTACCTGACAGGAAGCTGCTGGGGAAAATGCTGTGCTTGTTCAGGAGCTTCTTGAGACACCTTCACTGAAGCCAGTCTCTAGGAGTATCTAGGGTTCTGCTCATTCATGTTAAAATCTTATTACAATGTGATTTCTCCTCTCAATTATGCTGGTTTAATGCCTTATTCCTGTTGCCTTTAGCCTTCAAAGAGTCACTGCACTACTTCTGCAGTACGTTTCCATAGCATCAATGGGCTATATATTGTCAATTAAGCGTTGTTAATATACCCTGCAGAGCATTCTTCATCCATCAGGCAACAGTATGTGAGCAGCATCTTCTCTGCCCTGTGCAAACCACAGTGGGAGGAAGAGCTGGGACCAGACTCTTGAAGGCAATTGCACTCCTGGCATAGTTGGTACAAAACTTTGTAGGCAAGAAAGCAGGGAAGTCAGAATTTCCTCAGGGGTATTGCTCAGTAAATGGGATTTCCCCCAAACAGGACTATTATCATAATGTGTTTCTGGTTTGGTTTTGCTGGTTCCTTTTTATCTGTACCTGCTTGTGCTTTTTTCACAGCAAACCAAAGGAACCAGCAGATTTTTAATACTGTGCTTGCATTGCTGTTTGGGATCGCTTATTATGGTGCTTTGAAAAATAAGGACCAGCCTTCCTGTTGAAGAAAAATAACTTTGTTAACCATCTAAAGTCAGATTTCTAAACACATAAAAGCCTGGCTGTAATCTAAACTGTTCATTAGCTTTGGGCTGTCTCAAGTATGCCGATCCTTTTGGTTACACAGCACTTTGCAGTTGTAATTCTGTGAAGCTGGCCTCTTGTGGTGGCAAGGAAATTTAGGAGATAATTTGGTCTTCCCACACTGTGGTTTGAGGCAGAACATAGGATGTTACTGAACACCTGTGTTGCAGGAACCTATTATAATGTTTAATGACTGATTATTAAATACTGCTCGAGATTTGGCTCTGAGTGGATCAGTTGTCTCTAGTCAGATGTTTTAGTGGCAGCTCAGGCACAAAGACAGTATTTTTTAATATAGTGGGTCTGTCTGTATTGCAGAACTCTCCTGTCATCCTCCTCGAATGAAGGATTTGCCACAAAATTAAATGTTTAGGGCAGGGAGTAAAAATCAAATTTGAGTGCCTTTCTTAGAGAGGAGGTGGTGCTGGAAGGGTCAGGCCTGTTTGGCAGGGCAGGATGTTGGAATGCCTGCTGTATTGTGCCAGCTAAATGAGTAACTACTAATGCCACAAGGCTGACACAATGGCTAAATTCATCTTTTTCTTTTCAAGAAACTGGGGGGAGAGGAAAATGGGGAAAGAAAAATATATGTATATCAGCACCCTACTGCTTTCTGACTTGGTCACGTCAGTGTTTTTCAAGAGCCTCAAACCTTCCTGTCCCTTGGGATGCTGAGGAGCTATGCCAATAGAAAATGGTGGGAATAATGAGAGAGAACTTTGACCTGCAGGCTTCAAAGTTCACCATAGCTACCTATTCATCTTACGCTTCTGGAGGATAGTGTTGAGGGACTGACTAAAATTCTGGCTGACAAATTCAGTGTCAGCCTCCCCAGAGGGCCCCAGGGGAATCAGTCCGAGCATCTCTTGGCTTTTAATGGTAGAACGCCATGTGCAAGGGCTCCCAAAATGTATTCACCAGGATACCTGCTGGGCAGCCTTACATCCTGCTGCTTTATCTCAGCCTTGTCCCAATGAATGGCTGATGATGTTTCTCCTCTGTCTGAGGGTTGCCATCGGGCCACAGGTCAGTAGATGACAAAGCTTTAGCTGTGGATGACCATTTTCTGCTTTTATCCCCATCATCATCGCTCCCCCTCATTTATGAAAAGAAGAAAAGAAAACACCTTTTTCAGAAAAGGGTGCGCTTTTTCCCTCTTTTGCATTGAATCTGTTCTAGATCTGCTTTCAAATCAAAGCACAGTGCTGTGGCACCTTAAGGAGGAAGAGCTGCTACTTAGATACACGAGAAGGAAGGCTGCTGCCCATCTAGAACACGAAGAGTGTGTAAATCACCATGTACCTGCCCAGCCAGGTTGATGTTTCTAGCTGAGATCTGCAGTGCAGTAATGCCACCCTTTAGCCTTGCTGATGTGGTTTGATGAGCTGTGCTGGGGGGTGTGGGATTGCAGCAATGATTGAGGGGGGGCAGAAACCTGCCCTTTATTTACTGGAGAAGTGTGTGGATTCACCTGGTCTGCTCAATTCTCCACAGTTTCAAAACTGTTCCTTAGAAACAGCGCTGAGCAGGTGAGCAGCCTACATGAGCTAGCTCAAGGACAGCATTAGCCGTGTTGTTCTATCCTCAAAGTGAATGTATTATTTCTTTAAAAAACAAAATTCCAGCCTGGTAAGGAGGAATCCAACACTTGGCTAGACTTTGCACAAGAGTTTCAACCAAGAGTTATGTGGACACATCAACAAAACAGACCCAATTCATGGGCTTGAAACGTTCTTTGAGACCTGGGGCAGGGAACTGGGCCTTTGGTTGAGCTTTCTTTGCTTTACTCTTTCCTCCAGGAAAAGCAGACTTGGTGGGAAATGAAAGGCTATTGGACATTCCCATGTTGGGAGTCTGGAAGCACTGCAGATCCATACATTTTTCTCAAATCCCACAATATGCATCATTTTTCCTAGAGCTGCAGTTGAAATCTCTTACCATTCTCAGTTCTTAGGATGCTCCTGAATAACTTGGAGTAGGGAAGTGTGCTTGCAGATGGAAGTATCCCATCTCTGCTCATTTTTAAGAGACCTAGGTGCTGCCTGGGGCTGCTCCAGGGGAGCTGTGCTTGCCTTCCTCGTTGGGAATAACCACCCAGGGACATGGCTTTGGTTCAGCATTGTTTCCAGGGTTGCCTTACCTCAGACTGTTCAATGCTCCAAAGTGTGTTGTTTGTGTTGCTTTAATACACATATTCATGCTCTTAGGTATTTTTAAAATACCATTTTGTGTGCCCCCTTTTTTTTTTTTTCCCCCTCTTGTTTTTGCTTTAAAGGAATATAAAGCTGGATGTTGGCTGGCTCTGCAGGCCCTTGTAGCTGGCCTTTCCTAAGAACAATCCTTTCCTAATCCTCAAACTCGGCTTTGGTAAATATTGGAACTGACAAAAGGATCAGCATCTGTTGCTTTTCACGTGAGGTGTAGCCCTGCCTCCTGAAAGAGTAGTGATCCTAGGCAAATCCTGCAGATCAAAAATGAGGATATAGTTTGAGTGGTGATGAAGATAAATCATTAATGTGCCTACAACATTAGCTAGGATAGAAAAAAGGAATGATAGGAACAGTCATGAAGTATGTGTATAGTAATTGCTTATGACAGCTGATGAGTTGATGCCATATTTTTTCCCACTCACCACAACTGGCCTGGGAGCCTTTTCATCAAAGACACGTTCAGAGCAGCATTCTGCTTTCTGAATTGCTTGCCTCGAATTTCCTGGAGCTTTCCTTTCTTAATTCTACCATGTTTCCCTGGGAATTTACATGGTTTCTAGGGATAGCTAGAGGGTAACTGACTTTTATGGGAAAAAAAAGTGTTAATTGTGCTGCTGTAACCTTCTTTGGTAAAGATGCCAAGCATAAAACATACAACCTGGGATGTTTTAAAAGCAAAAGAAGCTTTTATAAAGTGGCATAGCTGTAGACATCACTTGTTCACTTCATAGCTTCCTGGAAAGCTTAAAGGTGTAATGGACTGAAGATCAGTTTGGGAGAAAACTTTAAAAATGGATGGGGAAAAAGAGAAGCTAAAACGTGTTGGCAGTTCCTTAAGTGGGACTTGGGATAGCTGTGAGGGCAAACTGTTTTGCACCCCCGTGGCTTTGTGGCCTTTCAAAGCAGAAGTGCTCCAGCCTGACAGTGCCCCTGCACCTGCTCTGCTCACTGAGAAATCCGATGGTTGTTCCTGACGGGCAGCAAAATGTCCTGTGAAACCCTCCTCAGCTCCCTAACCCCAGTCGATGGAGAAGGAGAGAAAGACTGATTATTCACAGTAACTTCTTGCAATCACTCCCATGACGTGTTACAGATACTCACAGGTCACCAAATGCACAAACAAGGCGACAGCGCAGCGTTTTTAGTTCCAAGCCCATTCGTTTTGGAGGGCAGGACAAGATTTATCGCGTCGTTAGCGCAGGACATTGTGGCAAACACAATACTGCTCCTGGGAGCTGTGCAAACCTGCAGCACAGAGTCAGGAGCAGCAAACATACGTTTCAGTGGCCTGGCTGCTCCCTCTTCAAAGAGGCAGGGAAAACCGCTGGTGTCAGAATGAGTTGCAATTTAAATGACGAAAGCGAAAGCATTAATTAAGCACGAGGTTTTGTAAAATCTGGACTTCCTGTCCAGCAGAGCTAACTGCTGGGGATATAAATGCTTCATAAATTACTCAGAGCAGTAAAACTCTGATTTGTCTTTTCCAGCAGTTCTGGTTGCAAAGCCTGAATGAGGAGTGAAGCGCAGATGGAGAGTTTTCTGGAAATGTTAGGAAAAGGAGCGATCCGTTTAAAAAGCCTCACATTTTGTGAAACTGCTTTTGAATGGAAAGTGTTGCCCGAACTTCCTCCCCTGCCCCTGCAACACTCATAGAACTGCTCAACACCACAGTCTAGATACAGTCAGTGCTTTTTATTACTGAAATTTAATGTTCTTGATTCCCAGTGTGAATAAAAGAGATTCCAGATGACCTTCCTTTTGTCAGGACAGAGTGCTTTTAGGGTGATCAGTGTTTTCCAGGATGCATTTTCATTCCTGTGTCCTCCTCGGAAAGAACATTTCATTGCTTTTCTTAAGATTAACTATGTATTATGAAGCCGAATGATATTATGCCCGTATTTATATGCGAGAGGGGAGGATGGCTAATTTAACAGGAACGTTTGATGAATATATTCCACTGTGGCTCATAACCTCATGGTAGGTTTGTTGCTGAGGTCCTTCCCGGGAAGAGGAGGGGGGAGAGGACTTGCAGACTTTTGTTTCTTCTTAGGTGTGCCTGTGGCCCCAAATGGAAACCAATCAAGGGGCGATTTATGTTCATTAAGTGCTTGTCAAAACTGAAAAATTTTCTAATCAACAGCAATCTAGCTGGGGCCCCTCAATGGCTGGGAGTGTCGCCGCGGCAGTAGGGGCTATTTGCCTGTTCCAACTCTAGGCTAGAAACGCGCTGATGATTACATTAGGCTAAGCTGCGAAGGAAATGAACCGTGGCTTATTTAGGTGCAACTAGCTCCAGTGTAGTCCTGCCCCGCAGGGCACTCGAGAGCGTTTTATGGCTTTAAAATTAGTGTAGCTTCCCATTTGCTGCAGGGTGCTGCATGTTATGCCTTTGAACTCAATAAGCAAAGGGAAGGGGGTCTTTTGTTGTTGTTTTTTTTGCTTCACACTCCCTCCCCGCTCATAACCTCATGGTAGGTTTGTTGCTGAGGTCCTTCCCGGGAAGAGGAGGGGGGAGAGGACTTGCAGACTTTTGTTTCTTCTTAGGTGTGCCTGTGGCCCCAAATGGAAACCAATCAAGGGGCGATTTATGTTCATTAAGTGCTTGTCAAAACTGAAAAATTTTCTAATCAACAGCAATCTAGCTGGGGCCCCTCAATGGCTGGGAGTGTCGCCGCGGCAGTAGGGGCTATTTGCCTGTTCCAACTCTAGGCTAGAAACGCGCTGATGATTACATTAGGCTAAGCTGCGAAGGAAATGAACCGTGGCTTATTTAGGTGCAACTAGCTCCAGTGTAGTCCTGCCCCGCAGGGCACTCGAGAGCGTTTTATGGCTTTAAAATTAGTGTAGCTTCCCATTTGCTGCAGGGTGCTGCATGTTATGCCTTTGAACTCAATAAGCAAAGGGAAGGGGGTCTTTTGTTGTTGTTTTTTTTGCTTCACACTCCCTCCCCCCCCCCTTTCCCCTTTTCTTCTTTTTGCAGTTTAGCAATTTTGTTTTGCATCTTTTCCAGACGGCATTTTGCAATAAAAATGTCTGACTGCCACAGAGAGGCACAAAAGTCAAGGCTCCATCCATCTCCCAGGCTGCTGGGGGTTTGGGGTTTTTGGTCTGGGGGGGGGGAAGGAAGGGGATTGGGTTTTGTTTTTCGGAAGCAGTTGTTGTTGTGGGTGAACAATGGGGTTTTGTGGGTCCGATAGTTCAGCACACAGAATTTTGTTTCTAAAAACATGCCACCTGCAGTCTTTAAATTGTCATCCAAGGTGCAACCGTAAACTTTCTTTTCCATAATTGTTTTTATTTTCGCCTCCGATCAGGAAACACTAT
This sequence comes from Chaetura pelagica, assembly GCF_000747805.2. NCBI lineage: Eukaryota > Metazoa > Chordata > Aves > Apodiformes > Apodidae > Chaetura > Chaetura pelagica. The sequence goes on from NW_009952282.1 coordinate 406,854, forward strand.
CTCAGCCTTAGTAAACTGAGCCTTAGGAGTGCTTTGTCCAATTGAACAGTGGGGAAAAACTAGCCCAAAATGAAGGTGTTTTTCACAGAAGCTCAGTGTAAACCAGGGCCGGATCTGGGAAGGACCCTGGGCCTGGCCCAGTTCCAAGGCTTGGAAAAAAAGGCTTCTGAGGGATTTTTTGAGCCCAAAATGAGAAGAAGTGGGATGTTCTTGCTTGTGTGTTCTGTTATGGACGTGGAAAGCACTGCACACTAAGAGCCATTTTTGTTTGGTAGGCTGTGTGTTGGGAAAGGGAGACATTGGGACAGGTACATGGTGGAAGAAACATATGGGGAGGCTCTTGAGGAGGGAGCAGATACTTTTTGCAGTGTTGATGTTATGACACATGGCAATCCCAAGGTGAGTGGTTTTGGTGTGAGTTTCATTCATCCCATGCCATGATGTAAAAAAGTATAACTCAAATGAAGGGTTTTCTCTCTATCCACAGTCCAGCTCTGCTGTTGTCTTCTACAGCTTCATCCTTCTGTCTTCTTGGTGAAGTTTCTTGGCCAAGAAGCCCAGGTTCACTGCAATCCCAGGGCAGAAGCACCATCCAAAGCAGTTCAGTCAGAGTTGGGCTCCATCCTTGGCTGCTGCCAGAGCAGAACCACCCCTGCCTGCGTGGGCAGGCTGCCAGAGCCTGCCTGCTCACTGCTGCCCAGACCTGGCTCACTGGAATGGTTCTGCTCTCATCCTTCATGGGCTTGTTTTCTCTTACCTTTGAAAAGGCTTTGCAGTTGTGCAGATTGAAAGGAAAACATCTGCCTTAAGGACAGGGGGATTTGTACTCTCACTCTGAATCATAGAACCATCCAGGTTGGAGGAGCCCCTTGGGATCAGCGAGTCCAACCACCATCCCTGCTCTACAAAGTTCTCTCTAAACCATATCCACCAGCAACACATCCAAATGATTTGGAGGCAGCTCTGTAGAAAAGCAGGGGGATTTATCTCTCAGGGTACTAACTGATAAATAGTTAGTCACTAACTCAGCATTCATGCACATTTTCTTTGGAGGCAGCTCTGCAGAAAAGCAGGAGGATTTATCTCTCAGGGTACTAACTGATAGTCACTAACTCAGCATTCATGCACATTTTCTTGCTTATTACACTGAAAATTAAATCACAGGGTTTCAAAATGCAACCTAGGTACCAGAAAGGCCCTGCCTGTGGGACAAGGGTGGCCATCTCTTCTTGCATTACAGACATTTGAAAATCCTTGAACTCCATAATGTTTTTATATCCATGAGCCACTTGTTTAAGGCTTGTTATGGGTAGAACCATGTAGCCATGTGCTTACTCCTTTAGTGAAGTGTTTGAGATACCTGTAGTAGACTTGGATGATGTAAGTCCCAGGTTCATGGAAGCAGCCTCCAGCACTGTCTTCTGCCTTTCCCTCAATCTGACCCTCACATCCTTCCTCCCCTGAAAAAGGGACCAGGCAGGCAGCAACAGCATTAAGTGTGGCTGTGGAAGAAGAGATGTTTGCCTGTTGTCAGTCTTCTCAGCTGGGAGAAGGCAGCCAGCTAGCTGGAAGCATCACATAAGTGTGGGCTCAGCTTCTGGCCCTCGATGGTGTGTCCTCTCTGGCTTTGAAGCCAGAAGCCATTGCTATGTGGGGCAGGAAGCCCACCAACTGCTGCCATTGAGAACAAGAGCCCCTCCACACCCCAAATTGCAGTGTTTCTTTTTGGTAGGTCTGTTTAAAAAACAACATCATACCCGTTTGCTCAATTTGCATGTCTGAAAGGCTTCTTTTCAGTTAATTGGTTAAATTAATTTCTGCTGTTGTAAAGGGAGGGCTGTATTAAGAGCAGACCTAAAGTGATTTTACTTTACATTAGTCCATGTCACGGCACATCATTTCTTTCTCACTCACGGCGATTCAATTTTGTGGGGCTGTCAAAGAATGTTTTGTGTCGTCTTCAGTCAGTGTAGCTTTTACAATTTTTGCTGATATTTTAGCAGTTTGTTTAGTCCTCTAGATAATGGTCAATGGCCTTGAGTAGTCAAATTAACACCTCGGCAGCACTAGATCTGAGCAGTAACCCGGGGATGAAAAGCCAGGAGAATCAATACAGTGAGCGCGTTTTTAGGGATTATTGATGGATTGATGCATTCTGGCCTTAGCTTGAAGAGGCAGCCTTGCCCCTCAGCTGACTAAGATGAAGTTGCCAGTTACTGAGGACTGCAGGCCATCACCTGCCTAGTGTTTCCCAAGCTGGGAGATTAGATGGAGATCTTTTGGAGTCCTCAGCTGAGGAAGCCAGGGCGTTGGCAGGGTCTGTGGTGCCCGCTCGGCTCTTCCCCGCCTCACCCCTGCCCCACCGTGAGAATTGGAGATGCTGTCGATTTGATGCAGTGTAATTCCTGTAGGGATCCATCTGGGACAAAGGAGGCACTAATGGCTTGTCCTCCGCCTCCAGCCTCAGAAGGTGGGAGCCATGTTAAGCTGTGCTGCTGTCAGCAAGCTGAGCGCTGTGGGTCTCCCTGCCACAACTCTCAATTGCTAGCAGGTTTCTCTCATTGCACCTCATTTGCATCTGGGACATCAATTAGCATGTTTGTTGAGGCTAATTGAATGAAACTCAATCATAGCTCTTAATTGCTTGACTATGTGAAAAGAAATCACATTAATGCAGCTAATTAAGTGTATGGCAATAGATGCAACATAATTAGGAGCGAAATGTAAAAAACAAGCGGTGGCGAAGGTGCAAGCGCAGCGGCGCGGGGGCTGGGCCTCTCTTCTCCCGTGATCCACACGTTTGGGGAGAGTTCCTTCTCCTTTGCCCCTTGCTTTCCTTGCCTTTCTTTTTCCCCCCTGCGCTACTGAATGATGAACGTGGACAAGTTGAGAAGAAAAATGCAAATGGGCTTGCAATTACTACTTTTTCAAGCTGTTGAGGGGCAGAAGATGGCACTTCTGGGGTGGCCCGCTGTTGAGTGGGCTCTAGGGACTTGTTAAGTGCTGTTTAAAAGTACTTGGCTTTGAATTACCCTCATGCCTTGTTAAAGGGTTTTTTCCCCTTTTTTCTCGGATCAGCATTTTCCACAACTAACATCTAGGGGAGTTATATCTGTAACATTTGCATATCAAAATCAGGCTTGCTGTCTTCTCTTTAGCACAGCATATTCCAGATGACAGCAAGACCCTCATCTGTTCTAATCTGATCAAACCCTCCATTGCGCTTCTGAAGCCACGACGTTGTTTCGTAGCCTTGACTTTTATTCCCCGAACGCGGATCTGAAGGAGCGTGGGGGCAGGTGCTCCAGAGACTGCAAACTTGGTGCTGGCCTCTCCTCCTCAGGGAGACACGGAGATTATCACTGTGCATCTCGCACACAATGAAGGAGGCTTTATTATTTACATTTGATATATCCCTATAAATATTTAAGCTGACTTTAATACCTACGTGGCATCTGTCGCGTTTAGGCGCTTCCGTGTAACAGCAGCCCGGCTGCAGTGCATGTGTTTCCTGTTTGCCAACATCCACTTGCTCTCTCACACGGTTTGTAGCTCACCTAAGCCTGGTTTACTCTCAATTCATGGGGCTTTCATCGTGCCCCATGACTTGTGACAGGGTAGCAGGGAAGTGGTATGTGCTATTCATCCAAAGAATTTGGAATAAACACTTCCGTCTTCAATGTAAAGGAAGTACACTGGTTATTGTATGTTAAATAAAACGTGTCTGTTACAAAGAGGACATGCTGAGGTTTAGTCACCATCTGATTAAGCCTCATTTTGGAGCCCATAAGCAATATATGCTCAATTATGTTCTGCTTATTGTATTTTAATTTGTGAAGTACTGACACTGAACAAGAAAGTTTATGCCAACTTGATAATTTATGGATGAAAGTGTTCTGCTCATTTCTAACATCTAGTGCCTGAAATGTATTCCCAGATTGCCTTTGTTTCTTTTGGCAGCACAGCTCTGTGTCCTTACCCCTCGAGTTGTTCAGGGCCCCCCCTTGTTACTGTTAATCATTCTCAAACAGCTGGGGGGGAAGATGGTGTGATGGCTTCGTTTGGGGGTTTTATCACAGATTAATGTTAGCTGTGAAGAAACAAATGCTGGCCTAGCAGAAGATTTTTATGTGTTTTGAGCAGAACATATAATGTGTATTGTAAAAACTGCCAAAGGTGGGAGAACGTTTGTAGGAGAGCTGATTGCTCTCCATGTTGTGGCAGCAGAGGTGCAGACCTTGGGATGCCTTTAGTCCATTTGGGTAAAAGTGACGTTCTGGTGGTGTACAGGTCTGTGTGCTGCAGGTCTGGAACTGACCTAGGTCAGTGTTGGTAGTCTTCACCTTGCCCTCATCACTTACTGGAAAGCTCCACACTACCAGGGCTATTTGTAGTCAAAAGTGTTGAAGGGATTATCAAGAAAATGGAAGGGGAAGAACATGGTGAGTGCAGGTGGATGATGTAGGGCAAAAGTCTTGGGAAACCAGGTTTTGTTACTTTTATTGCTTACAGAGCCACCTGTTTGATATTGGGATTGGGTTTTTTTCTTTCCTCTTACCAGGACTATATGCAGAACGTCCACGGGAAAGAAATTGACTTGCTGAGAACCACTGTGAAAGTCCCTGGGAAGAGGCCACCCCGAGCAACGTCAGCTTGTGCACCCATCTCCAGCCCCAAAACCAACGGCCTCTCCAAGGACATGAGCAGTTTACACATCTCGCCCAATTCAGGTAAGAATGCCACGCTGAGGACAAAAGGGAAAGGCTGCATTTCAGTCTCTGTAGGCAGCTGTCATGTACTCCTGGGATGGTGTCTGTTAGTAATTTACAAATCCAAATAACCCCTGATGTGTGACTGTTTTACAAGCCCTGACTGCTGGTCTCCTCCACAAGAGATTCTGAGTAGCCTTTCATATCCATCTTTTTCTATTGGTTACCTTGTACTTGCCAAAACCCTACCTAAATTCATCAAATAACATGTGAAGGATTGGTGCTGCCTTATGCCTGATCTGTTAGGGCTAGAACTTGGGAAAAACAGGAGCTATATCATTTGAAAGGGCTTTTTGTGCCTTCCTGATGGGACTCAAAGCACTTCTTTCCACCTTTAGAAGGATGTGTAAATTTGGGCTTTCCAACAGCAAGATGCTTCTGCAGAAAGCTATTTTAGTTCGTTTATGGAAGCAGTTTATAGCTTCTTGTGAGCTCTAAACAAAGGAGTTTATTGTTTGCTGAAGCACTTGTCCATGCAGCTAAGTGGATTTTAAAAATTGCATTAAGGAAAGACATTTAAGGCAACTTGTAAAACACATACAGAGCTCATAATGGTGAAGTGGTGGTGTGGAAGTTCTGTCAGCATGTTTGGGATGAGGTCCATAAAGTGCCGAGCGCCTTTTGCATTCATGATGAATATGGACACCTCCAGCATCTGTGTCAACAAAACACCCCAACCTGTTCTCTTCCTGTCAATATACACTAGACAGGTAGGATGAGCAGCAGCAGGAGGGAGCTTGGTCACCCTGCTGGTCAAGCCTTCTCTTGGGTAGTCATGGCTATCATATGCCTCAAGTCAAGCTGTGATTCCCTTATATTAGGGGAAGAGGGAGAGGGATTTTCTTTCCAACTGCAGATGCTGCTTGTTGAGATGAGTGTTTAAAAAAAGGGGTAAAAAAAAAAAAAAAGTTGGTTTTATTGAGCAGACATCCCTGCAGGTCTTGCATGGAATGTTTGTATTAGTTCAGCCTGGGACATGAAATGTCTGAAGCCATGATTACAGCAGACTCTTTGTCAAGTTGTAACCTACCCCTCAAGAGGCTCAGAGCTGGCACTGCCACTGGGAGAGTTCACAGGAGAAAATTATTTGTGGTTGGTTTATTCTTCCCATTTTGGTGTTGAATTTAGAGGGCTGGGTGCAGGGAGTGGTTTTGTTTTCCAACATATTCCGTAATGTAGGGAAGAAAAGTACTGGAGTGAGTCACTAAACCAGCAGTAAGATGTTTGAACACAGGTAAAAATTACTTCATAACTCCAGAAAAGTACATTTCTGAAAACACAATCAGGGATAATACTAGTAGGAAGATTATAGCATGGAATTTAGATGTTTTGGCATATGCTTAGGTCAGAGGGAAACAGCTTGTACATGACTTAAATTAATATTGCACAGTTAATTTTGTTACAGAACTCTCTGCACTTGTGATGCTTTCTTTACATGAAACTGTGCACTAGGCAGCTTGCTCTGGCAGGGATGGAAGCCATGGAGAAGGTATCCTGGCTAGCCAGAAGTTATATCACACAGCAGTTGGTTTAAAAGAGACAAGTTAATTATGATAGAAAGTGCAAACGCTGGGAAAAAGCTCTGCCTTTGGATGGTGTTTTTTGAGTAATGTGGTGGGAACAGTTGGAGCTTCTGTCCTCTCTTGACGTCTTTATCGTGTTGCTTAGAAATACCAAAAGACTTTTCTGTTGATTTCTGGTTATAGTAGTTCAAGAGATCTACTGTGGTTAAGTCTTAAAATAATTAATGTCCTCCTAATGTAAAAAGGAGTTGTATCCAAGGGAGGTGGAGCCTGGTTCCTCTGTCATCCCCCACCTGAATACCTTCATTTCCCCCCTCACACAGCTGGGACACTACGCCAATCCTTCTGTAATTTTAAGCAAGTTCTTGACCTGCTTATCTTTGTGTGATGCTTTTCCCATAGATAACACAAGGATTGATGTCTTAATTGTCTTAATTGTATTATCCCTGCAGCTGGCTGGAAGCATAGCAGTTTGGAAGCATCTTTGTAACTTGCTGGTGGGAGCAGGTGAAGACAGACTAGACTGAATAGCTTTATTCCCTCCATGGCAGCTGGCCAGCCTGTTCCTACCTAACTCCCTGCTGTCTCCTGCCCACTTGGGGTGTATGGAAGGTGGATGTCCAGGATTCTGGGGGAGAGAAGTGTCAGTGAAGATGCAAAAAGCTCTGTGAGGTTGTGTTTCAGTTCAGCTCATACACAGCAGTTTCAGACCTGCTGCAGTATTGTCCCTCACAGCCATTGCTTCTGGTACATTCAGTGCATTATCAATCATCACACCCCTTCTTTGGTTTTTGGGTTTTTTTCTCAAATTTTCTTTCTTCTGAACAAGCTGCCTTCTTTGAATCTTTCTTACTTAAAGGCCATGTTTGAGGTCTGTCTGGTTATTGCATTACTGGACAGAACAACCAGCAGCAGGACAGAGGAGCTGCTTTAGGAAGCTGATTGATCGAAACAGCAGTTACTCAATTAAAAACAAAAACCTGCAAATCAGTAAAGTATCATTTTAAAAAAAAAAAAAAAGGTAGGACAGGCCAGATCTGAAAAATAACTGTCAGCAGCTCGGTTGTGTGTCAGTCTGTATGTCACCCTCAATACTCTTAATGTGCAGGTAAGAGTGAGGAGCTGCAGAGTGATTTTAAAATATTAGGGTATTATTAGTTTTGTAAAAAAGCCCCTGTCACAAGCTGTTCCTGGCCTGTTAGTCTGAACTTTCCTGTGCTCAGGTATATTGACAGTGCTGGCTGTGGTCACAGCTGCTGTTGGGTGGGAGACCCATGGGTGCTCAGCACACGGCTTCTGGAGCATAGGGAGGACTTTTCCTACCCCTGCAGCTGCCTACCATGCGACTGCACACATTTGCAAATTATCCCTTTGAGGCTGTGGTGCTGTCTCTGAGCTTTTTCTCAATTGTTAGTGCTGGCAAAATGTTGTCTGCTTGAGTGATGCTTTAAAATCGATCACAGGGCTGAACTGTCTGTTAGGGTTTTCTTGTTGTTTCTCCTCCTCACAGGGGAGGTTTGGACCAAGCACAGAAAGAATCAGCACTTGCTATTTTTAATTTTTAGGTACGTAATTACACTGCATTCTTGCTGCTTGGTGTGTTACCTCTGCCCCAAAACAGCAAGGTTTCCTGTTCTGCTTTTTGCCAGTGCAGACTTGGTACCTGGATATTCTGTGCTTGGATATCAGGACAGTATTTTTTCACTGTTGGATTTGGTCAGGAGTGGACTAATTTTTCTTCTGCTGTCATTTAATTGCATACAGCTTAGTGGAAAGGCTAATATATGAAAAGAAAACCACTGTTCAATTAAAGTGTCGCATTTCAGATTGCCTCTGGAAACAGAATTCATCATCTTTGCTTATACATGGAGAAAGCACAGGCCCACTAAAAACTTTTCTTAGCTGAGCTTTCCTCTTACCAGTAACTTGGGTTCCTAGAAATGGCTGAACTTACTTTCATTCAGACATCAACAGGAAAAAATTGAGAGCGTTTTTGCACTCCAAAGTTGGTTCAACTTCTAATCCCCACCACAGTGTGTGAGGAAATAGAGCACCATGAGCTCTTCCTTCTCATCACCTGGACCTAAGTGATCATCTGCATCAAATGTGTTCAGTCTCTTTCTCCCACTTGTTTAAGCCCACTGAAGATCCTTCCCAAGGTGCTTCCCTATGAGGAGACTAGAAGGAGTTAGGCTAATGAGGAAGAGGACATCCTGAATTCAAAAGGAGTATACTCAGTTATTTGTTGATATGATTTATAACAGCCACACAGTAAGGGAAAGTTTTATCCAATAGATCTAATTGATGTAGACATCACATGCAGAAACTAATGTTTAAAAATACATCATTCTCAGCACGTTGTGTTTAGTTGTGCTGTTGTGGCACTCCCTTGTCTGAACAAGATTGTTTTTCTGGTTTAAAAGACTGCTTGATATACAGCCATACAATAACCATCTTAGTGACAGCTATCCTGATCTGTGAGTGTTTACATCCCAAACATCTGGAAGCAGAAACCTCTGGGAAATATGAGGGGAAAAAAGCCAACGTGACTCTTTCCTGCAGGGTTTCCAAATGTGCACAAGAGCTGGGAGAAAAGCTTTTCCTTTGACGTGGGGAGTCACAGTAGAACAGGAACCAAATTAGGAGTGAGAAGAACAGTGGGAAAAAGCAGTGTTTTCTGACAAATAAGGAGAAGGTAAAGCTGCTTCTACTCTTTTAAGTCTAGACACCTTGCCTGGGAAAGGGTTGAAATTTCTCCTTCTGGAAGTGTTACCATAATGCCTTAAAGGTGAAAGCTGGTCCCTGGACTTTCTTGGGTTCTTGGAGGTGCAGTTTGGACTGAGATTCTGTGTGGCTGCTTCTCCTGGGCAATGCAAAGGTGTAGTGGGTTGTTTTGGTTTTGTTATCTGAAGGCTTGAATAACAGATTTTTAATGGTGCCTTTATGAAGGGGGCTTGTACTTGTGTGCTAACTTGGTAGCAATCTTGGAGTTGGGGAAATGGAAGTCTCTTCAATCTGAAGTTACTTTTGTGGTATCTTAAAGTTGCTAAATGATGCTTAAGTAGCTTAAATTGAATTCTCATGGCAGCAAACATGAGTCTGTTGATACTCCTCAGTGGGAAGTACTTCAGAACAGAGGAGCTTATGGCCTTGCTCAGTTCCAACTTTATCTAAGAAGCAGGAGGTGAATGTTGCAGCAACGTCCTAAGGGCCCTGCTACATCAGCCATTGGCCCAGTCTCTCTGCCTTTTAGAAGCTGACTAAGTCCTTGCTGACTTTGGAGCAAGTGTGAGTCCAGGGCTCAGTTACTCTTCGGTTGGAGTTGAGCTGGTGACCTGAAGGTAAACTTACTCCACAGTTCTCTCCCAGGAGTCATTTATTTCTTCTCCTCTACAAACAACCCAAAGCCTGAGTTGGAGCAAGAGCCACTGATGTAGAAAGTTCACATCTAAAAATAGCTTATGGTGTGCAGATAAATTGTTTCCTGATTAACACTTCATTTAAATAATTTGGTGCTATTACATTTACTTACAATAGTGACTGTACAGTATGTGAAGTATCCTAAAATGTGTTAGGTCCGTAGCCATCGTTAACTGTGCTAAAGGTTGTTATCTGCTAACTGTATGTGACATTTCAGACATCTTACAGGGACAGCATCTTCACATAGTTATACATGGGAGTTTTCTATCTCTTATCAATTATGATCATCTATCAAATGAATGCAGTGGTCGTTAAGTTACCGTATTTTACACCAAAGTGCTTGGAATCAGGCTGAGTTGCAGGGACTGGCTTCCAGATATATATATATATATATCTTTTGAGAAGGTAAATTGGTGTTTCAGTTAGGCCAGTATACCTTCAGAGTCAGGTTTCTGACACCGTGTCTGGAGATTCTAATTCCTGTCTAGTAAATTCTGCTCTTTAAACACTGCATTTTTACCTTTTAAGCCTGACTTACGCCTCCAGCCCTGCCTGTCCCATTGAGTAGCCATTTTCCAACACACCTGAACCAACAGCTGCTCGGTCTGGAGAGAGCCAAACCCTCTGAGGTTTGCTGTGCCATATGAGGAGGGGAAGCACAGTGTAAAGCCATGGGTCTAGCCAGGAGCTTGCTGGTGTAGGCAGTTGCTCCAAAGCTCATGGATCTAGGGTGCCTTTGCAATATATGCAGAACTGTGTTCTGGATTCTGCTCTGAAGTCCTCACTCGTAGGTGACTGAGCTTGCATGCTGGAGCAGTGTCTGTCCTGACAGTGCCAGATGTTACCTGGTGGAGTACCCAAGAGACCAGAGGTTGGTAGTTATTTGCTGCTAACTTTGTGGTCTGGTGTGGCATGTGAGATGCCTTCACATAAAACATTTTCCACCCTTCGACTTGAGCACAAGTTTGATGGTTTTGCCCCAGATCACAGCTGCAAGTTTGTGACTTATTTTAGTCATGAATCATCCAAGCCAATTTTCCATTTGATTGTGTTTGCTGTTAGTTCTGTGATAAGCAGTTGTAGCGAAGGAAAGGAGAAGTTGTCGGTTTGCTTGTTGCAAAGGAACAAAATGTTAAGTGGATCGGAGATTTCCCTTTCATCCCACTAGAGGGGGATCCCTCAAGGTTGTCTCCTACAGATCTCTTGGACTAGGAGGTGCCCTTCCCAGAACTAGAGAGAAACAAACTTTGACTCTTACTGCCTTTTATTCCTTATGTTGGGGAAGAATGCAGGACAACTGCTGGTGTTAACGAAATAAATACTTGATAAAACCACTGAATTTGTTGAATATTGAAAAGCGATGAGTTTGCTT
>NW_009952282.1:417994-422598 GCF_000747805.2 Chaetura pelagica
TGCCCGTCCTGCTGAGGATCAGGTAGCTAAACAGTGCAATCCTGTCACAAAGCTGCAGGCAAAAGGCTGGAGATGCCAGAGAAGATGCAGTCATTGCTGCTCGGCCTCTGCCTCTCTCCCTCTGGTTGATTTTCATGCCTCCACTGCGCCACATCCTGAACAAAACCACAGATCTGTCTCGTCCGCCCGACGCCGTCTCGCCAAGTTTTGACGGTTACCCGTGGTAATACTAACCGGTTGGTTGTTAAGACCTTTGCAGAACTGCTCATTCTTTTTCCCCCAGTGATTTTAAAATATTAAAGCCATCAGGAGGGTGGAAGCTGATTTACCAAAAGGGAAAAAAAATTCACAAATGTGTTTTGAGTATTGAACTGCCGTTGACATCTAAAGTCCCAACCATGCTGTTTTCCTCCACACTCCAGCAATCAGGACATCCAGCAAACCCATAAAAAACCAAACTAATAGCATGAATATTCAGTGACCTAGAATACTAATTATTGTCATGAATATTAATGTGATCGGACTTGCTTTTTCCTCTTCTCTTTCTCTCTGGCTCTTTTTTTTTTCCACTCAGCCGGCTCTAAAGATGGACCATAATGAGAGCATTTAAGAGAGAGAGCGCTCTCCGCCGTGACAGGGACCGGGGTAATAAGGAGAGCTTGATTAACGTGGTGCACTTGGGGGAGAGATGAGAAGATTCACGTGGGCCTGTTGTGGGGGAGGCAATGAGGCACCGGCGGCTGTGTTGCTGCTCCCTCAGATTAATGAGGCCTAAGAGTGCATTAGGAACAGTGACAAAGGTTTGATCTAATGGGCTCAGTCATTTTTCCTTTGAGTGACAGACGCACAGAAGTAATTGGCTGTGCAGAATGGCAGCTCATTGGCAGTACTTAAGGATACATTATCCCCGTTGTGTGGCCCGCAGAGGCTGTTTATCAAAACTGCTCACACTGCAGACATGCATTCACTTAGCTGCTGTTACAGTGGCAATAGCTATAAAAAAAAAAAAGTCATCTCGCATTGGTATCTATTGTCTCTTTTTCAAAAATAAAGTTTCTTTGTTCCGTTTTCTGGAGAGCCTGGAGGATATTTGGGTGCCAGAGGGGCTCTGGGTGCAGCTCGCAGGGCTTGGGGAGGTTTGTAGGCTCAGGGGAAGCTCCCAAAGTTACTTGGCTTAATCTTGGCAGCTTCCGATGTAAGATCCAGTGCCCAGGTAGGACCTCCCCCTCCCACCCCCTCTCCAGCCTCATTATTAATAACTTCCTCAGACAGTCGGAGGGATTAGGAGGCATTTTACATCTTTTGCCTCAGGCCCCTGCGCACACTTCGCTTTCCACGCGAGCAGCAAAATGCCTCGGAATGATCTGATTTTGTGCTGTTATGTTTTGCAAAGTTCAATTCACAATTCTGAACAGGGTTTGCAACCCAATAAAAAGCTGTACAAAGTAGAGCATTTGCTGGTGTAAAATGGTCACCTTTGGGTCTTAAAGATGCAGTCTTTACCAAGCAGGTAACCTCAATCAGGATCTGCCCAGAAAGCAAAGCATATCTCATTTATTACTGTTATTTAATAAAACTGATAAATAAATTGTAATATCCCTACTGGGAAAGGAAAGCACACTTTGATCCCAGCAGAATAAATAGTTGGGATCTCAAGAAGAAGCCCTTGGTGGAGATCCTGGCTTTAACTTTCTTTTAGAAGAGATGTCTCCTCTGATGACTTAATTTCCCTGCACCCTTGCTGTGTTGGTTTGGCATGCTCTGAGAACAATAGCTTTTCTCGTTACACTCCCAGCACCATGTCCTGCCCTGCCAGGATATTTCTTGGCACTGCCTTGGTTGTTCATTAGTACTGACCCTTCTCAGTTTGTACACTACTAATCAAGCCCGGGTCGCAGAGGCTGCAGGATGGAAGGTCTTTCTCTAGTAATAGCTGCTTGTCTTCAGGAAACTTGTCCAGATAAAAAGTGTTGCTGAAACAAAATAAATCATACAAATAAGTTAAATGTGCAAGCAAGTCATCTGCTACAGTATCAGAAATTATTGTCAGTGTATTGAGGGAGAGTTTCAGTACTGGAACCAGTGTGTTTGGTGAAGATACTGTCATCACACTTTCTCTTTCCATGTGTGAGTAGCCTCAAGTTACTGTAGATCCTGATGGCACCCTGCTGTCCCACTGAAACACAATGCACAGCTGCTTCACTAGATTTCCCTCTATTGTAATAACCCCACTCAAGGACATGGTTAAGGAGGTTGAAGCTTTCCAGCCCTGGTTCCACAGTGGATCTTTCTGAGAGCACTGGCAGACAGTGCTGTGACACCTGGACCATTCCTTCCTTGCCCATGCAGACATTACTCAAAGAGAGAGTCATGGTGCTGTTGGGATAGTACATGGCAGTTTACCTGGATTCCAGTGCTGGGCATGAGCTGTCTCTGGAGTTAGCAAAGAAAGAGCATTCATCTGAAAGAGATGGGTGCTGGGATGGGAGGCAGCAAAGTGATGGAATCCTGAAGAGCCATCTCAGGCTTTCCTCAGATAGGTTGTCCCAGCATTTCTACTTCTGGGGGAAGCAGAAGGCAGACAGTGACACTTAGGATTTGTCCACTGGAAATATTTATGTGCATCTTTAGGAATTTCCCAGAGAAGCTGTGGCTGCCCCAACCCTGGCAGTGTTGAAGGGCAGGTTGGATGGGGCTTGGAGGAACTTGGTCTAGTGGGAGGTGTCCCTGCCCATGTCAGGGGTTGGAATTAGGTGGTCTTGAAAGTCCCTTCCCACCCAAACCATTCTCTGAATTCATTAATGAACATAATGCAGAACTGAAGAACTGGGAAAGGAATGCTTTTCATCTTTTTTGGCCTCTTTCACTTTCCTTTTGCACTCTAATCATATGATCATAGTTTGGGTTGGAAAGGACCTTAAAGTTCACTAGGAAGGTCAAGGAAGGTTAAAAAAGGTCAAGGAAGGTCAATGAAGGGAGAGGAAGGCATGGAATAGAAAAGAGCAGCAAGGAATGGTGTCTCCAGCAGCCCCTAGGGATGCCCATCTGTCTCTGTTGGCTGGGGAGGGGTTTTAAGGGAATTGGGGTCTTATTCTGTGTTGAAATCCCTGGCTGGGTATCTGAGCCCAAGCACCTGCAATGTGCCCCACCCTGTAAAGCTGCAGCCCAGAGTCTGGGTCAGAGAGGAGCTTTGCAGAGCCTCCATGCTGGTGTGGCTGAGGATGGATGGGGACACAATGCAGGAGCAAAGGGAATTGTGTTGTGACTGCGTGGTTAGGGCTCTGGGGCTGGGAGCTGTCTGTGTCTCCTGCTGTGCCCCAGGGTCAGGGATTTCATCACCTCTGCTTGCTAGCATCATTCCTTCCTCTCCAGGTACCACCTACCATTTTTGGCTGGGGTTTGTTTTTCCCTCTCCAGTTGTCCAGTTGATTAACATCACGACTCTTGCACAACTTGTGTCTTCCCTGTGTGTGCAAGGTGCAAAGGGTGTTTCCAGGAGGTGCCTGGAAAACAGCACTGGCCTTGTTCTATTCAAGAGGAAGGACAATGCCCAGGTGTCTTCCCCAGACAGCTGGACTGGCCTTGGGGCAGCTGGCAGCCTGCTCATGGTTGGAACCCTGCAGCCAGCTCTGTGACACCTGTGTATCCTGCCTGTGCCACCCGCCTGCTGTGCTCCAAAGCACAGGAGAAAGCACAAAACCTCCCTCGTTTGGGAATGGGATGAGGGTCTGAGTGACTCCGTGGCACTGGTCCTGTCAGTCTAGATCCAGGGTCAGAGTCAGCAACAACACCTGGAAGTACAGGGTGGTAATTTCGTTACTGGCTTTACCAAATTCTGCTTCCACACACAATACCTGCAGCTTAAAACCAGGCACTTACTGACTGAATTATTATTTATTCAATATATTTATCCTTACTCACCACCTTTATTGTTGCCAGACACATAAGATGCATTGCTGACAATGGTGCTTTTTTTTTTAACTAGCCAGGGATTTTAGAATCCTTCACTGCAACTAATTTGCAGGGTGAAATTCTGGAAGGGAGGGGCAAGGAAGAAACTTGAGGGAACTGTGTTGGGTGTGGGTTTTGAAGGGGCAACCAGCAAACAGCCAATCTCATCTGCCTGGCAGTGCCTTTTGCTGAATTAGAGGGCATCTCAAGAATAGGCACTGTTCCTACAACAGAAATTGACCCAACATGATTTGAAACAATTAACCCTCTGATATCAAGAGTCAGGATTTCCTGACCTACAGCTCTAATGTCTTTTTCATTAGTTCTAACAGCTGGTGAGCACAGCCCTCTGGCCTTAAGAGGTTTATTTCTTTTTTTGGAAGAGAAACTCATCGTGAACATGAAGAGCGTAACACAAATAAAGCAGGGCCATGGTGAAAGCCCAGCAGCAGGCTGGAGTTCATCTCATTCAGCCTTTCTCTGCAGGTCTCATGTGCTGCTGCCTCCTGAAAAAATACAGTTCTGCTCCACGACTCGTGCAGTGTTTGCTGGTCTCATAAACTCTGGAGTGTATTCGTTGTACTCCTGCACAGAACATCTCGTAACCAAGTGATTTGTTTGGGAGAACCCACACGTGTGTCTGCAGCAGGCAT
>NW_009952282.1:422612-439343 GCF_000747805.2 Chaetura pelagica
CAGGAATGGAGACACCTCCATCTCTTCCAGTATCCTGCTTCTGGGGGTGTAGCTGGGAATTAGATTCATTCTGCGTTTGTAATTGGCGTAGTTGGTGAAGGCCTGGTTTCAAATGGTGTGTTTGATAAAACAGCCTGTCCTTCCCAGTGAGGAGTCACTCTGGTATTTTTTGTAAGTTGGAAGGCAGCAGAAGAGGAATTGCTGAGATGCTGTCCACCCTACTGTTCTGTGCCAAGAGCAACATGACAAAACCCCCAAGGGGTTGCCTTTTTATTAACATGTTTGTATTTCACAGAGTCTTTATCTTTTGGTTGTTACTGCCTAGATGTGCACTTAGCACCTTCTGGGATCCTATGCTTGTAGAAATCCTTGCTATTTTCCTCATGTTTCTAAGTATGACAATCTGACATGGCATTTATGGTCTGTTAGTTTGGAAATCTGCAGCAACTGCGTGTGGAGAGCCAAAGCGAGCCCCTCTGTGCTTAGGAAATGAAAACCCATCCTGCCCCCAGTGTGTGTGTTTCTGTCAGCCTCTTAAAGCATATTTTAGTGCCTACACCCCTCTGCTCCCTTCTCTTCTGCCAAAGCTCATGTCTTTCCTTTCTCTCTGCTGTTTGTGGCTGTTTACACTGACTGGAAGGATCTAGAAGTTGGATTCTGGGTGAGCACGCTCGCTTTTCTGAAAGGCTCCTTCTGCTGAGCATTGGCCAAACCTGGAAATTACCTTGAATCTTCATTTGGATGGGTTTTGTGGAGCTTAATTGTTTGAACGTTTTGTGAGTACGATCAGAACGGGGTATTTTATAATATCAGAAAAGATAGTTTTAATAAAGCTGTCTAGAGCTAGAAAGAGGAACTCTTCCTTTGATGCTCCTTTGGTAGATGAAAACATTTTTGTTCAATAGGAGACCAGCATCTTTTTTTGCTCATTTGAGACCAGTTCTGGCAACATACTGATATTCATTCAAATATAAATGCCATATTGACTTTGAAATGCAAATTGTTTAAAGAAAAATAGCATATGGTAGAGGTAAGTACCTTTTCAAATCAGCTCCCACACTTTAGGGATGTGAGTACAGCTAAAATTATTCTTTGGAAGGAATCTGGAGCCTTTGACACATTGAAGCTTGAACTAATCAAGGCTTCCCAGTAAGCATATACACATATCCATATCAAGGAAACAGTGCTGAGAATACATGGATTAGCATAGTAATTTAACTGCCCCCTGCTAATCAACTTAAGCAACCAGCTGATGCATATCTGATGTGTTTGAAGAGACCCTCTTTCACAACTCCAGACTGGGCCAGGTAGCTGACCAGGGATTTCGTGCTCATGTTGAGAATATTTGTCTGTCTCTAAGTAGGTGGTTGCACAAATGTGTGTGAACACGTGTAGACAGCAGTGCAGGATGCATCAGGGCCTTGCTTGTGAGAGCTTGTTGTAAACCTTTGTGTGCCTGAACCCAAAGCAAGGGGTTCACTTCTCAAGGAGTGTTGCTGGCCTCCTCTTTTGAACCATCTTGTCTGCTAAAACACTGAGGTGATTTCAGTTGTTGAGGCTTTTATCCTTGAGCAAAAACAAAGGTCTGAATTGGGATTTGCCTGTTATAGAAGGGGAAAAAAAAAAAGCCCTAGTAGTGTTTTGTTGAAGCTTTGTGCAGCACAGGAAGTGGGCAAGAGCAGCAGTTGACTTCCAGTAGTCCTTGTGGTGTGAGGGCATTAGTGCCTGCTGGGCTGGTGGGAAACATGTCCCGGGCGTGCTGTGACTGGGATGAGAAGTGGGAAAGTTAGCACTGGACTGGGAAATAATGGGTTTTAAATAAGGTTGTGGATAACAAGTTTGTGCTTGAGCTGAACACATTGGGGGGGGGGAGAGAGGAGAGGAAAGGGCCAGGTCTATTTTCTGTAGACCAGCCCTTCTGAGATCTACCCATGGATATAAGTTGTGTCCAAAGCCATTTGCCAGTAGTGATCCACAGGTGCCCCAAAAGGTGCTACAACAAAAACAAAGAGTTTGGATTAGCCTGCTGTATGATAGTCACCTGTAGGTTGGATTTGGTAAACTCCTTTGCAGAGTTAAAAGTTATAAACTTATAAAAACTTATAAAACTTATAAAAGCTTGTAAAGTCAGAAACAAAACCAGAAGAAAGTTGGTAACTTTTCTGTAAGTTAATTTAGAAATAATACAGATGTAAAGGACCTGTAGGTATCTCTTAGCTATTCCAGTTGCAGTCAAAGGAGCTGCAGCCGTTTTGCTGCTTAGGTGTGTCAAAGAATGCAGAGGGACTACAGAGCAGCTCCTGAGCTCGGGAAGGTGATCTTGTTTTGCTTTGGGATGGCAGAAGAAAGGAAAAGACCATGTAGTCATTCAGAGGGTCCTGATAATGTAGGTTCAATGGAGATCATCTGCTCCATCTTTCTGCTTGAGAAGCAGGGATATCACCAGTGTCAGAAACTTAAAAGGATGGAGATCCCTCAGCTGCCTTTGGTAGCCAGTTCCAGTGTTGCTCCTGAACTTTCCAAGCTGTAGCATTGCTGCTGTTTTGCATCATCCACTGCTCAAAAGCTTTTGCCCCCCTCATCTTTATGAGTGTCCTCCTGGTAGCTGTAGGCATCTGTCAGGTCAGCCATTACCCCCCTATTCACCAGACTAAATCAGCCCAGCTCCCTCAGCCCTCATGGGCCACATGTTAGACCTTTGACTGTCTTGGCAGTTCTTTGTTGGCTCTTCTCCTATTTCCCAGCTGCCCTCTTTAAGCAGGGGACCCAGAACTGAGTACGGTGTCTCAGGTGCCCATCCTGGTGTGCCCAGCTTGTGGTTTGTGTTAAGGGCAGTGTTAATGCACATCCTGATGTCCATTGTTGACTGGAGTTCTTCACAGCAGTGCTGCTACTCAACCAAATAGTTCCCAGCCTCTGCTGCTACACCAGGCTCTTCTGCCTCAGGAGCAGAGGGTAGGACTTCTCTTTGTTGGCCTGAATTTCAGTTTTCTAGAATCCATTTGGTCTTAAGCTCTGTCATTCATTTCAGCCACTCCCTTTAATTTGGTGTCTCATCAGAATAACTTATTAATGTCCATAGCTTTTCTGTGTTGTGAAAACCAGAGGAAAACCCTGCTGGTTATTTCAAACTGAGCATCAGAGGCCTCACAGAAGTTCATTTGGAAGGAAATATTTCCTGTAGGAGACCTGAAAATTTGTACTGTCAGCGAATATTTCCATTTTCTCTTGGGACTTCAAGGGACTGAGCTATAATTTGATCCTCTGCTTTGTACTTTCGTTTCCCTAGGCCTGATTTCTCAGCTGAACATTTCCTTGGAAGATGTTTTTAGAAGGTGATAAAACACCAGCATTAGCAAATTGCTCTTGGTTGATGAGGTCAAGCACATCATATCTTGAAGAGGACCAGTTGTTAGAGGCATGAATTTTTTTCAGCAGTTGGGCAGACGATGCTCTGGTTATGAAATTCTTTTGGACTAATGGGTGGCCCAGGGAAGGTGACCAGAGAGGAATTGTGCACCAGTAGCTAAACTGCTGCCTTGGGAGGTCCCTACATGGTTCCAAAAGCCACCCTAGACTTTGCATAATTGAGCAAATAAGTTTTTGTGTATGTATCGCATGTCTACAAAGCAGAGATTGCCAAACAGAGGTTCCTGAGGCTGAGCAAGTGCATCCAAGACTCAGGTGAACAGTGGTGGATCTGTGTTAAAGACTGAAGATGAGATTTAGTCTTGGGAAAGGAGAGGAGAGAAAGGGACGATTATGCCAACTCTAATAAACACAAAGTAGTTCACTCAGCTCTGCTGTCTTTCCAAAAGCTGCTCTGGGAAAAGACATAATGATAGAACTGGGAGTCAGGAGATCTGGGTTTTATTTTCAAGTCTGCCACAATCTTCCTTTGTGGCCCTGGGTCATTTAACCTCTGAAAAATGGGGGAAATGATAGCAGATAATTAACAACCTCACAGGAGCATTGAAAATTAATTCATTAATTTTTCTGAACTCATCAGTATAAGGTGCAATGGAAATGCAAAGTGTTAGGTTATTTTATGAAATTGTGTCTGGTTCTTTCCCTTTACGTGTGTTTTAAAGAGTATCCTTAAATCCATAGATCTGTGTGATACCTTTTGAGAGCCTGCCACGAGGAGTAAAATGAGTGTTGTGAGCTCTTTGTGTCTTTATGATATGCTGGGAATGGCCTAAAATGTCCTTAGAAGCCACAACTGCAGGGCCGCCTTTGGCCCATATCGAGTTGTGAGTAAGACAATTAGGAATCTGATCTTTTGAAAATATTTTAATTGTTTTGCCTCTGAAATTGGCTCAGCCAGATCATGCTTCACCCAGTTTATTGTGAGCAGCCTGTCCCTGTTGCACCCCCTGGCACACCCCGTCCAGCCTTTTTTTGTCTTGGCCCTCTAAGTGGATGAAAATACTGGACTTGTTGGTAGTGTTTATTGGGTAAGGCTGGTCTTTGGATCTCACCTTTTGTGTCGTAGCCTTCAGTTAGGGTTGTCTTGGGTGTGTTGCTGCAGGATGAGATACCAGAAGGACACTTGCAGGCAGTGGACAAGCCTCTAGTGTGGACTTTGTGTCACAATATTGCTTTGAGGTTAAAAATCTGAGTTTGGTCTTGCAACACTAGTGAGTAGCTGCTCCTCATCGCTGTGTTCTTGGCTGCATTTGGGGGAGATACTTGTTTTGATATTTTATTTGGAGGTCATGTTTTTAAGCATGTTGAGTTGGCTCAGTTGTGTCTCATCTTGGTTGCTTGCACAAAGAGTGGGTTTCAGGAACGTGTTTATTCTCTGTGCTTAGTCTGTCCTTCGTGCTCCATCTGTGGAGAACCTCAACTGAACAGGGGCTGGTTTGTGGAAGATGGTGTTTCCCAGATGATGAACAGAGGTAGCTGACATCTTGGAAGATGTAGTCTCTTTTGTCAGAAGTTCCTAGCAGGATCTGAGTGGGCTGCTGAAACCTGCCATGCCTGAAGCTGGTCACAGGCCCCTTGTCTTCAGAGCTGGTTTTTGTGTTGGTTAAGTAATCTCTTTTTCTCCTCTGTGAAGTTGCACCCCTCCATCTTCATGCAAATCCGTTTTGTCTTCTCTATTGACACGATTTGTTTTCCGTTTGTGCCTAGGGAACGTGACTACTAGCACATCTGTGTCTCAGATGGCCAGTGGGATCAGTCTAGTCTCCTTCAACAGCCGCCCGGACGGTTTGCATCAGCGCTCTTACTCGGTCTCCAGTGCAGATCAGTGGAGTGAGGCCACAGTCATTGCCAACTCTGGCATTAGCAGTGGTAAGAAACCTGGAGCTGGGGGGGTTACCTGCTTCGGGGTGAAGGGGGAATTCCGTGCTTTGCTTGGTTAAAAAGAGGGAAAGGAAAAATATACAACCTGATCTTTACCCAGGGGCTCTGTTGGAAGCCAGGCTTCCAGCAGCTGAGAAAAAAGGAGAGCAGAGAACAGATCAATACAACACTTCTCCAGCAGGAAGAGCTAATGTAACTACAATGCTGCTTAATTTTAATGTCAGGTGCATAACGTAGGTTGTTCACTTGATATTCTTGTTTCCTCACTCTGTGTGGTGGGTATTAGCAGTAAATGATCCTCCAGCTCTTGTCATCAGCAGTTCCCTTCTCAGCTCTGTTCTTCCTTTAATATATGCACACTCCTGGCACAGTCCTCATGTGCTCTCTGTGGAGCCTTCAGCAACGTTCAAAGCAGCAAACGCTATTCCAGGTGGTGCTTTGCAAGGATTTAGATTGTAAGAGTGAGACAGGGGTTGGTTTTAAAGGTTATGCCTGGTATTTGATAATGAAATGGTGCATCTGGCCTGGATGTAGTGCCTGGGAGGGACAGAGATCTGATGGTGTCCACCTCTAGCTGACCTGCAAAAGAGAGCATCCTTGGGGCAGCCATGGTGGGTGGGCTGATACTGGGGTGCTCTTGTTGTGGGTTGCTGTAGAGGTGAGTCATACTGGAGAAGCACATGTGTCCAGGACACATGTCATAGGCAGTGAGAGAAACCATGGGTTCGTGGAACAGAGGGGAAGTAGAGATGAGCACATGAAGGAGAAGAGTGAACTAAGAAGAAATTGAGAGTATGGATAACAAGTATGCACAGTACAGGAGAAGGGGGAAGGAAAGCTGTTTCTGATGGCTGCCCCTAAAACAGTGAGAATTACATGAGTATAAATAAAGTCTTTCACATGTTTCATATCTCTCTGTGTGTGTACGTATCCTTAAGGTTTGAATCTGGGCATAGCCCTGATACTGTCTTAGGGTTTTTAAGCAGCTGTGGGCAGCTTTTCAGTGCCACCTTAGCTCTGAGAGGTGTTAACTCTCAGGTTCATAGCTGCTGAAGCACGTTTGTGTCTGGAGGTCTAAAGTGTTGGGCAGCATCTTTAGTATTCACAGCAAAATGGTACAGATTTTAACCACGAATTTGGTAGAGGAAGCACCTGGTGTTTCAGCCTTGGTGACAGGCAGAGATCCTGCACAGCAGCAGGATTAAATGCTGTTCCCTTCTGTGTCCACCAGGCTCCCCCCTCCTGTGGGGACTGCTTAGTCTTTCTGGGCAACCCTCCTTTCCACTGAACTGGTTTCACACTTGAAGGCCAGAAGTTCCTTTTCCCCAGTTCCTTCACCATTTTAATCCACCCCAGTTCTAATTTCCCTTTTAAAAGGTTATACAAATGCTTAGAATTTTTGCACCCTGCTTTTATGCTGTAGCTCTTCAAACAAACGTTGGAGAACATTGTGTGTTTGTGCTTGGAAGGAAGGTGAGTGAAAACCAAGATGCAGTCTCTGGTCCTTGACATACCTAGAGACAGGGCAGCAGATACCATCCCCTTGCTCCTTAGCCCCAGGTGTGACAACTGAGGCTGCAATAGAGGAAAATCTTCAAAATATGTAGAAAAATAAAAGTATAACCTGAACTCCTGCCTCTTCCCTTCCCTTCCCAATGCTGTTTCAACTTTAGAGATATTGCTGGACTTCAGCTACATTTTTTTCAGCTGGGATTGTCCATAGTTCCTCATGGGTGGGCACTAAGAGGGTTGCCTGGTCCAAGGGGAGCCTTTTGTAGCCTGTTCAGGTGTTTGCTTGGTTCAAGAAGGTGCATCCACATGGTTCTTTCTCAGCACGTTCAGCTCTTACTGTGTTCCATACATTGTTTTTCTCCTGCAAATTTCCTTATCTAGGAAAAGCAGGATTGTTGTGAGGAGCTGAGGAAAATCAGCACTTTCCATTCCTGGGGAAGGGAACTTTTGCTCCCCTATGAGCTCTGCTCTCCAATATGTGTAGCACCTTGGTCTGATTGGTGTTCATGTGAGATTACTTCTGGATCAGAAGAGACGACAGCTAGAATTAGCTGAGAAATAGTTACTCAAAACATGCAGATGACTGGTGGGTATTTCTGAATAAGCCTGACTTGAATCCTTTCTTGCAGGGGTTCTAATTAAGAAAAAAAACCCAACCACCAAAAAACAAGGAAAGTTGTGGGGTTTTTTACTAAAATGAGACTAACAGTGAGCTTGAGGCAACCAAGGGTCAGCAGAAGCAGATGTATGGCCATAAAACTGCTACAAAACCTCAAGAATAATTCATTGCTGCCAGTGTATCATCTTTCAGCAAGCTCATGGATGTGTCCTTTATGCTGGCAAGTTGACGCATGAAAAAACCTTTTTAATTTCAGGGGTTTTTTTCCTCCATTAAAAGATTTTTGAATTTTAGTCATAAAAAGATAATACTGTGAAAGCAGCAGGTATGGTGTGAAGCTAAGCATCTTTTGGAATTCAAATGCCAGTGTACTGGAGAATATGCCTGCTTATTGTCACATGGTTTTATTGTAGACAAAATAACATATTGGGATTCAATTTTTCTCTGCACCTTTTTTTCCACATTAAATTAATACTTTGTGTGGCTCTGGAGAACTTTTCAAAGTCTTCCAAACCAGACCTTTGGTTTCCTGGGGCTTCTGTCTTTCAAGCAGCTGTGAGCATCTCCTAATTAGATAAATTACTTTGTAGTGGGCAGAGCCACAAAACAGGAGGTGCTGGTTAAATTAAAGGGGAAAAATAGAAAAATCCATTCTCTGAAATGGAATGCCCCACTGCTTTATGACTATTACTGTTGTAAGGTTTTACATTTAAGTACCTGAGGTTTAAAATTAAATGTCTAATATAATTTGGCACTGGTAACATGAAGCCTGTGACTGCCCTCAGAGAAAATCTAGACAGCTTAGTTCAGTGTCTCAAATTGCTGCCTGCTTGATAGTGAGCAGCTCGTGTGCCCGGCTCACTATTTAGCTCAGTACCACCTGCTGTGCAGCATCATTTTAAATGCAGTAACAGATTTGCCTTAAAAACTCAGAAATTATAAAAGGCTGCTCCAGTAGCACATGAAAAATTAATACTTTTAACTTTTTTTTTTTCCTTACTCTTGTAAGTACTTGACAGAAGTAATTTTAGCAGCAAGAGAGAATAAAAACTGGGGGCAGTAAATCCCTGTCCAGGAACCTCTTGTGTAGATTCTTTATGGACCCAGAATTGATCTACATGTCAGATCCTGATGTAGTTTAAACTGTTTATCACCCTAATGGTGGTAGAGAAACTGGGAACATCAACTTATAATC
This sequence comes from Chaetura pelagica, assembly GCF_000747805.2. Taxonomy (NCBI): domain Eukaryota; kingdom Metazoa; phylum Chordata; class Aves; order Apodiformes; family Apodidae; genus Chaetura; species Chaetura pelagica. Next base: position 431,249 of record NW_009952282.1, read on the forward strand.
CTCCATGAAAGAAATTGGTGTTTGCAGTCAATGAAGGAGCAGCTTGGCTTGATTGATAGATTTAGAACAATTACTGCTGTGGCACCCATTGGCCAGGAGGTTTCCCTGGATGGCATTGGTTGCCTGCAGGTTTTTCTGTGATCAGTCTTTTCATTGATGGATCATTTTCTTCACCTGGGATTATCCATAGTTCCTCATGGGTGGGCACTAAGAGGGTTGCCTGGTCCAAGGGGAGCCTTTTGTAGCCTGTTCAGGTGTTTGCTTGGTTCAAGAATGTGCATCCACACGGCTCCTCCTGGGCACATTCGGCTCTTATTGTGTTCTATACATTGTTTTTCTCCTGCAAATTTCCTTATCTAGGAAAAGCAGGGTTGTTGTGAGGAGCTGAGGAAAGTCACTGCCAGCTCTGGTAGCTTGCAAAAATGAGGTTCATGAGCCTTGGCTCACAGAAGAATGAGGAGGTTATTTCCCTCCTGCAGATGAAGTAGCGACTTGTTCCTTCTCTTTTGAAATGTCAGGTTTTATGGCCTGGCTTCTAAGGCTGTGTCCTGAAAACACCAGAGGAAGGCTTTCTTTCTTAAAGCCAAGACATGAAGCTGTTCTGAAACAGCCTTGCAAACAGTAGGTTGCATGGGACAGGGATTTCTTTCCTTTGGACTTGTAATTTGTCATTTGAATTCTTGCATGATATAAAACTCTGCAGTAAATCAAATATCTGTTTAAATATCCTCCACTTAAGCTTTATCACTGTACAATTGCTTGTACGGGCCATTTGATCTCGGCTGTAATTTATGTAAGTTGTAATACCTGGTGTCTTCTGAGTTTCTAACAGTTTGGTGTTAGGGTTTATTAATGTGAAATTGAGTTCTCACTGCACCGTGGGGTAGGAGAGGTCAGTGGAGTGTTTATATTATATGCAGACCTTGCAACTTGCCTTCCTTTTCTGATTGTGAGCACTTGGAGTGATGAAATGGTGGAGTCTTATGCTGTACATGGAAAAGGAAAATGGTTCAACTCGTTTCTGCCAGGCATAGCGCTTCCATTTCAGAAGTGAACCAGAAAACATTGTTTAGAGTTGTTCCAATTCAGCAGCCAAGATAGGAAAAATTAGATCATCTCAACTAGGTGAGTAGAATTTCAGAATTGTGTTTTGTATGGTTTAGGTTAAAAGAACTTTTTCATACTTCTTTTAAAGAAGGAATTCCTGAAAAGCATATAGAAAGTCACTTTTTTTTCCTAGCTGCTCTAGAGCTACTCTGAGGTTCCCTGCAGTTGCTAATATTTAGTATTATAAAATTGCCATGTATTAGACAGTATTTGTGCAAGTAGTTGATATTGTCTTTAAGAATAGGAAGGAAAAGGGAAATTGATCTACTTTTCACAGCCTTTTGTGACCAACAGCCAAATTGCTTCTGGAAATACTTCCAGAGGGAAACTCTCAGGGTAGACTCAACTAACAGCAACTTATTACTGCCTTTGCTTTCTAAGCAGCCTAACATACCTTGAGGAAACCTGGGTTATGAAGGACTGGTTTTTAGCAGTTTCTGGGAAATTATCCCCTTTCAACATGAGATTGCATACTCCAAAACTTCCAGTATTAAAATATAGTTGATCTTTCTGACAAGCTCTTCCCTGAAATAGCCCAGTCAACCCAAGACATTGAACAGTCTTCTGCAACAATGTCCTGGGTAGCTGGGCTCCCACCAGCGTGGTGAGGGGCAATAGGAAACTGGTGTTAGCTCAGAATTGCTGTTGCACCTTCCTGGTGGCTGGTAATGCAAGGCAGAAGCTGCAGAACTTCACATTTCATTTCTGCTTTTCATTTCTGCAGTTTTGCAACCTGTGTTTCCCCAGGACAACCCCAGACATGCAGGGCTGTGTGGGGCAACAAATAAGGTCCTTACAATAAGAAACTGGTCTCAACCTTCATCCTTGGTTTCAAAGCAGGTTATGAGTTGCTGTTCCTCTTGTCTGAGAAAAGAGGACAGGAGTGTGTTTTATTTTCACAGGGAATGAAGTTTGCCAAATTGCCCAGGCAATCTGCCAGCACCACCATGTGCAGTGTGTAGTTTCAGCAGCTTGCACTTGTGCAAATTATGCTGTCCCTGAGTGCTGTGTATCCTCCTGGATCCTCACCACATGTGAGGCAGAGGCACAACATTTGCAGCTTGATGTTCTGCTTATTCTCAGAGTTGTGTCAGTCAGCACGTTCCCATTGCAGCATGATCAAGAGGAGGATGATACTTAAATGAGGCCCTTGAAGTGAGGGTGTTTCATACTGGTTCCTGGGGTTAGGTTTCTGGTTTGTAGAGCATCAGAATCTCAGTGAAATAGGAAAGTTTAAGGTTGCCTTTCTTGAGAAGGTTCCTTCCAGGTTCACAAAATACCTTGTGTTCTCTGAGCACGTGATTGTTGCCAAAACAAGGGATAAAACATGTCCTATCAGATAGGTGAAGAAAATCTGTGTGAGGTGTTCCTCAAATCCTGCTCAACATACCATGCTGGGAAAAAAAAAAATATCACTGGGAGCAAAAGTCTCTGTAACCTCTGTGGGTTCCAACACTGCTGGTTTGCTTAGTGCCCTCAGTGCCCACCCTGACCTGGCCTGGAGCACTTCCAGGGATGGGGCAGCCACAGCTCCTCTGGGCAACCCATGCCAGTGTCTCACCACCCTCACAGGGAAGAATTCTTCTATAGCTCTCCAGAAATCCATCTGGTTTTCTTCAGCTCCTCTTCTTTCTGCCTCCTCCTTCCCCCTGTATAAAGAATCGTTGCAATTCAGCAGTTGCTGCATTTGGTTCCAAACTGGCAAGAAATGTTGAGTTTTCATCTTCAGATAATTTGACATGGGCAACCTCATGCTCATCTCAATCTTGTTAACAGCCTGAAGTGCCAAATGTCTGTCAGTAAATTGTTTATGGGACCAAATTAACTTCTGGAGTGCAACTATAAAGCTTTGGGTTTTTTCCCTGACTTATGGATGCTTAAATAAATATTTTGCATTTTAGTTTTGCTTAAAATTTAAACTGAAATAGGAAAACATATGACATGTTCCTTGTCCTGGGGGAAAAAGATGAATTTTTTTACTGGTTACTGACTCAATTGTTCAGTAAATCAGTGGCTTTTCTGCCTGTAGCTGGGCCTGGTTGTGACACCTTCCCAGTTTGTCCCCACTCATGAGAAAAGAAAAATACCAAACTGAAGCCAAAGCACTTTATTTTTATTATGGAGCATAAACTTTAGCCTGAGAGGACAGTGAGAACAGTGAATTTTCTGCCTCAGGTCCTGGGGAGCTGCTCCCTCCCTGACCTGTCAGGCACAGGGCTGGAGCTGCACTGCCCAAAGTCAGTGCTTAGGAAGTGAGGAAAGGGGGTACCCAGCACTGCTGGCACTGAAAATGGGGCACACTTAAATTCAGGTTGCTGTTTTAAAGTCTCTCTCTGTATCTCCACAGCTGTCTCCTTGTCTAACTTCAGGTGCAAGCTGGCTCTGTAGCTCCCATGCTTGACATTTGACAGATACGGTGCTTAGAAGTCTGTAAAATACGTTCTGTTCTCTGTTGCTATATTAGTATCTGTCAGTGTGGGTTAATAGTGAGTGTGTCTGTGCCCCTGTACAAAGCAGGTTTGTCATCAGGAGAACTGGCCTGCACCCTCATTTGTTTAAAAAGATGGTTTCAATTTTTATTATTTTTTTTTTAATTATTTTTGTTGTTGTTGTTTTTATTTTAAGTAGTTTGCTTTAATCTTAGATACCTGTTTGCAGTTTGGAATGAGCTTTTCTGTGATGTTCCTTGGCAGGTCAGTCACCAGATAGTTTGAGATGGAGCTTCAGTTGTGGATCTGTTTCAGAAATAAATGGGACCTGTGGTCTCAGGCTGCTTCAGTAGTGGCTGAGGCATCAACACATGGACCATGTTCAGCAGCAGCAGGACAGCTCTTCTGGCACAGCTATTAAAAGCTGAAGAGCTGCACTTGATGTGAGGATACCTGCATGCATTCAGGAGTGATGGATCCTGATCAATTACAGTTGCAAGGTAGTAGGGACACCAGCCAGATTCTCACAATATGCTACAGGAGCTTACTTACCAGCTTTGAAAAATAAAAGTATGTTTACAGTTAATAACATAAATTCAGTGAGACACAGTCCTAAGTCATCCTACAGGAAAGACATCATCCTGCAAAAATCAGTGTGACACTTTAGAGATTCTTCTAATTCAAATAATATGGCTTAAAAATTTCATAAGCCAAATTTTTCCATATTTAAGGACCTTGAAAGTGACACGGAAGCAGGGAAAGGAGTAAACTTCCCAGATCAGTACACTTTTGGTTTTCTTAATATTTTTATCTTAATTTTTAATAGTCCAAATTTACATCATAATAACAAATTGTAAGTTTAGGTAGAGGTCAGGAAAGTTTTAAACCCTTAAGTTGAGCAAGTAAGAGATGTATGGCTACCAGTGGAGTGGTTCCCAGTTGCAGAGTTTCTTCTTTTATGGCTGTACTTTGGAAGTTCAAATGGATGCCTGTAATAATGAGGTTCTTGTTCAGTGTATGTCCAGATGCACAGGCCTTTGTTTTGCCAGGATCTGGCCAAAGTGTGTGCAGGAAGCACACACCATGCTTGTATTTTTTCTCCAACTTAATGAAGTTTCTGTTCCAATTAACATGAGAGAGGTTGTCCCATCAAGCATGTCTGCTTGCAGGCTGGGTTTCTTTCCAGTACAGATCACAGGGTGTGGGGTACTGGGGTGTTGTGGATACCTTTCCCTTGGAATCCAACACTTCAAAGCTTCTTCACAGCATCTCCAGCTCAGGGGGTGAAAGAAGCCCCCGGGTTAAATCTGATCCACAGCTCCATCACAACCTGCCAATTGTTGGGGTAGGCTGGAGCTGAGCCCTGGCCTTTCCACAGGTGGGGCAGCATCTCCTTTCAAGTCTCTGGCCCTTCAGTTGGAACACTTGATCTCCTCACCCCTTAATTCAGCCCTGGTGTGTGCCACCCAGGGCCAGGAGCAGTATCCAGTTTACAAGCAAGTGGCTTTGCTGGTGCATGGATTTTGTGAGAGCAAGAGAAGGGCTTGGGTTATCTAAACCCTCAGAAGAGCTGGAAAGAATTGGAAAGTGCTCAATTAAATTTAAAAATCATGAAAAAAAAGGTTGTCGGTGACAGTTTGTCCTCTGACACCTATAAAAGACATGAAAGATAGAGCTTTATGTCAAGATCTTCACTTTTCATCTGTAGGATTCTGCATTAGGGAAATGTTTCATTTTGCCTTTGATAAGAGCATCCATGTTGTTGCTTCCATTCTTTCTTTTCCATTCTGACTGGTGCTCATGGCATGCATTACCAGGAAAGCCTTTTCCTGCCTAGCCTGATGCAATTAACTGCCTGTGGCATACAGCAGTTATTCAGCTTTAATTGGAAAATGTTAATAGTCAAAGTCTCTTGATTTTTTTTTTTTGCAAAGCACTGGTGTTAGGGCTCGTTACTGAAGTCTTATGGACTGGCAGTGGAGAGTTTCCTAACCTCTTCTCAATTACCAGCAAGTGAGTTTGATGCTTGAAGTTATCCACAGGTTCTACAGACTGAAGGTTAAAGCACAAAAGCAGAGACAAGTCGTGGCTCTTCCTGGCTCTGAGCATTTCTTTGAAGAGAGTAACTTCTTCCTTTCTGCCTTATTTTGCCTGGCTTGAAACGCAAAGTAAATATTTTAGTAGGAAATGATTCAGTAAAGTGAGGGTTCATTATTTTCTGAGTGCCTTGAGACCTAAAAGCAAAATAATGTTAAATGAGGGGATTTTGCAATTAGAGGACAATGCTGGTTGTTAGATCAGGGTGGAGCTCTGACCCTCTCTGTGTAATTAAGGTGAATTTATTATGCATATCCTTTTGACCAAGGGTACAAATTAGCATTTGTCACATAGTCGTGTATGTATTTGATCATGATGTAGCTTGCTCATCCAAGATGCATTCCTTTAGTGGTGCTCCAAGTGTTTATTTTTCTGCAAATCACCATTACTTGGGATGGTCTCGACGCACAGTAGGTAACTATTCTTGAAGTGCCTGGTTATCCTCCTGTCTTTAAAAGTGGGGCTAGACTAACCAACACTTGACCTGGAATTGAACCAAGACGTACAGTCCCTGAAACCATTATCCATCATCTTTCTCCCTCGTGGGGTGGCTAGGAACTTGTTACCTGAAATCAGTCCCCATAACCAGCTGCCTTTTGCAATATTCCTTACCTGTCCATTCCATACCCAGTTGATGGCCAGGTGAAGCAATGCCCATAGCATCACACACCCCATTTGGAGCAATTCAGGGTGACACCTGTAAGAATCGCATCTTCTCAATAGATCAGATGCTGCCCAGTGAAAATGTTGTGCCAGAGGAATTTTTTATACATGTAGACTGTAGACCTATTCAGTGAGAGCCATGAAGTTAGTTTGCTTTGGGGTCTGATGGCATCCTGCACCATCTGAGACTTGCATCTCTTGCTAGTTTGTTGTCTTTATGTAATTCAAACAACTTGTCCTGCCTGATTTTCCACAGGGCACTCAGGCAAATGTGTAATGAGAGATCAGAGACATTAGCAAACTGTGATAGCTCAGGAGGCAGTTTGTCATATCCCTGCCCTACCCTGCTTTAGGCAGGATGTGCAGAGGAGAGATTAGTGTCCCCTTCCCAGGCTTGCAGGTCCTCTGAAATGCAGTCTCTACTCTGCTTGCCACCCTCCTGCAACACAGGAGGGTCACTCAGGGAGAGACGTTTCCTCTCCTTATCTCAGATGGTTAATTCCTTCTGTGATGCAAGGAGCTCACTTCATGAGCTATATTGCATTTTTGCTGTCATTCTTCCTTTACAATGGCCAGACATGGCATGTGAGTAGGAAATGACCTGGAGGTAATTTTGTCTCTCCTTTAAATAAAGGAGATCCTAACAAGGGCCTGACTATCTCCCAGAGTATGGAAGCTGGTCCTTCCCATCTCGGTGCCTTGCTGGCATGAGACTGCCTCTCTCCCCCACACCAGTGGGTGATGTCCCTTGCTCATCACAAAGTGGCTTATGAGCCTGCCAAGGGGGAGCAATCCTGTCAGGCCACACATGCCTTCAGCTCTGCTTTGCTGGAGATGTGCTCCCACCTACCAAAAGCCAGACCCTCCAAAAACAGGGGGATTTTTTAATGTTTTTTTTTGTCAAGAAGGCAGCTCTGGTTTTCTTATTTAATTGAAATTGCTATTAGAGGGAAGGAGGCAGTAACTTGGGCATTCAGTGGGGCTTTCAGTGCATGACAGGAGAGCTTTGTGATTTACAGGCTCTAGGCACAAGGCTGGAAAAATGGTAGACGCCGTGGAAAGAGAATACTCCTGAGGCTCTTTCATCTCCATCCCCCAGTTCTGCTCAGAGCTTCCTTTTAATTTTGTTCAGTGCAGCAGGTTAATTTAAGCCCTCGATAGCTCAAGTGGCCAAGCTGAATTCAGCTGAAGGATGACCAGATGTGCCTGGTTCCTGGTGAAGGTGTGAGCTCTGTGTACTTGAAAAATATTTACCTCTTTGTTTTCTGCTGGCTGTCATCTCCTGCCACCCCTTCTCCCTCAGTCACGAGTGATTATCATCATCTGCAGACTTCTGGCAAGGTGCAGTTTTGACAGGATTTTAATGTCAGTCCCAAACCTCCGTGCCTGACTCCAGCCTTCTGCAGTCATTGTGCAGTTGCAGCATCCCTTTAACTTCGGTTTGAGGCAGAGGAGGAATATAAAGAACTTGATAGAACATTTATGGTAATAGCTGTAAAGGGAAGCTGTAGAGCATTGGATTGCACAGTCAGAAAAATCTCAGCTTGGGGAAATGGGTCTGAAATACAACTACAGATGGTTTTAGTCTATTGCTTCCCCTGTTTAAATAAAAGGATTGCTTTTTTCGCCTCTATTTAAAACACGTGTAGAAGATGAAAGTGTCCAGCTATTTTTTTATTATTCAGTCTACCAGCTACTGACATCTTTGCCTTATTTCATTTCAGCACTAATGGCATAGTAAGAGTTCTGAAGCACCCTCTTTGGATTCAGCCTTCCTTGGGTGGTGGCAAAGATTCCTG
>NW_009952282.1:445225-447905 GCF_000747805.2 Chaetura pelagica
TGCTGCAGGCAGAGCTGTTGCTGTTGTTTTCGTCATCAGTGCTTTCTTTTCCCCCTTGAACCTGGTGCTATTAATTGTATTGCTGCTTCTGCTCTTTAATTGATCTCATTCACCAGCCCCGCTTTTGTAACGTCTGGCTGCTTGTCACTTGGACAAATCAAAAACCCAAATTAATCAATCTCCAGCCACTTGAGAATAAGGCCGCGTTGGGGAGCTGGGCTTGACAAAAAAGTCTAATTTCACTTTGAAAGCCTGTTGGAAAATTTTAACAAGAAGATGCAAGAAAAATGTAAACCAGATCAAGCTCGACTTTGGTCTGTGGTGAATAGCGTTACCTGTTGAGTTTGTTTCAAGTTTTTGTAAATAGGTGATTTGACAAAAATACGAAATAAATCAAAAGGCACCAAGATAGAAGAGGTCAGAACATCCTTGTTTCCGCTGCAGATGGTTGCACAGGAGAGAGGGTTGTGTGTGAGAGAGAGAGAACAGGAACCGTGGGCCAAAGATGAAGCTCCGCTCTTGCGTTTTTATGTCTCAGCCTTCGTGCTGTGCTGTTCCCGCGCCTTGCATGTTGTCTGTTTTCCTCGTGCTTTGTGCACCCCCAGCCCTTTCACCCTGGCTCAGGGACACTGGTGTCTCCTTTTTGTCTCCCGTTTTCTTCACCTCCTTGGGTCCTGTGCTGGTATCTGCTGCTGCTCTGCTGCAGGTGGGGAAGGAGAAATGGCTTCAGTCTGAAGATCAGGCATGATCTGGAGCAGATACTTGGGAGCTTGGGGTGCAGGTCATTTGTGCTGTGCTAAGGGCACCGAGGAAACCCAGGCTGGGTTTGAACTGGATCTCTGACCCTTTTCAAATCCAGGAGGGTTCTCACAGCATCCTTAGAGAACACAGATGGAGTTGTCTTTGACATCCTCTTCTGGAGTGCGTGCAGCTTACAGAGACTGGAACTGTGAAGAGAGAAGAAATGAGACTAGTGCAGGACGTTACCTTTTACAGACTGCAAGAGGTTATCAAATGTACATGTTTCAAATGGCAAATAAAGCACAGCCCTTGAGACTCTTGTGAGAAGGACTGGTTGATTTCTTTTCTCATTTAATGTTCTGTCTCATTAATTCTGAGCTGTAGCTGTAGACAACACAGTCTTTTGCCTCTTGTTTCTCCTACCAGAATTTGTCATACTTGCAAGGGGTTTCTCTTATGACCATAATTACAGAATGCATCCAGGAGAGAGGCAGGCATGGGACTTACTCACTGGTATAAAAGCTATGTTGGCTTTTTTGGCTTGTTTTGTAATTTCTAGCAAACAAGAGTCAGACTTGAGTAAACAGAATCCTTGTCTTACCCTGTGTGTCATGCGCCTCAGAGCGGTTGGGTTTTTAATCTCCTGTCTCTTGATAACTTAAAGGATTTGGTTACCAAGTGTCACCTGTTGCTCCTGGGCATGGAGTGAGCCACTGCAGATTTTTAAATTATCTCAAGTAACTTGCATAGATACAAACTTACCCTCATTATTCTCTGAATTAAGAATTGTTTTACTGCTTTTTCTGAAATGAGTGCCAGGACTTTGTCATACTGGTTTGTGCAGCTCTGCAGTCCCTTGGTGTAAGCTGGGCATTGGGTCATGACCCTGCAAAGCCAGAAGCTCACCTTTCAGTGAGAAACACGTTTTCTTGTTGGTACAGAAAGTCACCAAACATGCCTGTGAAATTCATGCTGTCCCACTCACCTCCTTGACACGCTAAGGTGAGCATGCAGAGGTGAACATGTCAGCTCTCACAGCTCAGAGGACTTGTAATTGCACTGGTGAGAGAGGGCAGGGAGGAAGGCTGCTTGCTGGGAGGGGGCACAGGCATCTCCAGCTCACTCCAGGTTGCAGGCAGCAGCCAGCGTTTGGAGGAGAAGTCAGTTTTCAACAGCATGTGACTGAGAAATGTGGCCCAGCAGTTCCAGAACGAGGATGTGCTGGTCAGGACAACCCCAGCGACGTGGCAAGGGGAGAGTTTTGTCCTTAATGTTGGATAATATAGATATACACCCTGCAAATGATGACCATCATCAAGGAAAGCTGCCTGTACAGTCCATCAAAAACTGCAGAGCTAATGATGGGCTGGGCAGATAATCGTGGGAGAGTTAATTGTAAGGTTCGATATGGCATCTTGTCAGCAGAGATAAGTTGTCACGTTTTCCACTTGAGCTGAAACTAAATGATTGTAAAATAAGTTATGAGTGTCCTTGGGCCTGTCTGCCAGAATGATGGCTAAGAATACATTCTTGGCCCATCAGTCTCAAGCAGCCTGCTTGATATTTATGCGAGCTGAATGTTATTTTATTCCCCCTCTAGTCATGCTTGTCAGCTTCCCGAGTGAAAAGTGAAACTGCTTCTTTGACTCATACTTCAAGTATTGAAGCTCGGAGAGGCTGCAGATTGTTATTATTATTACTAGTATTATATATTTTTTCGAGTGTGCGTTGAACATTGATGCCCGATTGGGAAGAACTAATGGCTGACATTGAATGTGCGGGATGGCTGCAAAACAGCCCATCCCAGCCCAGTCAGACGCATCGTATGAGTTCCAGTGCCTCTGTCAAAGCTGGTTTAGATGTGGAGTAATGAGGCGCTTGCTTTTTTAATTTGGCGTGCCTTTTTCCTGGCCTTTTTTTTTTTCCTTTCAAACACCCC
>NW_009952282.1:448108-463584 GCF_000747805.2 Chaetura pelagica
TTTTGGCTTCCCTTTTTCCGGGCCTTTTTTTTTTTCCTTTCAACCCCCCCCCCCCCCACCCCCTTACATTTAATAGCGCCGGCAGTGGTCGTCTGTTCTCAGGCGTGGTAATTGATACAAAATAAAATGCATTATTTGTATTCAGTCAGGAGTATGAAATTGCATTCAGCGGGCTGAAGCCTGAACTCATTTACAGTTTTCCGAAGCCGGGCTTTCAGGAGCCCTCTTTTCAATTTGAAGAATACCTTGTCAGGCAGGAGAAGTAGTGGGAAATGGGAAAGCACAGCGTGCGAGCCCAGCGCCTTCTGATTGCTCATATTTTAAACTGGGAGCATGTTAAATAACTTCCATCTTCAAAGGGTGGTCTCCGAAACCCGGGATACAGGGCATTAATACACCGACAATATCGGCTCGACACCCGTTTACGAGCGACTCGTGTTTCTTTGCTGGTTGAGGGGGAGGGAAGGCGTCGGGCTCTTCACTTCCGAGCTGCTTGACCCAAGGACGGCAGGTTATTACCTGGAAAGGGCTGCGATCGTGGGGGTTTTACCACAGGAGGTTAATTCTTCAGCTCCCCAACGTGCGTGGCCGAGCCGCGCGCTCCTCATTTCTCAGCGCTGGTGAGAAGGTTTTGTCGGTGCAATTTATAGCCCTGACACGAGGCCGAGCTGCAGCCAGCGTGCAGATCTACCTCCCCGTTTCCTAACCAGGATCCTGCTGGCATCCTGCCTGGGATTGGTGTGGCAGGATGCAGTTTCATCACTGTTTGCAGGATCGGGGCGTGGTGGTTGAACCTGGAGTGGCAGGGGGGGGGGGGGACGCTCCTCCTACACCTGCCCTGGGGACTGGTGGCTTTGGCATGTGCCTTGGCCTCGCTGATACGTGGGAATGAGCTTTTGGAGAGGAGGGGAGAGTGTGGAAGAGCTGGCTTTTCCTCTCCCAGCAATGGGCCTTCCTCCCTGCCCTCTCTCCCCAGTGCAATTAGAAGTCCTCCGAGCTGTGAGAGCTGACATGATGGGGTCTTTTTGTCCCTTTGCGTCAAATGGAATAATTCTTTCTACAGTGAAAGCTGCAGATGAGGCCTGTCCCTGTGCTGCTTGCCTTGTCTTTTCTGAGGGGAAACACCGAAGCATTTTGAGAAATTACAGTAGATGTGAGCAGGCCTTCCTGGCTGCTGTGCTCTCTGGAATTTTTTTCCCATTATATTTACGAGTTTTCTGGATTTTCACAGGAGTGTGAAAATCAACAAGATGCATTTTTGGTGCTCCATGGCAGGCCTTGCTGGCACAGCCAGGCCCCTTCCTTGCCAGCACCTGGCTGCACTATGGCCCGTCTCAACGCAGCAATTTTCATGTCGTTGCTGCAAAGGAGGGGGTTTTTGGTGGGGGGTTTTTCTTCCTTTTCAGTACCCAACATAGGAAACCTTTAGTCTCAAACTGGAGGTAAATATTTAAGACATGCAGTAGCTAACTTGCATCTGGATATTAGTCAGTGAAGTGTATTAGGGAAGAACAGAACTATTTCTTTGTCAAACAGGCAGCTGTGTAGAGATTTAACTACTCAAAAAAATCAGAAGCTACCTTGTACATAGTCTTGGCTTGATATTTTTCTAAAATATTTATTCATCTTACATGCAATATGGGACAAAACCCAAGGTTTTGGAAACAGCCTCACTTTGCGTGGGAGCAAGCGCTTGAAGTCAAGTGTAGGATGTTCTGTTAAATTTTATTATTAAAACCAATACCAACCCAGCAAAGCAGAAATGCATTTTGTACTAATCATAACCAAAAGATCAATTGCAGGTCAACTGAAAATACATTGCCAGCCTTGGGGAAAAGTGGGGATTTAAGGTTCCTTAAGTATTTGCCGTGTGAAAGGAGTCACATGGAGTAATTTCAAGTACATCATCGTTTGCTGAACTTTTCTGAAATACAGCAGTTGGATGTTTCTTGACTGAAAAAGATCAGCACTACTGAAAAAGCAGCAGTTCATCTATCCCCAGCCATTACGTGGGCCAGGGAACAGGCTGTGGGTCTCTGTGAGAAGGAGGTGTCATCAACCTTGAATTTTTATTGGGCTAGGCGAGCTAATTGGTGGGAGAGGGGAGAAAATTACTCTGGCAATTAGTTCTTAAAATTGTTGCATGTTATCCTACCCTGGCCAATGCAGTGGAAAAGTGAACACACTAAACATGGGATTTTATTATTTTTTTTGTCATTGGGAGCCAGTAATAAGTGACCCTTTATCCCACACTATTAATTGTATCAGGCACATAGTAGTTACCTTATTTGCCCTCCTTTATTGCCATCAGCACCTTTTCCCTGTGTGTCTGTCTCTAATATTAATGAAAGCAGTGAGTCTTCAGGGGGTGTTGGGGTATTTCTGTTCTGTTATGTATTAAAATGTCCTAGCGTGACACAAGTTAATTTGAGGAGCAGTAAGATCTGGGTAAGAAGCAGCAATTGGGAGTAATAAAGTGATTTCCCATTGTTTTTTGTGTTCCAGCTGGCCTGCTTCTAAAATTGATGCAGAGTCCTGTTGACTTAATATGGCTGGAATCAGAACTTCAGACAAGTTGCTTTTTTGGACCTCTTTGAAAAAGCAGTGGGTGTTGTTAAGAAGCTCTCCCGTAGCCTTTGGAAGTCAGTGAGCTCAAGAAGTCAGCTGCTAATAGATACCAAGGGTTCTAGCTTGGATTCTAGCAATCATTAATTCGAATTATGCAGTATTTTTATTTTTCCTTCTTTTTTTTTTGCCCCCCCTAAACTGCAGATACCGGATTAGGAGATTCTGTGTGCTCAAGTCCCAGTATATCCAGTACAACAAGCCCCAAGCTCGATCCACCTCCTTCACCTCATGCCAACAGAAAGAAGCACCGTAGGAAGAAAAGCACCAGCAACTTCAAAGCTGATGGGATCTCGGGCACAGCTGAAGGTAAGGTGGAAGTCTGAATTTTGAAAACCCTGCTCCAAAGAGCAGTGTTAAGTACAACTCAGCTACACTGTTGGCTTTGCATACAGAAGGTCAAGAGAGTTGTGCTGAAGTAGAGAAATTAAAGACTGGTCTTTTAATGAAGGCAAATGGTCTGAGGCATCACACAGTGGTGAATTTGACTGTCTGAAGCATTTGGAAATGGATTTTTTTCATAAATACTAAAGTCTCCCAAGTTAATATGGAGGTGGAAGATCTTTAGCCGTAGAGTACAGGCACACTTGGAAGAAGATTTTAAAGAAGTCAGGTTCACTCAGTAACCCAGAAATCATGTAAGAACTTGTGCATTTTTTTCAGTCTTACTAAATCTGATGTTATCTCTTCTGCTTAGACACATCCTGGGCTCTAGAATCACAAATGCTTCTGATGCCTGTTATTGTTTGAATATTCAGCTGCTCGTGCACAGATTGAGTTATTTGAGGTTAAAAAGGAAAAGGGGAGAGTTTAAATGTTTGGGTTCTTTTTTTAAGAACCAGAAAGCAAAAGCCAGAAAGAACTTCTCTTTTTTTCCCTTAGTTTAGCTTACTATTTCCAAGCTGTTCAGTGGCCTTCTGAAGGAGTAACAATGTGTACAGTAGCCAGATATGACATAAAACATACTTGTATCTTTAGAAAAGAAGAAAAGAAACATGCTAGGATTCAACCAAAAGAGCTCCAGAAAAAATAGATGAGCAAGTTGGCAAGCTCAGAAACTGGGGAGTCAACACATAGGGGGAGATGAAAAAACGGAGACAATGGAATAACATGGCTGGAAAAGGGGAGTGTTGTGTAAGAAAAGATGTGGTCGTAAGCACTGGAGAGTGAAAAACAGCTAATTCAGTATCAAAGAGCGTTGGAACAAGTTCTTTAAAAAGGATGACAATTGCAGACAGCTGAAGAGACATTAAAAATAGATGTGATAATAGTATACAACTGAGAAGGGGCATGGTAACTACTACTTAGTCATCCTTATTTTCCATTTATTTAATTTCTCAATTGCACTTCTGTCACATGTGGAATTTATTTCCCCAGCTGTCTATACAAATCCCTTTTTAAAAGCCCTCAGCTTTTTTTCATCATAGCTCCTGTTGTGTTCTCTTTCCAGTCGTTTAACTATCTTTACTGTTAGTTTCCCCCTAGTTTATGGCCTGAAGCCAACTTTTATTTTAACCTTTCATTTTTAATTTGTCATCTTTTTCTTTTTTTTTTTCCTAACAATCTCTTTTACGCCACTTGTTTTCATATCTCCATGGCAAGTTATAGAGGGGGTTTTTCAGAGCGCTCACCATTGGTCCAAGACTATTTTGTTGAAGTCAATATGAATCAAGACCAGCTGGATATCAAGAGCCTTTGAAAATCTCTTTCTAAGTAGTTAATACCTGTGTGTTTTCTTTCTCCTGGGGAGATTATTTTCACAAGTCACTGGAGCTGGAGCCTGTGTGGTCCTGGGCTGCAGCAAGCCATGGGGGATTTGTAGTTGTGGTGCCTCTTGTTTCTAAAATCGCTCTTATTTGGGCAGGCAGTATGTGCCTACATCCTTCTCTTTTCCACCTTGTCTCCAGCATCATATTGTGCTAGTTTGAAATTCTTTTGCAATAGCTTTACAAAACTGTCCCCTTTCATGTAAGCAGGATAAATATGCTTCCAGAAGGATGAAAGCTGCCTGGCAGGCAGCACCAAGCGACACACAGAGAGCCTTGAAAGCTGCAGTGGGTGCTGACACCTGCTCTCACCATCTTCCTATTTGTATTAGCCCATCAGCTTGCTTTGAGCTGCTTCTTCTCACATGCCTTCTGAGTGGGGCACTCCCTTCTGGCCTGGGGCTCCCAGTTGTCTGGCTTGCTTGGCCCACAGTGCTTGTTCAAGTATTTGTTTTTGTAGCATCTCTGAGAAAGCACAGCCCAGTGAAAACCAGCAATTGGCCACCAGAACAGAACTGCAACTTTTTATACAGCGTTCTCAGCATGTGTGAGGGGAACTCTGGGCATCCTTCAGCAGACAACTAATCTTCCTGGCCCTTGAATCCTTAGCAGGCTTGGGAGGAGATGGCTGACAGTTAGGACAATCAGCCTCGTCTGTCAGCAGAAGCTGAAGGAGAAAGCAATGAAGCGTGCTCAAGTTCTCTGTCCTTTTTGAAGAAGGGCATCTCAGGAAAAGTACTGATTGCAGATTCCCATTAAGTACTTTCCAGCAAGACTAACTAAGGCTAAAGGCTGGGGGTTGCTTTTTCTAAAGGCTGGCACGTGACACTTGCAGGCTCTGGCTGTATTTTCTGGTACTTGTGTTGGGGCAAGGCAGGAGTTAGGCTTGGTGTGCTCGGTGGTAGTGCTGGTCCTGTGGTGCTGAGTGATGGGAATAACTCCAGCCCTGGGAAAACCTGTGTCACCAGCCAGCCTGCTGTGAGGAGGGGTGTGTTTCTGAGGTGCTTCAGGCTCTGAGGGGTTTTTCTGCAAGTAGTTGAATGCAGCATTTTCACATCTGTCTTGCAATTCAAAGCCGTTTTCAGTTAAGTAATTCAGCTTTTCCTCAGGAAAGGCTTATTTCCTTGTTCTCCAGCACTTGGCTACAAATCTCTTCAGTGACCTAAAAGATTCCCTTTTTGATTTTGCTTCCTCCACACTTGCCAAGAGCATAGATTTAAACCCACAGAGGAATACTACGGTTTTGAAGACCACAAATCCACATTAAACAGTACAAGGAAGAGAGATGCATGTTCTGAGAGATGCATGCTTTGCCTTGGCAGCTTTGATCAAGGGTTTGAGATTGCAGCAGGTGCCTTATTGAAAATAAAAAGCTGCAGAAGGCTGTGGTGATAATCATGGGAGAACTGTGTATTGCTGCCTTCTGGAAATCCTGAACTCTCTGTGGAAAGGAGGAGGAGGATCCTCCTGCAATAGCTGTTCTCAAACAGTTACAATGGATCAGAGTTGTATGATTTGGGTAATTCTGGATTTTGTGGTGCCTTCCTTTGGGTCCAGGCACATTTCAAGCATCAGCTTTCAAACAGATATTCTGGGTTCCTTCATTTTTTGTCTGTAGCAAAACTGAGGTGTTCAGTGAGGTTTAAATCTGGTCTTCAGCAAACTAGCATTTTTACTGCCCTTTGTGGTCTTTTTTTCTCCTTGAACGTGCCTGCTTTGATCATTGACCTCTGCCCAAGTATTCAGATATCACGATGATGGACACTAGTGAGCCCAGGATGATTCACTAATTCCAAGGACTGATGCTCATCTCTTTTATGCCCTTCCATAAAGGTCATGCTGATTCTTCTTTCTCCACACTATCTGCACATGCACAGCCCTCTCTTTCTGGGAACGATTCTTTCATCCTCCTTGGTTTATCTTTCTGCTGGGTTTTCTCAGCAACAAAACCACTGAAGCAGCCATGCTGCAGCTGGCTGGACAGGAAATTTTGGTTCCTGTATTTTGGAAAATGAGATTCTCGTGACATTTTCCCGGTGCCATGAAACCCAGAGAGAAGTTTTTGAGTTCTTGGTACAGAACTTGTCACTGAAAAAAATGTCTCAGTGTTTTTGAGGGTAGCAGCAGGACTGCTTACATTAGGCAAGGTTCCAGCAGCCAGCAGTGTTTCTCCCACCACGTCGTCTAAACTTGCTCGGAGCGGGATGACCCGGTGCCGCTTTCAAAGCGGAATCGCTGCTCAGAGCCCCGTCTGTTTTAGTTCCCTTGTGTTGCTGCATTCTCTGGAACACCTACTGATAATGGGAAGGGTTTTCAGCTTGAAAACAAGGAGAAGAATTAAAAAGCTTTCTTGGACATACTCTTCACAGAAAGAGAGTGTTTATTTTTTTCTTACTGCTGTTAGTTTTAAAACTTGGCGGCTGTGCCGGCGGGGACCTGCCTGCCCTCGACCCAGCTCGGAGGAGTGAGGAGCTGTAGAAGCTGAATGCATTTCCATGTCAGATCGAGCTCATCCACCCTCTGCAAGTGCTGCATTGACTAAGAGCTCTGGCCAACAGGGCCAACAGGAGTTGATGGGAGAGTAATAGAAGTGCTTAGTGACTCCGTAGACATTCCAAACTCTGTGTTTCCTCTGCAAGTCTGCATTCTTCTTCATCTCTGGTTTCTAAAGAACTCTTGAAGGACAAGCAAAGACCTTTTATGTTTCTTTTCAGAACTGTTTTCTTGACACAAAGGCATTTCTTCTCTGCCCCTGGTGGAAGTAACAGCTTTTCCCTGGTCTGTTCTGGTCCGTGCAGTCTAGCCCCCAACTCTAGGTGTGCACCTTCAGGCCTGTAGCTGAGGATGAACCTCAGGTTACTGAGAAACTGCATTTTTTATTTTCCTGGGGTGAGCTGAAACATGTCTTTCAAAAGCTTGTGTTCTCCACAAGCATGTGTTGTAACGCTGTTAACATCCTCTTCTGAATCTCAGGGAGCATTGAAGATGAGCTATAGTTAAGTTTGAAATGAAAATAAGTTCATCTGTTTTCTGGGGATGGAAGAAGAGGGTTTAGTAGCAAGAAGCAAAAATTTCCCTGCTTTCATCTGCTTTCTCTACTGCGTGGGGATGAGGTGCAAAAAGCCAAGGGAAGTGCTGGTTTATTCCCAAGGCATCTTGGCACCTTTGAGCCATCCCAAAAGCTGGATGACAAAGGCAGGGAGATGCAGTTCTTAGCATCGGTCTCTGCAATCTGTGTAACACCTGAAAAATGGCTATTTTGTGTAAATGGGAAGCAGTCCAGCCGTTCCCTGAATGTGCTGTGTGTGATGCATGAAAACCCTGTGTGCATTTTATCTGCAGCTTCTCACCCTGAGCTCTCCTAAGTCTAATCCCTCAAGCACCCTTGTGTTTTGCATGCTGGAATGATTGAAGCATGTTTGGCTCTCTGCATGGCTGTGCACAGTCTTCTCCAGACAGTTTTAGCACACATTTCCTGAAGTGCATGCTTCTAGCAAGTGTGCTGTGGCCAGACTGAGCTGAAAAGTTTCTTTAAACAGGTATTTTAAAAATTCATTGGGAATTGAGGAAATTTAGTGGAAGTTCCACTGAGACAGTTCCATGAAGCAGATTCGAACAATGAACTGCAGTGTTTGTGGGAGAGTAGAGTTTTCATTTGACAGATGGACTTGACATTGTTGATGCTGATACTTAGTTGAATTAAGGACCATGATGAAGGGATATATTTTTACTTGGTGCTCCTTTTTTTTTTTTTTTTTTTTTTTTTTTTTTTTTTTGGCTTTTTATGGTCTGGAAAAAACCTTCTGACATTGTCAGAGGACAGCATGTTCCAAAACCTTTCCAGCACAAAAAGTCACAGCACTGTCACTCCCTTTTCTCTGCAAGGAGGATGTGAAATCTAATCTCTTGACCTGCAGCTGCAGCAAGGGCAAAACTACTCACCTATTAAAGAGTTTGCAACCTTTGGAATCAAATCTGTTAGATGTGAAGGTCTCTGTATGGATTGTGTTGCCTGAGCACAGTACTAAACTGCCACCAAATGTTCTTCTAGTAAAAGCTCTTTCATGTCTGTTGCAGGATAATTAAGTGTACTTCTCTGTACAGGCAGATAAGCATTGTAGAGTCTCCACAAAAGTTACTCCTGGTAATCAATCTTCTCATCTTGGGGATTTTGCCCAGTCCCTGGAACTCAGTTATCAATAATGACAACCTGCTGCCTCATAGGAGCAAGTATGGAAGGGTTCTTGGGAAGGTGTTTTTAATTTTGGTGAGAATGCAGGAATATGATCCGGTGAGATGAACAAACATGCACAAATGAAATAAAGCCACAGTGCTGTATGGAATTAGGGAACAGTCTCCATCATTCCACTCCAGGTATCCCTGTGGCAAATGTGTGCCTTAACAAGAGTGTGTTTAATCTAGCTTGTTTCAAACCTGTTCATCCATCTAGCCCCATGCCAGCTGCAAAGCCCATCCCAACACTCTACCTGTGCCCACAGCCTGGGCTGGGGATGCACCAGTTAATTAAAACTGAAAAAAAACCCACAAAACTGGGTGTGGAAATAATTTAAGAACAAAAAATGAAAAACAAAATACAGACCCAGGTCATTTAGAGGAGTAATAGTTTTGTAATTAATTTAGGGCCCCTGCTGACTTTTGCTCATGTGCTGTTTGTTGATCCCCGTATCATTTTTCCTTCTGTGTGTTAAACAGTTCAGAAAATTCAGCAAATAGCATTTTGCTGAATTGCATACTGCACACACCAAAAAAAACCCCAAGTTCTGCTTTGCTGCTCATCAATTGATCTGAAGTTTAGCAAGATTGGTTTTAGAAGGACTTCAGGAGTGTGGTTGGTAGTGTAGGCATCCTTGGTTGGAGGATTATCATGGGAGAATCACAAGCCTTTCCTGATCCAGCTGTTCTCTAGCTGCTTTGTGGATCAAGATTTCATAAAAGCAGAGCTTAGGTGGCAAGAAGAGAAACAAAGTGAGCAAAATATCTAGCTGTATTTTTTCCTACCTGCATGAGAACTTTAATTATCAGCCCTATGTGACCGTATTTGTTGTCTGTAGAGCCAAGAGCTTGTTGTGATTGAGGCATATTGCAGGGGTCTGAGAGGTAGTCACCTGTCCAGTGTCACAGCACTCTTGGGTTGTCATTCCAGTGCTCAGCAGTAACTCCATTCAGTGCCTCCCAGGAGATAGAGAGCTGGCCAATTGCTGTGCACCTGGGAAACAGGAGGGCAGAAATTAATAAAATGGAGATCCAGTCTTCAGAGAGTTGCTTTCAACCAAGGCATAAAGGTCACTTGTTGAGAAACCTTCAGCCACGGTCGTCGCAGCCTTTCTGACATGAAAGGTTTGCTGCTGAAAGACATTTATGTTGATGCTGAGGAGTGAAAGACAAGGGAGGTGAAGCTCATCTATTGTTTTAACCCACTTCATTGCAGACTAAACAAGTTGAAAGATTCCTTCTTCTCTTTAAAACCCACTGTTAGCTCAGGGTCAGAAGAGGCTGCTGGGTCCACCTACCTGCTCAAAAGGAAAAGTGTCACAGTAAAAACAGCAGGAAAGGGGGTTCTGGAAAGGAGTCCCAGGTGGAACTGGTGGTGGCTGTACACACCAGCACCTCTGGATATCCTTAGAAAGGTAACACCTGCTTGGGTCTTCCTACATTTCTCTGCAAATTGGTCTCAGTCTTAGGACACTGTGCTCTGCAGACTGCAGAAGGGAGGGCTGTGTGTCCTCAGTGCAAGTGCTGTGCTGGGATTTGACCTGTTTTTTTGGAAAATGAAAGATATTTTAAGGAGCTTTATAGTTGAGTGAAAACAAGTGCCACCTTAGCATTTTCCTGGCCTCAGGGAATTAGTGTCTTTAGAACTATGCTGTCAGCCTGGGACACAGACCTGAGCTGTGGAAAAGGTTCCTGATCACAAGATGGTGTTTACAGGATAGCAAGAAGTACTTGTAAGATACTAATCCTGCTACAGAAGCTACTTCTGTTTTATTACTTAAGTAACAGTGTCTACTTCAAAAGTTCCTTGCCAGTTTTTCCAGAGTGGTAGACTGTGTCACTTCATTATGAATCTCTACCCCTAAATTCAAATACCTTAAGAATAAAATGCCATTTATTAAATGAAAAGACTAAAGTAAGGTCATCGTGTTAAGTACAACTTAGTTCTCCTGTTCACCACAAAACTGAACTCTGGAGTCAAGGTGTCACAGTGTAAAGGAACAGACTGTTTTGGTGCAGAAGGAAGACTTAGTGTTTGAAGGATGCCCTGTCCTCAGTTTTCTGTGTGCATGGACTCATCAGCCTCTTGGAACTGAGCTCCAGAGGTACTTTGGGAAGAAGCTGCCTTCAAAGAGGGAAGTCAAAGTAATCCCCTTCAGACAACCTTAAGCAGCTAAAACAGAACCACTAGGTTAGACAAACATGAAGAAGAAAAATCCGTGAAGGTCTCTTAAAATAAAGATTACAACCTCTCTCAGGACACCCCCAAACCATGGTCAGTTCTGGAAGGTGTAGCAGGGGACAGGTTGCAGTTCCTGTGCTGCCTGTTTGTAGGCGTCTCCCAGGAGCTGCTGGTGGAAGCACAGCAGGCCAGGAAGACCTCATGCCCCAGCCTGTGGTGACTCTTGGTGTGCTCTGCTTCTCTACCACATGCCTTGCTAAACTGATGTTTGCCTTAGGAGGCAAAGGGCAGCTTGGAGGGGAGGGTTGATGGGATCCCAGTTGATTACAGGCTTTTTTTATTATCCATAATACGCGACGTGAGATTAATGGCAGTGGTTTGACTGAGGGGGTCTGCCAGGCACAGCTGAAACCTGGCATTCAAGGGGGAATGTGTCAGCAG
Organism: Chaetura pelagica; assembly: GCF_000747805.2. Taxonomy (NCBI): domain Eukaryota; kingdom Metazoa; phylum Chordata; class Aves; order Apodiformes; family Apodidae; genus Chaetura; species Chaetura pelagica. Next base: position 459,356 of record NW_009952282.1, read on the forward strand.
GTCTGAGCTACACTGGTGTTACAAACCACACTCTTGGCATTATGCTAAAAAGAACTCGTCATCAAGTGGCACACACAGAACAGAATCTAGAAATAAATTAGTTGTGGTTTTTTTTATTGATAGTTTTACTGCACAGGGACAGACTCTTCACATCTCGGTAGCTGCAACCAAATCCTTCCTTCCCTCCCTTTTAGTGCTGGTGGGATTTTCTTCCAGCTGTCTTAGGCTTTAGGATTTAGTGACAACCTACAGATTGAGAAGTATTTCTACCCTCTCCTTTTAATGGCTTTGTTAAAATGTTCTTGGCACCTTTTGTAAAGCAGGTCCAAACCAAAACTGAGGAAGGTGGCCACGTGTATGAATAATTTTACTCAATGAGTTGTTGAATATGCAAAAATTTCTTCCAGGAATTTTTCTTTAAGAAAAGTGGGTGCAGTGCAAAAGCCTGAGCAATTTCAAGTTGTTTTCTTTGAGGAGATGGTGATTTTCCCTTTGTGGTTTTGGTTCTTCCAAATGTTCATGCTGAGATTGACACACTTATTTTTTTAAGAGTCGTTAGGCTCATCATGTGGTGATCTTCAAAGGATAGGTTGGGGTGAACTGAGCATGAGGATTCAACCTTTCCTGGGCCACAGGTTGCAGTATCAGCAGCATGTGCCTTGGCCAGTGCTGCAAGCCTTGAGTTCTTGCTTGGTGGTAGAGCCCATGGGAGTCCGTGTTAATGGAGCGTGACATGCGATGAGGTGTGGAGCTAGACTTCCCACCTGGCCCTGAGAAGGGGCCTCCAAAGGTTCTTGAGACTGAAAGGCCAGGTGCAGAGGACTGTGGGATGGGATTTAATCTTCCATGGATGTAGGTGCTGTGGATATAAGTGGATGTTCTTATCTGTGCTGGGGTTTCCTTGCCCTTAAGCACCGAACTCTTATCCAGTCATAGCAGCTTTCCCTGTGTGAAAAAATGTGGCTCTGGAGTCCAGTTTGGATGCTCCATGGGATTGATGTCAAGCACTTCCAAAGACAACCCTGTAGCAGTGCTGTAGACATCTTTTGATTTCCAACTCCTGAGCAGTTAGTCATTTCAAACCTGTATTGTTTTGCCAAGTTTTAATCAAGTAGATGCCTTAAATTAACTGTCAAATTCACTGAGCAGATACTTGTTATCTTCCCATCTGAAGCCTGTGCTGCAGATACACATGCTGTGCATGACATGAGTGGAGAGTTTGCTGCATGTTTGTTTCATACTCTGTGCTTTCATCTGCTGCTTTCAATCCCTCCACCTTTCTCTTTACAGAAACGGGTTCCTTTTGATAGATGCTATGCATTATACGTAGCCTGCAACTCCAGTGAAAGGAGTAGGTGAAAAGAAAACTTCAACAGGCCTCATCATTGACATTTCCCACCACTTCCCCCTCTCCAAAAAAAAAAAAGGGGGAAGAAGAAATTAATAAAGGTTTCTTTTGTGAGCGTGAAATGGAGAAAACTGGCCATTGGTCTGTGAGGTAATAGGCTTTGGAATGATATGAAAATCTATCAGATGATTAAATTAAATGACATTAAATCCTAATTCACGAAAGGAGAACACTGCACAGTTTAATTCTATTTAATTTTTGAGGGGGACGAAAAAAAGAAAAGGCAAAAAAAAAAAAAAAAGTTGGAGTTTCTCTTAAGCTGATTTCTCTTGTGCTCTTTCTTAAAAGTGCCTTTCTAGTTGCCACACAGCGACGTGATCATTATCTGTCACCTCGTCGCCTCGCTGCCTCCACACGCAGTAAAATGCAGGGGAAAAAAAGAGGGAGAGAGAGAGAGGAAAAAAAAAAAAAGAAAGCAGAGGAGCTTGTGAAGTATGACTTCCTATCCCAAGACTCATTGCCTGCGATTCGTACCGCTTGACAGTAATGATCTTATTACAGTACTCTGGACCTTGAAGAGATTTCAGGAGGAGAGCGAGAGGACGCGCCTCCGTGTAATCAAGTGGCGCTGAATATTCCACGCGGTTTTGATCACACACTGATTGGGCACAGTTTTAGCCCATCTTCTAGTCAATTATGCATGGCCCCTCGTGCTCCTGTGCTAGTCCCAGAAACATTGATAGCTGTTGTCTGGCGGGGGGCTGGCAGCCAGCCCGGGGTTTTGAAGTGCAGTCATTCCAGGAGAAGTGCTTTTTAGTTGGAATTGATTACCTTTCTTTAGGTTTTTGCTTAATGGCAAAACTGTATTGGAGAGGGCTTCAGGTGAAAAATGGACATATTAGCCATTTAGAGTAGCTGAACTCCTAGTCAATTTTTAGCTTTCCTGTGTTTCCATCTAATTTGTATTTAATGATGTAACGTTTGATAATATTTGAGATATTTCACTTCCAGTTGCTGCTGAGCCCACACGTTGAGCACGTGTTAAATTACAGCGTGTCTGTTTCTAGGTGTTTAGAATTAATCCAGTTTAACCTTCGGGCTGTGAGAACGTGTCTTTTTTGGCACCTGTTTCAGGGAGCCTTAAGTTTAGCTGCAAGTGGCCACAAAGATGATGTTCCCAAGTGCTGTTTTCATCCCATAATGAGGATAAATCTGCTTGCTTCAAAAGAAGCAAAGGGTCAGTAGCTGGGTCCTTAGTTTAGATTCCCTTGGCTCAGAGGCTGATGAGGCTTCTGTTAATTTCTTGCCTATAAAAACGTCACATCTTTCTTAGTTCAGATTCCTCCTAAAATGAGAAGAAAATCCTGAAAGGCTTGAATATCAAACCTGAACCACTGCATAAGGAAAACAGTCTCAAGCAATGCTGCTTGTTCCAATATTTCCAGTCTTGTTTCTCACATTTCAGCATCCTACAATATGCAATTTTTGGATGCGTGTGGAGCTTGGAGAGGTGGGAGGAGGACTTGGAGGAGGCTGAAGTACGATGTATTAGCCATGTGTCAAGTGAAGAGCATGTGTTTCCCCTGCTTGGAAGATGCTGTGAATGGCAGTGAAAGGATGCAGTCAAAATACTCCAGTAGCACCCCTCATTTTTATTGCTGCTTGTCAGTCTGATTCTGCTCTGCCTGCCTGCTGCTGGCTGAAATAATAAAGCAGTTCTGCAAAAAGCCAGGGCAGGCAACCAGCCTTTTCTGAAGCCATTTCTGCCACTAAATGTCTCCCTCACAGGGCTGCTTCCTGCAAGGTCCAACAGAATTTACAGAGTTGCTTAAATGGCCAAAATCTGAAGGCAAAGCTCAGTCACTCCTTAAACTCACAAGTAAAACCTTCCTGGTGGACCTTACCCCTCTTCTACTGCATCCCTTCAGTTGGATTGTGGGAGGCTTTTTCCTAAAACTAACCCTGTGCTGGCCAGTCCTACCTCTTAAAAAGCAGCTTGTATTATTTTTATTTCTTCTGTAAGATCCATTTCTCCTGTAAGATCTATTCTTGCTTACTGTTCAAGGGCCAAACGAGAATTTAGAGCAAAAAAAGCCAGTCAGTCTTGGTGGGTTTTTGCTCTTTGAAACAAAGCTGTTGGGTTTTCTCCCAATGTTTTCAGGTTCAGCTATTGCCTGGAATTTCATATCCTGGTTGGAGCTGATGGATGTCCCAGCAGCCAGGATTGCAGTGAGCTCCTCAGCCTTCTCCTGCCTGCTCTGAGGGACAAGTCTTTCAGGCTGGGAGGGGCTTTGGTGCTTCTTGCATGGGGGGATTTTCTACCAAGCTTTGAGTGCCCAAGTAGTAATAAACTGGAAGGCCCACAGTCAGCTCTTAATTGTCTGTATTTGTTTCCATTAAGGAGGTAAACACCTTAGAAAGGTAAACTTTTAAGGGGAAGAAATTCCACATCTTTGGCTGTGTTGACTTTCTTTGAGTGGTGGACACAGGTGGTGGAGCCTGCTGCCAGCTCTGCTCTGCTTCACCTGAAGGTTGTTTATCTGAGGGCTGGGAGGAGACAGTGAAGGGATAGATTCCTCAGCAGCAGAAGATACCTTGCTAGCATCTCATGATGGCTTAACAGCAGGATGTATGCAGTGACATCAGCAGCTCCTGTGAGGCTCAGGCATAGCCTGGCAGATTTCCCATTAGAATGGGATGCTGAGATGTGGGAAATACCCAAATGTGTTTTAAAAATAACCACATTTGATAGAATGATTCTCACCTGGTATGCTCCGGTGTCCAGGGTACCTCGGAGAAGAGATTGTTTGGCACTTGGCAGCATCATCTTCATGGGGGTTTTCAAGCTGACATGGCATTGACTTGACTTTGACTCCTTTGC
>NW_009952282.1:463811-482620 GCF_000747805.2 Chaetura pelagica
TCCCTGTGCTTGGAATCCATCCGTGTGATTTGGGGAGGAAGCTGCAGTTGGTGGTGATGGATAGCAAAGCCAGGCTGGAGTATTTCTGACTCTGCTTCATTTGACAAGGAATTGGCAGCTCCCTCAAAGACTATTCCAGCTCTCTTTTAATTCTCCTTTCCCAGGCTCCTCCTTTTGGGGCTTCAGAGCCTGTGCAATTGTCATTTAAGCCAGTACTTCAAGGGGAATTAGGAAAAAAAGAAAAAAATAATTTAAAAAAAGGACATTTGGGGTTTTAAATCATCATTTGAAAATTTTTAGTGCTGGTGACTGGTTTGTGATGACCATAAATGGTTTTGTGATGATCCTAAGTGCTTTTCAGCCCAGGTAATACTTGGTAGTAGTAAACAAAACACCAAAGTGATCCAGCCCATTTCTGGAGAACTCAAATGCCTTGGCAGCATGTTTCTGCAGAAAAGTACAGTTCATGATTTATTTAACCTTAAAATTGGAAGCAGCCCTATTGCATTTGGCTTAAGATCATCATTGTCACACACAGAATTGCTTCTGGATTGGGTGGCTGCCAGTCAGTGGGCTGTGAATGGTCAGTTATAAACCACATTTTTCAAAAAATACCAAACAATTCCAATTTTATGGCAAGACATGCTGTTTGTCACAGGAATGTCACAGCAGTCTGAGCTCAGAAAGGTGGATGTAGTGAAGGAAATCATACAATACTTATCCTAATACATATGTTCCTACTCCTCATTGTCTTTTAAAAACATTTCTGCCATCTCTGGAGATGTCTCACACCCCATAGTGTTAATTGAGTGATAACTTAATTTTCCTTGATACTGTTTGGATCTTGCTTGCTTGAGGGATACACTGTAGTGACAGGACAAGGGGCAACGGTTTTCAACTGAAAGAGGGTGGATTTGGATTGGATGCAAGAAATGTGAGGGTGCTGAGACCCTGGCCCAGGTTGCCCAGGGAAGCTGTGGCTGCCCCATCTCTGGAAGTGTCCCAGACCAGTTTGGTTGGGGCTTGGAGCAACCTGGTCTAGCGGGAGGTGTCCCTGCCCATGCAGGGGGTGGGACTAGATGAGCTTTTAAGGTCCCTTCAAGCCCACCCCAGTCTGGGGGTCTTCATGCTGCAGGAAAATGGATGAAACTTTGTTCTTTTGGCCCTTTCAATTATTGCTGTTTCTAGTACCATTTTCCCTTCAGCTCCATCCTTCCAAGTTTTTTGGCAGGAAGGGGTCACTGGAGAGTTCCCTGTGCAATGTAGCTCAGCCCAAAAATGTTTACCTTCTCCCTCGTCTCTTGTTTATCTGTGCTCTTGGGGCTTCACAACAAGCTTTGCAGTTAATTAGCTACTGACTAATTAAATAAGCACCTGTAGAGCCATATATAAAGCAGTAGAGGTAATTATGGAGATGTAAGACAGTATTTTGAGAGGAATCTACTTATTAGAAACAATGCTGTGAGAATTGAAGTGTGTTTAAATACACGATATTTTTGTAGTTGGGGCCTCAAATGAGAGATTCCAGTGAAATGCTGTAAATAACAAACATGTACATTTTCTTCCTAAAATCAGGTGCCCAGCAGTGGGAAATAGCCACAATCAGGATTTCTTAAATGTCACCAAGGATTACTGGAGAATTGTTTTCAGAAAATCCCCACTTGCTAGAGACCATGTACCTGAGTTTCACAGAATACTTAAGAGGCCTCAGTGTTAATTACATTAGAACTAAACTGATTTTACCAAAGCATAGATTAATATCTGCTTATTGTATTTAAAATGAAGCTAAAAAGTAAATTAATGTTTGCCAGATGATTTAAAGAACCTGGTGTGAGGATCCATCGTGATTACAAGGAGAACATGAAAATCAATTAATTTTTAGTGGTTTGTCAACTATATTCTTTTTCTCCCAGACTCTGTATGCAGTGAGATACCAGTTTGCCCAAGCAAAACTCCTATTAATAATTAGGTCACCATTGCTTATTGATAACCTTTTGGTCCCTGATGTGAAGTGAGAAGGTAAACTTTGGTGTCAGGTGGATACATAGCAAAGATTTCCAGTGCAGTACTCTGGTTTATTTCAAACTGAAGAGTATGAGATGAGTTCAGAGCTATTCTGAGATGAAAAAATAGCTATGGGGGGGGGATTTGGAGTAGGGATTTGGTTTTTTCTTAACCATAGTGATAGTTATCTGCTGCATTTAGTACTAAAAATATCAATATAGTTTTTTATTTTATGGCTATTAATACAAAGCTATTCCCAGGTGAGCAGCTGATGACACTTTGAAAATACTAGTAAATGGTGATTAACAATGAACTCCTTGATAATAAATAATCTATTAATAATGAACTCTGGTGCTTTTCTGCCTGGAAAATATCCCAACAGCTTTTTTCACCAGCTGGTTGGCATCCCAGCTGGTGGACTGTTGCTTTCAGCTGATAATGCAGAGGTGGGTGGACTCAGGTAGGAGCATTAATTTCATCCAGATTATTTCCTTAATGAAGAACGATGGCAACCACTGTGGAGGAGAGTTTGTCATGGCACCTTTGCTTCTGAGTCAGGTTTGCACATGGTGACTGTGGAGTTCCACCAGCAGAAGAGTTTGTCACACCATGTATCTTCTACATGCTGTCTTCAATGAACATGGTGGTTGTGCAAGGAAACATGTATAATTGAGGTATTTCACCATCTGCAATTCCTAATACTAATGAAGAGGGAAAAGTTTCCTCTCTTTTTTTTTTGTCAGAAATATTTCTTTCAGGCTTTTTATTTCCACCACAGCCTTTGACTGGACGAGATGTTCTTGTTACATATCATCAGGTCCCATAATTTGCCGTAATGCTACTCAATGGCTCGTCTAAAAAATGTAAAGGGCTTCTGCCAAGGTTGTTAGGCCCCAAGTTTAACCTGCAAGACTTCTGAAAAAAAAAAAAAGAAGAAAAGGTTGAGATAAACTGTCCCCCAGAGCCTGAGCAGAGCTGGAATAAAATGCACAATGACTTTCTGAGCGACGCAGGAGCCAGAGCGTTGGTCTCTTTGAGCCTCTACTTGTGAAAATGGTTCTGTGCTTTGGTCCTGCTTGTAGGAGGACGTTGAATATACAAGGAACTTAACTCTGTGGCACGTTAAGGGGAGAGGATTCGTGTTCATTCCAGTTATCCTTCCGGAGCGAAGTAGGTCACAGAGACCCTGCGAGGTACAGAAGGGTTTTGTCATTTCAAGGGCAATGCCACGTTCAGCATGGAGGGATTGTCACCTCCTGGCTCTTTGTCCCTACCAGCTACTCATTTTTCAGAGCCTTGTCAGTCCATCCTAACACATCAGCCAGCACAGGGTGTTGCAGCCTGAGATTTTGATTGACAAATCCAAATTTTTATTTTTTATTTTATCATTATTATTATTATCGTTGTTGTTATTCTGCTTCTCTTTTTTTTTTTTTTTCCTCTTAAAAAGCTTTGGAGAAAGAGCAGGTAAACATTTTTATCTGCAAGTAAAGGCCCTGCCAAACACTGAGCAGCCTCCATGGTGCTTATACAAGTCAGGAGTCCAGCCACTTGTGCAAAGGAGGAATGGACTGGGTTGAAACTGTGGAAAGGCTGAGAGATTTACTAGGAAAATTTCCCTTTAAATCTCTGTATATATCTCAGCTGTATGTCTCTGGGGCCAGGTTTCATCATTTCCCCTCTACTTCTTGGGTGGAGCTGCATCCCAGCCAGGCCTGCACGAGGTCAGTCAGTGGGGTGAAGTTGTCCTTTTGGCCAGTTATGCCAACCTGTGAGCTCCAGTCAGTACTCAGGAGTTTTCAGGACGTGCAGTGTGTTCCCATCTCAAGCAGAAGAAGCTGACTGTATTGCTTACAGTGTTTTTAAGGATTTTATGCCCTCTGGGTGACATGGCTTACCTGGGGAAAAGGTGTTTTATGGCTCTGGAGGGAATCCAGCAGATCAGTCTCTGGTTGATGGCTCTGATTTTCTCCCGAGCAGGCTTTGTGTTACCTACAGTAGCACCTTGGTTTTGTTTGGCCTTTCATCCTTTGTTTCTTCACCAAACCCACTGGATCTTGCCTGGCAGGACGTGTCCAGTTAAAGAAGGAACCTGCCAGTCCATCAGCCTTTGCTAGGCCTGACTGTGTCCTGTTTTGGCAGCCATCTCCTGCTGTTACATGTCATTTTTTGCCCCGTGCCATCGGTTGCTGTGACTGCCTGCAGGTTGACTCCACGTGGAAGGGTGAGAGTCTCTGCTTTCTTTCAGGGACTGATGGATGGGTTAGAAGGCTGCAGAGGGGCCATGCTGGTTCCGTATGATGCCTGGGGAAATAATTACGTGTCATTAGTCCCACTCCACCTGGGCAATATGGTGTGTGCTCCAAGGTGAGATTCTGGAGGACAAGACAAATCTTCCATCATTGAAGAGAATAAGAATTCTCTTTACCTTAAGTTTGTACTTCTTCTGAACACCTAAACACCATCTAGAGTGTTAGTGTGTTTATTTATTAGTTAATTGCTATTTGTATCTGCACAACATGCTTAGCTGTGGTCTCCCAACTACAAAGTTGACTTAAGAGCTTTCTAATCAAATGTCAAAACCTTTTGAAGGGGTCTTTTAGCAGTCAGAAAACTGGAAAAATTGTTATTATACTTGTAGCTGAAAAGAGGGGATGGAATCCTGAAAAATCTGTGTTATTTAACCTCATATTGATCTTGTGCCAAACAATGGGAAGGCTGATCTGTGATATGATCAGAAAATAACTTCCATTGGCAGAGGAAGTAACAGAGTGGTCTAAATCTCTTGCAGGAGATAGTCAAGTGATAAAAAGCTGAGCAATTTTAATGCTACTTTATCTCAGATGCTTTTTCTTCCCTTCCTGGGATGTTGGTCTTCTCCATCCTCATTACTCCTGTTAGTGGGAGTGCAGCCTGTAAGATGTTGCCTCTCCAGGGATGTTTTAGGCCTTATGATGAAAATATGCTAAAATTTCCTTCTTGATGGTTTGAATGCAGGTGAGCAAGATACAGCAGCACCAGCCTAAAAATAGTTGCAACTTTGCAAAGTGCTGCACTGCATTAAGGCCTGTTTCTGCAAACAGGAAATCCAAATGAAAACTTATCTGTCAGCTGGAATCTAAAGGGGCACTTCAGATGGTGGGTAACCCTTAGATATGGTGGACTTGACCCGTTGGCAGTCATGTGAAAGCTGGGGGGGTTGAGGTTTGGAATATGCTAGTTATTTTATACTTAACTTTTTCAATGAGGTAAAGAAGTTATCTTACTACTGCTAAGGTAAGCGAACGTGCTTAGAGGTCTGATGGGACTCTGTGGGGCTTTATTTAGAAATTCTCAAGGTGTGGGTTACAGTGAGGTACCTTCCAGTCCAAATGTGTCACGTGAATATAAAAATCATGGTCCCTCACTTTGCTCAACGGGCAAAGTTGGACTTTTTGGATGCAATCCCTTGTATTCTCCCTGTGCGTGGTTTTTTTTTTCATTTTCTTTCGTTAAGCTAGTTTTCCTAGAAGCAGACACAGTTTTTCAAATAGGAAAAATCACAACTTGTGGGTACAGAGCTGAAAAATGAGGCAGGAGCAGGTGACCTGCGGGACGCCCAGCGCTCCGAGGGGTTTGCTGCTCTTGAAAGACGGGCTTGGTAAAATAGGTTTGACTTCTGCAGGAAGTAGGATGAGACCCATGCAACCAATGAGATAAAGCTGCTCTTGATGGACTGCTTGTAAATGGAAAACTTCATTCATTTCTCAAGCAGGAAGGGGGGGAGATCCTGTCTCACGCTGCCTCAGCAGCGCATCCCTCTCCCGTCTGAGGGGACAATGGGATTTGTGGCGTGGGGCGCGCGGCAGCACAGCGGGCTTGACAGCTCCATGTGATGCTGCAGGTTGGATTTTGCCATTCCGAAAAATCTATAGACTCTGCTGAGCTTTCTGAAGTCATTAATGCCTTCGTTGTATTGATGATTTCATTTCCGTGGCGGGGCAGCGCGGCCGACCTGCCTGGCTGGGAGCTGCCGCTCCCGTTTTTATCATCCTCCTCCTCTTTCCCACTGTGTTCTCCCTCCCCCAGCTGGAATTTAAAAAAAAATTTAAAAAGCCCATCGTGTAAATTGATTTGGGGCTCAGCCTTGATAAAACACCAGCATTCAGCCCCTCACGACAGCGTGCCTGTATTGTTAGCTGCTCTTGATTATTTGGCTGCTCCGGCAGAAGCTGCCACATCAGAGTCGGAGGTGTGCAGAGATTAACTGGTGTCTGTCCAGCCATTTGTCATACAAATAACAGTGCCAGTGGAGTGAAATACTATAAATCATTTTTTTCCAGGATTGAAACCTTTTATCAATTGTGTCACTTCCATTATTCAATAAGCGATTAGTAACAGCCATTGTCATTTAGCCATTTAGTAGTTAACAACTGGGAGCTCTGGCTGGGAAAGGAGCCTTTGACACTCGTGTCTGATGTAAATGCAGGGTTTAATATTTCTCTTCCCAGGCAGAATCCAGTCGTCGCTCAGTGCTTCACTGAGAGGTGAAAGGCAGCACAACTTAGACACCAGGGTCTTCATTTGTTGAGCCTCCTGGTGCTGCCTTGTCACACAGCCCTGTAGTGTTTGTGAGTGCCCTGACAAAATGGCAGGATTTAAAAAGATGCAAATTTAGAACTGCGTTTTCCTTTTCCCAGCTTCTTCATTCTGAAGCTGCTCACGGTGTCTCCCCGGGGCTTGTGCTGCAACCACAGCTTCTGAAGCAAATCATATCACAGGAGTTACAACCTTCATGTGAAAGCAGCCAGGGAGGCTAACCCTGATCTTGTTGGATTTGTTCAGATGTGTCTGGGCAGATGTTGGGTAATAGCACATCAAGAATGTCCTCAATTTATGAATTTTACATTTTCCTCTGGTTAGGTTCAAATGAAAACCTCCAGTAAGTCTAAGGAGCCCCGTCCAGTACAGACATAGGTAACAGTAGCTTCTTGCCCTTAGAAATCCAGATGCAGCCTGTGGAGAAGAGACCAAATGTTGAATCTGCCATTGGAAAGAATTTTTATATTCCCACCTCAAATTTAACACGGAAGAGTCTTGATACTTTCTCTGTAGGAAGACACCTGGGTTAAGACCTACCTGCCTAAAGAGTCTTATGCCTTCAGGTCCATCGTAGGTCATGGCAGTAACTGCTGTTTGAGCAGTTCAGCTGGTTCATCCATGAGCTCCTTCTGAAAGGCCCAAGGTTCTCTGTCCCATTGCCCTCTTTGAGGCAGGAGCTTTGTGCTCATGATTTACATTTGCAGGCACTGGGGAGGCCTGAAATGCAAATGAATAGATTTCTTGCAAGGACACCCAAGCACAGATGTTTTGGGGCTACTAGATAGGATCTCCTACTTCATTCACAGCCCCAGCAAAGCCTCCATGCCTCAGGTTCTCCTCCTTGCAGTGTAGGACCCATGTTTTCAATGTAGGGCCTGTGTTTCCTCGTGGCACCAGGAAAAGAAATTGAAAGTCAGAAGATGACTGTGTCAGAGCAGGCCTATGTAGAAGCTCAGGGAAGAGGAGATCTTCCCTACCCACAGGAAGTGGCCTTCCTGTTCTAGCACAAGCCTTCAGGTTTATCTAGAAATAATCATTAGAGGTGGCTGAGTACTTTGTAGGAAAAGACCTTGACAGGATAGATCTCTCCAACTGGAATCTCTCCAGTGAGGAATCTCTATCCTAACATGGAAAGCTGCATCACAGGCAGAATTAAGACACCAAACTGTTGAACACCAGATACTGGCAGATTGTCTGATGCTTATTTTTACAGGTGATGAGACATTAACAGAGAACTCCGGCACAGAGAGCTGTGATGGGAGGTAGTGCTCTGCCTGCTCACACATGGACATGATTCCCAAAACAAACAGGAAGGTTGGAGTGTGTGTGTGCTCCTGGCCCTGCAGGGCACGTGGCTCCTGAGCCTGCATTGAGGGGTGGAAACCCCCCCTGTAAGCCCATTGCTCTGATGCCTTACAAAGAGTCTTTTCCAAAATGGTGTTTTGGAACCATTTGGAGCACCTTTAGCACAAGTTGTTCTTTGCATGGCTTGCACTGGCTTCTGTTGTTGAGGGGGTTTGGATCCTCCAGTGAAGCTCCCTTGCCTGTGCTTTACAGTTCTGCTATCTAATGATCCTTGGGAGCAGATCCCATGGCTTTTTCAGAAGCAGAAAGTGCCTGTGCTGCTGTGCTTTCGAGTCAAGTTCTTGTTTGCACAGTGTGAGCTTCTCTTTGGCAGTAGTGGATGGGGTGGATTAAAGGCGAGAAAGATGAGAGATGGTAGGAATGGAGATTGTGGTTTCTGATCAATTTTATAATTGTTTTAAATTTCAAAGTAGAAGATGGAACTAACAAAGTTAGTCTAACACCTCATCTAGCAAGAAATTCTTTCTTGGGAGGGTGGGGAGACCCTGGCCCAGGTTGCCCAGGGAAGCTGTGGCTGCCCCATCCCTGGCAGTGTTGAAGGGCAGGTTGGATGGGGCTTGGAGCAGCCTGGGCTGGTGGGAGGTGTCCCTGCCCATGGCAGGGAGGTGGAACTAGATGGCCTTTAAGGTCTCTCCCAACCTAAACCATTCGGTGATCTGAAAAGACTTCTATAGACAAGATATATGCCTTCTTTGCTTACAGGGAGGGTAGTCTCTTAAGATAATTTTCTAAAATGCCCAACAAAACAAATCAAAGATGAGCAATATTCCCAAGCCTTTGGAAAAATCTTCATCATCTATATCCACAACAAATCTCAAAGGAATAAGAACTGTAATAATCACAGAAGTGTTCCTACTGCCTGCTTTGGTTTGTTTCTGGGAAGGTAACTGGACAGAAGTTGCTGTGAAGCACGTTGATCGTGCAGGGAGCACCTTCCCATCCTGCTTCATACAGCAATATTTTTGCTCTTCAAACAATTTGGGGTTTTTCTCCCATGTGAGAAAATAAGGGTGCTCTTTCTGGTTTTAATTCAGCCCAATGATAGCACTTTATTGTGGCCTATTTTGTCTTCAGTCAGTATTTCCTCTCTGACACCTCATATACATTGGAAAAGGAATTGCCTGAAAAAGCAAAGGGGAATTTTCAGCCCCCTGCACTTAAATGCAGGATTTAAATGCTCCTCGGTGGTGGCCTAACAAGCAGGATTGTCCCCTCCCTGCCCATAGATAAAACTGACGGTCAAAGCAAGAATAAATCCATCCTGCCATACAAGTAGTAGTTCTCCATAGGGTAAGCAAGGCAGCACTGTCTCTTCTCACTGAATCACTGCTGTGTCTAAACAGCTGAAAGCAGGTGGTGAATGTCACCCACCCCCATCTGTCCCACTCTTGCTCCTCTAATCTACCTCTCCTTTGGGTCCCAGGTGCTTCCCCCACACTCTCGTTCTCTCTTTAGCCTGCTCTCCTTCCAGATACACCGAGTTGGATTCAGTGATGGTGCATTTTACATCACACAGTGGTGGCCTTGCCAATAAGGAGCTCAAGGGCCAAGGGGTTTTGATGACACATCGAATCATTAACGTTGGAGAAGACCTCTGAGATGATCAAGTTCATCCACACACCTCCGTGCCAACTAAACTGTGTCCTCAAGTGTCACATCCACATGAAACCCTCCAGGGATGGTGACTCTGTCAGTGCCTTGGGCAGCCTGTGCCAATGCTTGACCACTCTTTCAGCAAATAAATTTCTCCTCATTTTTTTCCACGTCAAACAGGGTTTGTTGTCACAAATGTTACTCCAGGTGTTCAGAAGTCTTGGTTTGGTGTCCCATTCCATCCTGGAGCCAGACTGGGATACAAGGTGTGGAGTTGAGAAGGGTGGGTCCCTCACCATGGCTGGGTTTGAGTGACATCATTGGAGCTCCAATGATACTCATCACAAACATCACACTGATATTGAAATCAAGGTGGTGACTACCTACTGGGATAGGAATTCAAATCTCTTTGTAATTCCAGAGGGTCCAATACCTTGGATCAAATGTAATTGTCTAGAAGAAAAGGAATTGAGCACTGCAGAAGAAGTCTTAACAGCTGTAATTTATATTTAGCATGTGGTGCTAGGATACAACGACACGAGCAGCTTTTCCATAGATGCTTTGTTACTAATCACAAACCAAACCCAGTGGGCACTGAGCACTTCCTTAACTTCTGGATGGTGATTCCTACAGTGTGATGCCAGGTGCTGTTTCCACATTTTAAATTGTAAAGACATGATAGAAACAATTTAAACTCCACCTCTTTGGAGTAGGTTAGATGGAGGGTATATATAAAAATACTATGAAGATGAAAACATCCTTTTCAATCAGCACAGTTTGGGTTGGTTTTCCCCCTTTGAGGGGGGGCTGTTGTGGTTTACAGAAGCCCTGATGGGGTTTTGGAAGGGAAAAAAAAATCAATGATGATTTTGACAAAATGCATTTTGTCACTGAAATATTTTGTTTTCCTCTGCAGGTTATTTATTATTACTATTATTATTATTATTGCGTTGGGTTGTTGTTTTCTTAGTACAAAAGTGTATCAAAAAAGTAGTAGGCAGGGTGACAAAGTGATTCTCTTCATTCCATAATCACTCAGCCCAATTGGAGAAACTAACCTTAGGAACTGGTCGATCAAATGCTACAAGCAAAGGACTTGTTTTCCAGTATTGAAGCTGGTGGTCTAGTGATCACAGCCAAGCAATTACAGCCCTGCTAGATAGCATGAGTAGTAGTCATTAAATAATTATACCTTTGATTAGCTGCTTTAACTGTTCGTTGCCTTTGAAATATGATAGTATAATTTAAAGCTTTTATTAAAAGACAATTTTTCTAGGTGGTTGAAAAGGATTTTTGTCTGTGTATAAAAGACCCATAATTTTCTGCTTCGGATAATGAAAACCTGAGAAAAATGTTGCCAATTAACATTTACTTGTGTCAATTTGAATCTTGGATGTTTATACTGTATTGGAAATGCACTGAAATAGTTTAGTGGGTCCTTTACCTGCTGCAAAAGTTTCAGTGGAGAAATATTGCAGGGGAAAAAAACCAAAACAATTAGAAACATTTTTTAGAAATGTTTTATTAAAATAACTTTTTCCCTGTCACGAGCAGGAGTATGAATGTGTTTTCGTTTTTTTTCTCCTAAATTTCAAATGTTCAAAGCTGAATCTAAGCCAAATGTAATTAACTATTAATAGGATTTGAAGTATTGCTTTTAGAGTGTTTTGTGGGTTTCAAATAGAGCCCTGGCAAGGATTTCAGTTTCAGAGGAGAAGGGGGTTTTTCTATCAGGATTAATGTTTTACTTGTGTTTGGGCTGGGCTGAGTTGTAACTCAGCACTTGTATTCATTCCTTTTGATGCCCAGCAGCTTGTTTTTGGAGTGTTCTGGTGTCCAAAAATTATGTACTGAGGGTTAATACTATTAATGGTTATGGAATAACAGGCAGCAGTTAAACTCCCTGTATTTTGGCTCCATTTATTTGGCCTGCTGTGATTTGTGTCCTGATAACACCAACATACTGCACAGAAATGGCTAGGAAGTTTAGAGTCACATTCAGGTGTTTAAAGAGGTTTTCTTTTGGAAATCTGATGTAATGGATATGCTGTATGCATTTGCGCAGAATTAGAAGTCAGGTACTTACTTATGAGAGTAACTTTGTAGGTTATTTTTATTTTAATGTTGGCCAGATCTAGAAACACAGCGGATGCGGATTTTTTTACTTTCTAGATGTCATCTATTAGATAAGCATGCTCTTTTTTTTTCTTTTTAGCCCTTTTTCAGGTATTCTTATCATTGATGCCTTCATGTAGGGGTAAACCAGACAATTTCAAGCCCCTTCACAGTCACAGAAACAAGTTTACATGGCGTAAGACTCTTCTGGGTTGCACCTTAATGAAGTTATTTCATTCCTGGTCTTGTTGAGCAAATGACTGTTTGTAACCAGCAAGAAGGGAAAATCTGTAATCCACAGTTTCCCATCCCCAGATGGACGTGAGGAGCTGAGAAAGAGCAGGGAGAGGGCTGATGTGCAGGATCCTTTGGCAGCTACGTGGTCCTGGAGTTGATCCTTAAATACCCCTCACGTTTGCCTCTCATTCAGCTCTTGGCTCCCCCTGTTTTTCTAGGCAGATGCTACCCAGGTGTTACATGGCAAAGTTTCCCTGGCCTGTGCTACAGGAGCCTTTTCCTCATACATCTTCTGAGTCTTTAATTGTTGCACAATAAGAATAAATAAACAGCCATCTGAGGTGAATGGCCAGTGTTATTTATGTTGTGCAGGCGAGGAGGAGGTGTTGTGTGAAAGGAGTGTGGGCTCCATCCCAGCCCCCTTCCTCCAGCCTGGGTGCAAAGATCCTATTATTTCTGATAATTGCTGCTGAGGGCTGTGGCGTGCCTCATTTAATCAGCAGTGTTCAGCACACTCCAGGGATGTAATTCATGCACACTTTCCCATCCAACATGGCTGACAAGGCTTGGACACACCACCGAACGGCTGCATCATTTTTTAATCAGCTATCTGAGGACTATTTATCTCATCAACAAAGAACTCTGTCTTGTGGAGACCAGAGGTGACATGAGCACGTCTGTAGTTGCTCATTTAAGCAGTGGAGGAAGATTTTTAGGGTGAGACTGTAAATATTAAGACTCTCCTGAGAGTAAAAGCATATTTGTGCTTAGCAAGGTGTAAAAGAGCTGAATTTGAGCGAGTTGAAGGGCGTTAATCTGATGTGTTGTTGCACAGATGATCTTAAGCATCTTCAGAGAACTTGCCAGGTATCAAACAGATGTATCCTCAGGTCACTGATGGCTAAGTGTGTGAAAAAAAAAGCATCTATTCCTTTTAGAAATGATAGCATGTGATCGTAGTGGGGGTAAACATATTTACTACAAAACCTAGCCAATCAAAACCAGACAGGAAAAGCAGGTTGATTAGCACAGAAGGGGTTGCATTCCTATTAAAGAAAGCAAACACAGAAATTATTTCTGCCAGGGGTTGCTCACAGATGTGGAGTTACTGCCTGAACAAATACAAAGATATGTGGTAATGGGGAGTGATTAAGTGTCATTGATTCCCAGTCACTCTGTATCTTAACAAAAGGCTAGTTTTCTTCTTCATGTACCAACAGACCTGTTCTCACTTGAAAATGCACACCCCTGAAACACAGAAGCCAGCTTGTTTTATGTCCAGCACATATGTTAGATGAGCACAGTTCAGCTCCAAGGCAGCAGCAAAGGGAAGCTTGTCAGTGTCTGCAGGTGCCCCCCTGGAGCTGCAGCTGAAGCCACAAGCTGTTGCCACCGTTTTGTTGTAGTGGTGTCGGTGGTTTGGGCCCAACATGACAACAAAGGAACAGCCCCATGGCCCCTCACTCAACTTTCCCCTCACACACACACATACACACCCCTTCTCTGGGATGAGGACCAAGCTCATGGGTTGAGACAAAGGACACAGCCAGCCAGTCCTTCCTTGGAGTACCTAGCATTAAAAGCCTGCAGTTTACTTTATTAAAGCAGTATATAGCTTAAGAGTCTATGGTATTCAGGCATCTCTCAGCTTTACCTCTTTAGCTGAAAATCGAGCTTTTTCTTTAAGATCGGAATTACTTCAGGTCACTGTTCCTCTTCTGTGGAAGCAACTGTTTGCTCTGAATTTCACAGGGCGTTTAAAAAGTTACCTTAGAACTACAGGAGGAACATTTAAGAGTGCTTGGGTGTCAGCACTTGCTGTGTTGTGTGATGTTCACGTCATCCTAATGGCTGAGGAGCAGCTGTGGTGAGGGGGAGAATGGCCTTACTCCAGATTTCCTGGAGTACTCTTTTCTGCTAATTATCAAACAGCAACTGGGAATCTCGAAGTTCGAGGCAGTTCTAAACCAGCAAGGGTGTTGCCTCTTGTATAAAGAATACACATTTGTTGATGTCCCAAAGAAGCAGTCTGACTTGGCAGTGGTTTGCTTGGGGGGCAAGGGAGGACCACGAACATCAGTTCCATCAGTATCTCCCCAACCAAAATCGTTCTCTAAGCTTAATGCTACAAATAACCTGCCATTGCATCATCACCTCAACTTGCAAAGAGGATGATGTAAAAAGGTGGTTTAAAGGTGAACTACAGGCACTGGGTGATCAGTAGAGGCTTTTGGAGCTGTGTTCTGTTGCTCAATCAAATCACATTTCCCAGTAGCTGTTTCCTCTAGTCATGTATCCTCTGTACAAATGCTGCCTACATACTTTTTTTTTCCTTCCACTGGTCTGTTTTTGTCTCTTCCAATAGCAGATCCATTTAATCTTGTCAAACCATGTCACCTTGTAGAGACAAGATCCCTCTCAGGGAGAGGCTTTCTGTGTCATCCATGGACTGGAGAGGCCGTATGGTCCTGTGTGCATCTTCACATGTTAACAGGCTGGTGCTTGTATTTTACTTCACATGCTATTTTGATGTTTCTTTTTCTCCCCTTTTTCATTTCTTCCCCCTCTCCCCCCCCCCCCCCCTTTTTTTTTTTATTTTTTTTCTCTTGTTTGTTTTTTCTTCCCCTTCTGCTCTCTGGACGCAGCCAAACGCAAAGCTTGGAAACTAAACCGTGTTGGTAGCCTGCGAAATATATACAGCAGCAGCAGCACCAACACTGAAGGTAACAAACGCACCCCTTGTAGATCAACACCTCTCTCACCCCTTTTTTTACACCCCCTTTTCCAAAGAATTGCCCTCTCTCCCTTTCCCAGGGCGGGCAGGGACACCCAGGTTGCCCAAAGCATGCGAGCTTCCATCTCGTGTCTACGGAGTCATTCCAGTTGGTCTTTTCATCCTTTTTTGTTTCTGCGTTTTATTTTGCCATTCATGTTCCTTTCAGCTTACTTAAATTTTGACCTTTCCCTCTAGTCGTGGAGTGGTGATGTTTAAATTACTTCAGGAACCCATTTTGTTTTATTTATTTATTTATTTTTATTTATATATATTGTGTTTTTTTCCCTTTCTCCACGCGGGCACTCAATGTAATCTTTCCCAAGTTATTACAGTTTTAAAAGTGTTAGTATCAGGTGTAATGATCTGTAGCCAAATACAATAGTGTGCCGTGACATTTAAGTAACAGTCTTAATTTGTTTTGTGCAAGCCTTCTCCATAATGCTCTTTGCAGCTCTAATCCAAAGGCGAGACAGTGCCGGGTCATTTGCATGTGCTGCTCTTGCTTGTAAATCCCCTATATTGTTGTATTTCGAAAGGTCACCTGGTGCCAAAGTTCACAAATTGACTTACATTGCTTTCTTCCCACCCAAGACAGCCATCATGCCTTGTATAGAGCAGCACATTGCATTTTATATTTCCCCACCACTTTCATTTGAACAACACAATTATAAACTTCCTTCTGGTTTTCTTTATTTTTTCCAATATTATTACAAATGTCAAAGGTCAGAATTACTTGGAAGCCAGGCAGGGAGAGGGGAAAAAACTCCCTCCTGACCATCTCCAGCAGCTTGTAAGAGGGATGGCATAGGAAATGGGGAATGCAAAATAGGTCACAACTCAGTAATCTCCCTATAAAGGAGGGGGGAATATTTTTTTCCCTTCACTTAAGTGCCAACCAAATGGGTCAAGTAATCGCGAGCTCGTGCCCTCACACTAATTGACTTATTTGGGAATGATTAGAACTGTAATATTTTTCTTAATGTCACTGTTTTCTGGGCTGTTGATTTTAGTGATTGCCAAGCAGTGGCATTAAATCTCGGGTAAATTTTAAATTGCACACTCGTTCTGTAAACAAGTCCCTCCGTTCACATCCTGATCATTAACCTTTGGTGATTTATATCACCGTCCTTTTTGTGCACAATTACTGCTCGGATTGCCCTCGGATGCCTCCCTCTCCCTGACAAACAGGGTGGACGTGGGAAACAAGAGTGGGATTTTCCTGCAGGTCGTTAAGGAAGCTTGTTTTTTTAAAATTGGAATTTGGTTCATTTCTTCATGTAAATGTAAAATCGCTCCCTGTCAGAGCAGCAGTTACCAAACTCTCTGGTCCTTTTGTTACCTTCTCAAGTGTGACGTGTGAAATAGGAAATGAGAGAAGATGTGTTGGACATTAATACATTTTGGGTTGGTTTTTAATTTAATAGGAAACTAGCTCGATGCTTTTTAATGCTTGGTAATTTTCTATCTATTTGCTGTTCTTTCTCTCCCAGCCAGATTCTCAGTGTTTGTTGTGACAGGTTTTCTGCTTGAGAAGCTTGTGGTTTTACATCTACCTGTTCTGAGCTGCAACAGGGAGACAAGTTTGAAGAATTTCCTTGTGTTTCACAGATAAAGATTTAAATTTGTTTACAGCCTGTCTAGTTTGAACAATCTTCCTCTTGCTGATCAGACTAAGTATCAAAGGCACCTTGGATGAGCAGGAACATGTTCCTCATGGCCATGGCCCCAAGAGTTTTGAGACGTATCAAACCAGGATCCTGAAATTAGGCAGATGTATCTTTTTTTTAAAGTATTATCCCCACTCCAAACAGACCAGTCAGTGTTCTCCATCCCTTTGCAGCTTTGAGCTGGTACCTTGAGCCTTTGTGTGAAAGCTGGAATGGTGAGACATGCAAATGTCGGGTTAATGAGCACTGTAAGTATTAAAAGCCACATGTTTAGATAATTATGCCTTCAAAAAAGAGAACGATGATAGGAAATGACAGCCCAGAATAACAAACCTGCTTTGGTCTGAGCGCACGCTCGCTCGGTTGCACTTCACCTTTTTACAAACCAAAAATACTCCTGCAGTCCCATTTTTGAAAGCTTGATCTGGAAAGCAGCCTCTCTTAACAATTTGTGATTCATTTTTAGGCATCCTGGATGCTTCCAGGTAGCACAATCTCTGATGGAGAATGAGAAATCTGCAGCTGCTCTATAGATGCGTGGCAGAGGGATGGAGCTCAGTGTGGTGGGTCACCTTATTTCTGCTGTGCACCATGCAAAGCTGAGGGTCCTCCTTCAGTGTGGCTCCTTCTTGTGGCTCTGTGACACCAAAAATAGCTGTGTTCCTGGTGGGTCTGTCCTGGTCACACAGGAATGGGGGAGGGATTTTCACAGAGGGTATAAGAGCACAGCTGGACTCTTAATTTCTGAGGGCAGAGAGAAACAGGGTGTCATGCAGCTATGTCCTCCACTCTTCCTCCATCAGTTTTGGATAATTGCAAGAAATAGTACTTCCCTTAATTTCAGTTTCCCTAAAACTGTCTCTTTTTTACTTTTGTGGGCTTTTTTTCCATAGGGAGCCACTGACAACTGAGAAAATCCTACCTCCTCCTCACTGTAGGCAGCCAGGCTTTAAGCAATCCTTTGATTCTCTAATATGTAATATCAGTGTGTTGTACTTACAACAGCCCCTGCTCTGACTTTAAGACAAGCTGGAGTCACTCGTACCTGTTACCATAGCATTACTGTTAAAATACAGGATTATTTATTCCTATTGCAACGGATTTGGGGAGAATTTAAGTGAACCATGTTAGGAAAAGCAAAATGCAAGCGTAGAATCACATACTGCACGGACTGGATTTTAAAATTCCTTCATGGGTCTCTTCAAACCATGTGGTCTTGGCATCCAAATAAAGCACCAAGAACATATGGCCGGGGGGGCTTAGTCCCTTGAGCTAGAAACCAACCTTCCATCTCCAGTTTGCCACTCAGGGGTAGCAATATGAAACGGTACAAATTCTTCCTGTGGAACACAACCTTTATCAAGAGCTGTGGGCAAGCACTGGCAGAGCTGTCTTGTCCTGATAGGGTTGATTTTCAAAACTAATTAGATTTAGACACTGGGTTTGGAAAGGCGAGAGAAGTATTAGCATAGTCATGCCCAGTGGGACGTGGCACAAATATTTCCTTAATTGAGGCTGCTAATAAACATCCTTCTCTTCCAACTTCAAGGATTAATTTACACCAAGTGGCAGAAGGTAAGGACAGTTAGCATTCTGTAGTAGGTAACTAGCACGTGTCTCTGTTGTAAACAAGTAGCACTGTTGTAAACATCTAATGCTGATTGCTGGGGCAGGTTTTTGTTCTCATCCTTTTGACACTTTGAAGGGTTATTAGGAAGGTACTTGAGCAGAAGAGATGTTTGAGAGAGGGAGGAGGGCATGATAAAAAGGGAGTTTAAATAGGTCTCAGTATTACTGGAGGCAGGCTTGACTGGGTTTCATACTGTAGCCTCAACTCTTGAAGCATCTTCACGGGTGTTTGAAATAAGCCATTGAGGATCTTTTGGTTCTGCACTTGGCTTCTGGTTTCCTGCATTTGTTTCCTGGCTTCTTGCTTCCTGAGGGAGCAGCATCATCCACCAGACATGGTCCAGGAGTTGCTGGGAATTGGCAGCAGCACCAGATCTTCTGAGGACAACCACATTGGGCAAAGGTGCAAAGGCACAACCTGGCACCTAATGGAAGAAGCTGGGTGGCTGGAAGCCAGGAGATGCAGGGTTTTTTTCCAGTTCTGGCAAAGTATTCCTGTGTGCCTGTGAGAAATGCCTTAAGCCTGGCAAGTCTGGCTTTTTCCCCATGGAAAAAGAGATTTTGGAGTTTTTTCTTTAGAAGCAAACTTTTGGGATGGGTGTTGTTTCTGCCTGGGAAGTGTCTGGCAGAAAGGGCTCCCCCTGTCTTCTGTTGACTTCAGGCTGTGCTTGTGGTTACCCACCACTGGTGCAAAGTGTTGGTGGCAATTTGTGCCATTGTTCATGTTGGGAGTAAAAGATGTGGGGAGTGGAAGCTGTGAAGGAGCTGAGACAGTCACATCATTGAGAACCACTCTTAGGGGACACCAAAAGCTGTAACTACTTTTGGACATATTTTCCCTA
>NW_009952282.1:482733-487276 GCF_000747805.2 Chaetura pelagica
GCAGTGAGACCATGCCCAAGTGGTTGGTTTCCCTTGCACAGCCCTTTGCTTCCAAGAACTTGTGTATCTTGTTGCCTGAGTGGCTGGGCTGCAGCTTGGCAGAGCAAAAGAAGTGTTATAAGTGCAGCAACTTTACTGTGAAAAGAGGATGGTGAAAGCAGCATGTGCAGGGGTACCATGCAGGTTCTTCAAGTGCCGTGGTGGTTCTGATGGTGTGGTGGGTTTCCTAAAATACTCTCATTCTGTGCCCACTTCCACTGCTCCTCTAAAAAATAAAGTAAGTTATACCATCGTAATCAGCTCGTTTCCCATCCCAGCCACCCATTCCCACTTCAAAAAAAGGGGGGAAAACAAACAACATCAACAAAGCTGTAGACATCTCCTGTTGCTAATAACTTCCAAATGGAAACGGGTTGCAGCCTGTTCTTTGCTCTTTAACCCTTTGCCTGCTGGCCTTCCAGGAAATAATTGATGACTGATTGGCCCATTAACCCTTTTTTTTTAAAAAAATAAAAAATAAAATAAAGTTTGACAGCCTGGACTTGTGTAATGAGGAGGGATTCCTGGGGAAATCAAGTTGATGGCTGAGTTGCTTGCCCCCGAGGACGCAAAATTAGCCCCACGGGACCCCGTCTGCATAGAAACTGGACACAATTAGTGTAATATCCGGTGTTATTAATGTAGTTTGGAGTAATTGGGCAGGTTGATTTCGACAGGTTGATGGTGCTAAAATACTATTATCGTGGACCTTTCAATGAATAACGGTTAAACGTGGAAAACTGTTTTAATAAAATGTTGTGATTGGGCTCAGAGGGATTTAACCAGCGCAACCTGTAATTTCGCCAAAGAGTAAAACTGAACAGTTTCATCCTGCCGCCTGGGTTTTCCTGGGTGATTGAGGATGTTCCACGTTTGCTGTCCTTCTGGTGTAAGCACTGCCCTGTGGGGGACGTGGGGCAGGTGCTGCTGCTTTCTTTCCCAGTTGTGCTCAGCACAGAGCGTGTGGTGTGTTCGGGCAGCAGACGTGTTCCTGAACACAGCTGGCACGGCTGTCACCTGGGATGGGCTGGTTCAGGATTGGTGTGGAAAGGCTCTCTGAAGCTACCCCTGTGTACTGGTTAAGTAGGAGTTAGATACCAGGCAGTTATGCATTGAGGAGTCACCCCTGCCACGTGCACCTGAGAAATCTCCTGATGCTCTTCTGTGTCTTTGCTTCCCCACTGGGCCTCTTCACTGCTTGGAAAGGAGGTTTGGGGCATTTTAAATTCGAGGTGGCAAAAAGGCCTGTTTTCTCAAGCAGGCACCTCCTTCAGCTGCTGCCAGGCCTTGGGCTCACACAGGAATGGTGTGAAAATCTGATGCAGCCTGGAGCAGAGCTGAGGATGGGGAAGGGAATGGCTGAGGCAGCCAGGCAGGAGGTGCTGGACATGGAGGGAGGCTTAGAAAGCCTGAGCGTGGCAGGATCCCTCCCACAGGGTGTTCTGAACGTTTAGTGGCCAGCACTTGGAAATCCTCCTTTGGTAAGATGTCAGGAGTACACAGTTTGGCTGCTTAAAAGCCACTGAAAAGCCAAAGCCTGAGGAATTTCTGAAATTGGCCTCCACAGGGGCTGCTTCAGGTGGGATTCAGATTTTCCTGTTCTTTCCCTTCGCCGTTGTTCAGTGGTTTGTTCAGCTGGTGCAGAGCTCCTGCCTGTGCCCTCCCCACTGGCCCCAGGCTCCCCCCCTGACCCCTGAGTAGAAGACCATGGCTGTGGTGTCCTGCAGGAGACAGCACATGGGCCTGAGCATCATTTTCCTTCATGTTGAGTAGTTCCTCTTCCACCTTCCTCAGAAACGCTCAGAGGCTCTGTTTGATAAATGATGGTTTTTTCCCATAGTTAGTTAGAATATTTTGGATGCTGATCCCATCTGCTTGTTGTTAACACCATGTGGCTGAAGTGACAAATACTCATAGCTGTACAGAGGCATCATTTCCCTTCTCTTTCTTGTCCCACATATCCCACACACTGGCTTGTTTCTGTTTTTTAGCAAAACTGCAGCTTCATGCAGCTCATTCACCTGGAAATACCCTTCACCTCCGTGTTTATTCTCACCCCAAGGTGCAAAGTAACCTTTTTTTGAGACTTCATTAGAGCAGTGTAGGTGCTGGCCTTGCTAGCGTGGAGTTCATCAAAGAAAAGCAGCTGTCCCACAGGCTGAGGAGATGCCTGCCAGGGAGCAGCAGCACTGGCTTTACAGCTGGATCTGTCACTTATCTTGGCATGCTTCTGGGTGACAAGGTAATGCAGGAGTTTCATGGCTCTGAATAGATAATAAGTCATTAGCAGACAAGGGAGTGCAAATGCTCTTTCTAAAGCCCATTATGGCTGATGTTCACCAGAACTTTGTGCTCTATTATTTCTGTTCCTTTCATGCTTCATGCCTGCCCTTCCCAATTCCTCTTGCTCTGTTTCAGCTTCCTTGATTTTTTTTTAATTTGACTTTGGTGTCCCATGTGTAGTTAAGAGGATAGGTCCATTTAGCTCAGTTCTGCTGGCTATTTTCCTGCTCTGCAATCTTCTGGCCTGAATACTTGTCCTTATCCTCTAGGAGCCTCAGGGCTGTTTCAGTGACCCTTTCTGCCAACTCCTCACATCATTTTCTCATCTCGAACGTGAATGTTGAATAGGTTGAACTGATTTTAAGCCTGTATTATAACCCACTGCATTTGTGCTGGAGACTAGAAATTTAACATATCCACTTTTAATACATCCATGCATGTAAACAACTGCTTGAAGGGAGAGGGTAAATTGTCCAATTTTCTGTGTTGTCAGTTCTTTGTAGTGCATTCATCTTTTCAGTGATTTGTGACACACTTTGGTTTTCACAACAGCAGCTCAACTCTAAGTAGTGCTTGTTAGTCTCTTTGCGTTAGAGGCATGTATAGACTCCACACCAAACATACACAGGAAAGGAATATTTACCCAAAACAATACTTTATCTGCAGAAAAAGAGAGAGGGAAGCAGCAGTGGAGCCACAAGTTGTTTTCTGATGGAGAGTCCTGGCTATATCTTAACCTCAAACCTCCAATGGCTGGACCTGCATTTGCTTGTGACGTTGCAGAAATGCTCAAGCAAAATTACTTAGGCCTGACTATCAATATCCTTAAACTTCTCCTCTTATTGCCTGGTTTTGTTTTGGTTTTTTTCAGAACAAGAAGAAAACTTCGAGTTTATCATTGTCTCTCTCACCGGCCAGACTTGGCACTTTGAAGCTACCACATATGAAGAAAGAGACGCCTGGGTACAAGCCATAGAGAGTCAGATCTTGGCCAGTTTACAGTCATGTGAGAGCAGCAAGAACAAGGTATGGTGCTCAGAGTAATACTGAAAACAATTGGTTGAGCTTTAAAAGAGAAGCAAAGTCCAGAACTCTGGATTTTAAGCCTGTCCTCCCAGAGATGTGTGGTGTCAGGCACACCACACAGCACTGGAGCTGCAGCCACCTCTCGGATGCTTTGGGACAGCTGGTGCTGTAGCCAGTTCATTTTTTACAGCAGTGGAGCTGATGGAGCTCCTGGATGATCTTCTTTGCCTTCAGTATTGCTCTTAAAATTTTGATTGAAACTTGGGGTCAGGTCATGGAGTCTCCCTGCTGGAAAGTTGTGCAGCATGGTCACTGCTGGTTTGCTTCAGGTCAGTCTGTAGGAAGCCCTTCAAGAAAAGCCTGTCTTGGAGAGGAGTGGAGCCATCCGAAACCTAGCTCATTCAGTCAAATTTCTGCTTAACATTCTATGGGTTTGTGCCTTAACTAATGTAACAGAAAGCACATCCAGAAGCAGTTCATCAAAGGGTTCTGGGGGAAGAAGGACATGGCCTAAGATGAGGCCTCTACCTTGCACTAATTTCATAGGATGACAAAAATATTTTGTTCTCCCTTTCTGTCTAAATAAAGAAACAGAAGGTAAAAAATGGCTTGTTCAGCCATTGCTCATTTTTGGAAGGGCAGAAGTTCTGCTTCTGGAGTCTCTGTGTTTGCAAACACTTCACAACTGGAGAGCAAGGTGTTGAGTAGTTGTCCTGGTTTGGGCCCAACACGACAACAAAGGAACAGCCCCATGGCCACTCAACTTCCCCCACACACTCTGGGGTGAGGAGGACAAAGCTCCTGGGTTGAGACAAAGGACAAGGAGGGATCTTCACTGATTAAGGTCCTGGGCAAAACAGACTCAACTTGAGGAAAAAATAATAACTTAATTTCACATTAATCAAATACCCACAGGACACAGACACAGACAGAGCAGGGCTTGCACATGTCACCCCACCCCTCCCTTCTTCCCAGCTCCAAATCCCTTTGTTCCCAGTGTCTCTCCCTCCTTTCCCCCCAGCACAGGGGGATGGGGTTTAGAGTCAGTTCACAGGCTGGAGGTTCCTGCTGCTCCTTCCTCCTCAGGAAGGAGGATTCCTCACAGTCCTGCCCTGCTTTCCCACGGGGTCCCTCCCATGGCAGATCCTCCACCAACCTCTCCTCCATGAGTCCTTCCCACCAGGTCTGGAGCTGT